>NW_024501792.1:1138819-1542783 GCF_017590055.1 Onychostruthus taczanowskii | reverse complement strand
TCCCTCTCCCCTTCCCTCTCCCTCTCCTCTCCCTCTCCTCTCCCTCTCCGGACTCTGCCCAGCCCCATCCAGGTGAGCTGTGTTTGCTCTCACTCCTCGCCAGCCTTTATGGGTTTATTTGCTCTGTATGAAGAACAGTTGAGGTTTACTGGGCTGTTTTGCAAATATTGTGTTTTGTTAATGTGGGGATGAAGGGGTTTTTTACAGCCTGAACTGCTGAGCTGGCTTGAACAGCCTCCTTGTCCTGCTGGAGGTGTGGGGCTTGGCAGCCTGTCCCTGCAGTGCCCTCAGCTGCAAAATCCACCCCATCCCTGCCTCCAGCCAGGGGGGAAACCAGAGAGGGCAGGGCCCTGTGGCTCGCTGGGCTTGCAAATGAGGTGTGGAGTGGATTTTGCATCCAGGGGTGACAGGAGGCTGCCAGTGCCCTGCAGGGAAACACCTCAGCACGGCATTGTCCCCATGCAGCAGGAGAATCTTCAGCTCTGAGGGCTGATCCCAGCCTGGCAGGGCTCTGTCCAGGCTGGAATAACAAAAGCAGGAGAATCTTCAGCTCTGAGGGCCGCTCCCAGCCTGGCAGGGCTCTGTCCAGGCTGGAATAACAAAAGCTGGATTGTTCTCTGCAGGGATGAGTCCTGAAAGCCCCCTCGTAACCCACAGGGAGGGGGAAGGAAGGACAAACGTGTTGCCAAAAGGCTCTTCCCCAAAGTGAGCAGATCCACAAGGGAGCTCTCCTGCTTCTCTGGACTGCTGAGGAGCTCCCTGCCCACTGGAGCAGCAGGAGCAGCAGCCAGGAGCTCCTGGGCAGCTCTGGGCTCACCTGCTCCTGCAGACAATCCTCCCTGCAGGAGCAGAGCTCTGCTCTCCCTGTGCCTGCAGAGCCCTTCTGGGACAAACCCGGCCTGGCCGGGCTGGTGCCTTTGCTGCAGAGCCCTGTCCCAGCCCTGGGATGGATCCCTGGTGTCCCAGCTCCATCCCTGGTGTCCCCAGCCCTGGGATGGATCCCTGGTGTCCCCAGCTCCATCCCTGGTGTCCCCAGCTCCATCCCTGGTGTTCCCAGCCCTGAGCTGCATCCCTGGTATCTGAGCTCCATCCCTGGTGTCCCAGCCCTGGGATGGATCCGTGGTATCTGAGCTCCATCCCTGGTGTCCCCAGCTCCATCCCTGGTGTCCCCAGCCCTGGGCTGGATCCCTGATGTCACCAGCTCCATCCCTGGTGTCCCAGCCCTGGGATGGATCCATGGTATCCGAGCTCCATCCCTGGTGTCCCAGCCCTGGGATGGATCCGTGGTATCTGAGCTCCATCCCTGGTGTCCCCAGATCCATCCCTGGGATGGATCCCTGGTGTCCCCAGCCCTGGGATGGATCCCTGATGTCCCCAACTCCATCCTTGGTGTCCTCAGTTCCATCCCTGAAGTCCTCAGCTCCGCCCCTGGTGTCCCCAGCCCTGGTGAGGGGACAGGAGCCTGCCCAGGTGTCTCGGTGTCACAGCGCTGCTGTCATGGGTGCACAGGTGATTCGTTCCCAGGTGATTCATTCCCAGGTGATTCATTCCCGGGGGATTCCCGGGGATTCCCGGGAGTTCAGAGCCCCGCAGGCACTGCGGGCCCGGCTGTCCCCGTGCCACACGCGCTGTGCGTCTCCAGCCCTGCTGCCAGGGAGGTGACATCTGCCCCAGTGCCACCCCAGCTGGGCCAGGCCGGGCAGGAGGCGCCGGGAGCGGGGCAGGAGGGAGCAGCAGCCCTGGGGAAGAGCCCCTGGAAGGGGCAGAGGGTGCCCAGCGCAGCCGGGCTGCCCAGGAGATGGCAGCAGCCTCCCACTGTGCCAGGCTCTGTCCCGCCTGCTGCCACCGCTGCTCAGCATCCCCAGCGCACCTGGACAGGCGTTTCCTGTGCCTGATTTACCTTTTCACATTTACATGACCCCCTGATCCCCAGGAGCAGGCAGGAACTCCGATCCCAGCCCTCTGGAGGGGCCGCGGTTGGGCTGGAATTTTCCTGGCTGGGTCCCCTGCTCCTCCAGCACCAGCTGGGGCTCCGAGCGCTGGGGACACGAGGGTCCCTGCCTGTCACCGCGCCCCTCCTGCCTCCACAGGTCAGGAAATTCCCTGCGGATGCTCAGACTTGGGGCGGAGGCAGCAGAGGGGGAATGCCCGGGGAGACAGGTGGTGTGGAAGGCTGTGCTCACCTAAAGGCTGTGCTCACCTGGAGGCTGTGCTCACCTGGAGGCTGTGCTCACCTGAAGGCTACACTCACCTGGAGGCTGTGCTCATCTGAAGGCTGTGCTCACCTGGAGGCTGTGCTTACCTGGAGGCTGTGCTCACCTGAGGGCTGTGCTCACCTGGAGGCTGCGCTCATCTGAAGGCTGCACTCACCTGGAGGCTGTGCTCACCTGAAGGCTGTGCTCACCTGGAGGCTGCACTCACCTGAAGGCTGTGCTCACCTGGAGGCTGCGCTCACCTGGAGGCTGCGCTCACCTGAAGGCTGTGCTCACCTGGGAAGCTGTGCTCACCTGGAGGCTGCACTCACCTGAAGGCTGTGCTCACCTGGAGGCTGTGCTCACCTGGAGGCTGCACTCACCTGAAGGCTGTGCTCACCTGGAGGCTGCTCCAAGCCTGGCCCCGGCGCCCGGCGGCTCTGAGGGGCCAGCAGTGACCTCCTGTGAGAGCTGCCAGGTTGGCACCACGCTGGGCAGCTCCCTGGGGCTGCTCTCAGCCTGGCAGCGTGGCTGGACATGAGCAGAACCAGTTTAACAATCCCAGGACCGTGCCCTGATCCTGCTCGTGTCCCTTGCTCTGTGTGAACAAAGCACCTCAGGGTTGTCCCCCCTGACCTGAGCCCCTTCCCAGCTCCAGGTTTGCCCTCCCGGACCCAGCGATTTCCAGAGCCTGGGAGGTTTTCCTGGCAGCCCTCGGTGGGGCAGAGGGGCTGAGCCCAGAGCTGGGAGCAGAGGCTGATGCTGCTGCCACAGCTGCCCACTCCAAGGTGCAAAATCAGCATTTTTTTGGCTGCCAAGCCAAGGTGTTTGGTCCTGCATGAGGAATCTGCAGCTTTATCCCAGGGAGGCCCTGCTGAGACCATTTTTTTACCTGCTGTGATCCATTTGTCCTCCTGAACTGGAGCACCGGGAAGGTGACTTCCAGCCAGGCTGGGAGGACGATGGATCCGTGTTTAATCATCCCTTCCTAACTGTATTTAGGGATTTCCCATTTAATCAGTAATTAATGTGCCTGGCAATTAATTCTGAGCAGCTCAGGGTGGATTCTGAGCAGCCCCTTTCTTACTTTGGGGGAGTTTTGAGCAGTGATGAATTTGCTGTGATGAATTGCAAGAGATATCAATTTCCTTCCTGATTCCTTCTAATTAGTATGGATTTTTAATTATTTTTTTTTTAAACCAGGACACATGCATTTCACTTTTTGGAGGACAAGGACCAGGCAGGCAAAGGAAGGAAAGGAAAGAGAAAACTCTTGGATTAAAAAAAGGGAAAATTGGAAAAAGTTGCTGTGAGTGGATTTTGCCTTGCATCTCTCAGCTGTGAGACTCTCACATCCTCGACGCACTTTAAAAAGAGAATTTCCCCCCTGATTTCCCACCCTAAGGCGTGGCCTGTGCTGTCTGGGTGGGATTGAGCAGCTCTCCCTGCTCTGACCCTGCGAGAGCTGAGCTTGGCTGTTCCTGGACAGCTCCTCCAGAGCGATCCCAGCTCCCAGCTTTAGCTGCAGGAGCCTTTGGCAGTGAGTGGGTGAGCAGGCACTGAGGAAAGGCTGTGGAAGAGGCAAAAGTGCAGGGAAACGCTGCAGAACTGGGCTGCTTCACCCAGGCTTTGCTGGAACCCTTCCCCCTGCCTCACAGCACCTTGACCTCATCATTTGTGTTCGTGCCTGGCAACTCTGCACTCGCCGGAGAGGGGAAAAAAAAAAAATAGAGGAGGAAGAACATTAAAAATGCTTCACTTGAGCTGGAGATTCAGCCCTGCCTTGGCTTTCTGCCGGCTTCAAACACAGCAGCAGAACCTCTTGTGTTTAGCCCCAAAGGAGTCCCTAATTAGTGGAGAAACTGCAAAGCTCTGAACTTGTTTGGGAATGCTTTAGTGCAGAGGCCCCCTGAGGTTCATTAAACAAATGAATCCAAAGCAGTCAAATAGCTGGGATCTTCAAAGTGACAAGGACCTCAGTCCCTGGACTGGAGGCAGGCTGGCACTGCAAACGAAATATTTCCTGCAGTGGAGGAGCTGCCGTGCTCGGGAGAGCAGCAAAGGGAAGCCGTGGACGGCACAGCCTGGCAGGGGAAGGGGCAGCAGCAGCTCCAGCCCTGCTGCCCCCCGGCCTGGGGCTCTGGGGACACTGGGAGCAGCCAGGTCAGTGCAGGGAGGGGGACAGGGGACATTCCAGTGGGGCTGGTGCAGCTGGATGGGACAGGGCCGTGGGGAGCAGGAGAAGGACAGAGGAGTGGGGAGCAGGAGAAGGACAGGGCCGTGGGGAGCAGGAGAAGGTGTGGGAGGAAGGACAGAGATGTGGGAAGAAGGAGATTCTCAGGAGAAGGATAGGGCTGAGGGGAGCAGGAGATCCTCAGGAGGAGGACAGAGGTGTGGGGAGAAGGAGAAGAACAGAGGAGTGGAGAGAAGGAGATGCCAGGAAGAGGACAGAAGTGTGGGGAGCAGGAGAAGGACAGGGCTGTGGGGAGCAGGAGATCCCAGGAGAAGGACAGGGCTGTGAGGAGCAGGAGATCCCAGAAGGACACGGCTGTGGAGAGCAGGAGATCCCCAGGATGAGGACAGAGGTGTGGGGAACAGGAGATCCCCAGGAGGACAGAGATATGGGGAGAAGGAGATCCCCAGGAGAAGGACAGAGGAGTGTGACTGCTCCAAAAATTCAGGGAAAACTCCACACCTGCTCTCCTCACTGATTTTGAGCAAACCTCTGGCACTCCCCCAGCTATTTTGGACACAGAGCCTGTCTCAAAGCAAATGCCCCTCTGTGGGTGCAGATGGGGCTGGCAGAGCCCGGGGCAGTGACATTTCTGGGGCAGGGCTGCAGCTGAGCTCCTGAAATGTTACCCAAATACCTCCAGCACCTCCAGGGCACGGCTGCTCTTTCAGTGCCCAGCCCTTCCCCGAGCTGTGGGGATTAGGAACCACCCAGATGGAGCTGAAACTCTGTCAGGATGGAGGGGGAAAGAGGCAAAGAGCTCCAAGGCTTGCCCTGGTGCCTCTGCTGTGGTTTCCTCAGCTCTGGAGCTGGCTGGGCCCATCCTGCTGCCTCTGCCCTGGCCCAGCAGCATGCAGGCGTTAAAAATAGGTTAGAAACTGTCATAAAATAGCTGATAATTGTTAAGCATGTGCTGTTAGTTTGGTTATTATATTGTAAAAGGGTTAAATGTGTAGTAATATACGGTACTGAACACCACAACACACCTCAGGAAGGTGCACCACGAGCCAGCCTGGCCAGAACTGTCACGGGCCAATCAAGCACCTTAAACCTTCATGCAAATGAAGGATCCAAACAGAAACCAATCCAGAGGGACAAAAAACGGGATAAAAAGGGGCTTCTGACCCCCTGAATCTGTGCTGCTCCACCTGGAACAGCGGGGACATCACAGCGGGGATCGCTCCTGCTCGGCCTGCAGGCCCTCATGCGTTAGGCCTTTGTTTTATTCTAATAAATGCTGAAATCACTTCAGTACCAGGAGCCTGCTCTCCTTTTTAACACTGGGATGACAAAGTGATGGCTGGTGCCCGTGTGGGCACCACAGATGGGAACCACAAATGGGAACCAGAAATGGGCACCACAATGGGCACAGAAATGGGCACAGAAATGGGCACAGAAATAGGCACCAGAAATGGGCACAGAAATGAGCTCCACAGATGGGCTCCACAAATGGGCTCCAGAGATGGGCACAGGAATGGGCACAGAAATGGGCACCAGAAATGGGGACAGAAATGGGCACCAGAAATGGGCACAGAAATGAGCTCCACAGATGGGCTCCACAAATGGGCTCCAGAGATGGGCACAGGAATGGGCACAGAAATGGATTACAGAAATATAATTTGGCTTCTAGAGGTTATGAGCTGGAAAGCTGAGACCAAGGTGTCACCCTGCATAAATCACCCTCAGATTCTCACTCTAAACAGACACGGCACTTAAATATTGAAAAAAACAAATTAATAATAAAAATAATAACATAAAATAAAAATTAAAATTTAAAATACTAGTAATTATAATGCAACTAATATAATATAATATAATATAATATAATATAATATAATATAATATAATATAATATAATATAAATGTCCCAAATGTGCAGGAGAGCAGGAAATCACTGCCTTCTCCTGCCCAGCCATTCCTGGTCACTCCCCCCATGCAGGGATGCCCATCCTGGCTGCAGCTCCAGGAGCACAGAGCTGGCTCTGCCCAGGGAATTCTGGCTCTGCCAGGAATTCTGGCTGGGGATTTTTTGGAATGGATTTCACTGAACTGCCCATCCCTGGCAGTGCCCAGAGCAGGCACTGATGCCAGGGCTTTTAAAACCTTTATTTCAGCACTTTCTGCTGCAGGAGGGGCTGCCAGGGAGGGATGGGATCCAGCCCTGAGGAGTTCTCCCCGGATTTTCAGCTGTGCTGGTGGCAGAGATCTCTGCCACGTTTAGGGGAGGAGAAGAGCACGTGCAGAGAGCTCCTGACACCCTTTTCAGGGACACCAGCCACAAATCTGCCTGTGCTGGGTTTGCTCGAGTTAATAAATTCTGCTGGAGAATAAATAGATTCTAAATTACACCCTGGCCTGGTCAGAACTTTTATCTTGCCTGTCAGGACTGTGTAATATTAATTACAGCCTGCTCCAGCTGCCCTCAGGGAGAGCTGGCACATGGCTGCAGCACTCAGCTGTGACTCTTATTTGATTTTTTTTTTTTCATTTAATCAATGCCCAATAAATCTGTAATCTCCTGAACTGGACATCTGTGCTTAATGTATCCGGGGAGTGACCTAATTAAATTCCAGTTTAGACCATCTCAGGCTGGGGCTGGACCTTTGGATTCCTGCTCTGCTGGGGGAATATTTGAGGGGTTCCCAGACAAAGGAAGGAATGATGGATCTGACTCCATGTTCTCAGAAAGCTAATTTATTATTTTATGATGCTAAATTATATTATATTAAAGAATACTACACTATTCTATACTAAAGAATACAGAAAGGATACTTACAGAAGGCTAAAAGATAATAATGAAAACTCTCTGCAGAGCCTCGACACAGCTTGGCACTGGTTGGAGTCAAAATAATTCAGAGCAGAAACCAATAAAACAATCTCCAAACACATTGCAAAGCAGCAAAACACAGGAGAAGCAAATGAGATAAAATTGTTTTCCTTTTCTCTGAGGCGTCTCAGCTTCCCAGGAGAGAAATCCTGGCAAATGGATTTTTCAGAGAATATGACAGTGACAATCCCCAGAGGGGGAAACATCCCTGGTGAGGTTTGTGAAGGCCAGGGAGGCACCAAAAATGACCCCCTAAAAGTGACCGTGGCACAAACTCCATCAGCACAGCTCCTGCAAGGAAATGCTGCTTAAACCCAGCTTAAAACAGGGCAGGGATAGGCAGGGTTTGGAATTCCTGTGCTGGGTGCTCAGCCTGGCTGTGGCACAGAATTGTTGGTTTCTTTGGGTTTGGATTGAAGGCACTTGGACTTAGGTGTTTATTATTTCTTATCAGTAAAACAGTTTTGCAACCCTGAGCTCAGTAGTAAGGTATAAAATAGTTAATAATCTTTTGCTACAAGGTCTTTTAAGACTAAATATCTAATTAAGAGCTGACACAGAGGTGTGTGCAGTGCTCAGCAGGACCTGGGGTTCCCCTGCTGCACAGGAGCAGCACAAACTCCTTTTTGAGGCAGCCTTTGTACAGATGGGAGCGTGGCCTAGAAACCTCACTGAGCCCATGTTTTGTGATTGAGATAAATCCCAATATGAGCATTTTTAGTTCTGACTTTTCTGGGTTTCTGTGTTCTTCCTCATGAAGGGAGAGTTTTCACTGCAGCTCCATGCCAGGAACTGTTTTCTTGCTAAGAAAACCAGGGTATTTTTAAATTGACTCTTATTTTTGCCTGTGCCTCAAAAACACTCATGAATTTTGCAGTAACATCTTGAAACCTTTCTTGTCTTGTTATATCAAGAGCATTTTCCAGACAGTGTTTAAGACCAGCCATTCCTGGGACGATTAGCTTTGAAAAGGCAGCAGATATTGAATCATTTTAAAGAGTCTTGGAGAACTTCCTCCTGACAAGAATCCTCTGAAGGCTCCTCCAGGTTTGGGATTTTTCCTTTGCCAAATTTCTCTTAAAAACTATTTTCAGCAGCATTTTACATCCTGTCCCTTCTGTTTTTGGGTGAAATATCCTCTAAGAAGTCCTATTTTTTACTAATTTTTTTTTTAATTAGTGCCTAAAGCTGACCTGGGAGGTGAAATCCTGCAGCATCCAACCCAACCATTCCCTCCTGAATTTATTACTGGGGATTGATTTGCTTGGGAAAGGTGGCTGTGGGATCTGGGAGAGCCTGGAGCATCCCCCTGGAGGCTTTAGGAAGTTTTGTGTCCTGGGAGGCTTCACTCATCACTCAGGATATCGAACTGTGACTCTCCCTAAAGAACGGGCAAACAAAAACGAAACCACAGAACCCAAAAGAGAGAGAGAGATACCTGAGAGGTAAAAAGCACATTATTGCAGCCCTGTCAAGCTATTTTTTATGGAGTTTTCAGATCTACCTGTCCTTGAATCCAGCCAGGAAGGAGCTGATGCCAAGACCGAGCTGTACTTTTTTTCTGTCACTGTTCCAAACTCCATTTCCACACCTCTTTTTGCCCATCAGTATCTGAGATGTCCTTTTTTCACATGCTCTGGTGGGGTCAGTCATCCTTAATTTAAAGTTTTCCACTCTCACAGGCTGTGAGTTTGGTTATGCACATTTCTTGTGCAATTAAAGCCAACAAAGAGCAGCAGGATCTGCATTAAAAACATCCTGCCCATTAAAGCTGCCTGAAATTTCCTCTGTGATCCACAGCTCTTATCCTCCCAGACCAGTTAAAAAGAGAGCATTTTCTGTCTGGGAGCCCCAGAAATGATCAGCAGAAGGAAATTGTTGCTCTTAAGAGCCTTATTGCTTATTAATGGAGGTAATTAAATGGCTCTAGGCTGGGGCCAGCGTGCAGCTGAGAGTGCTGCACATGTTCCTGGCCCGAGTGCTGCACTCAAATTAACAAAAGAATTGATGCAGACAGTGGCTGATGGCTGGGAATTGCTCTTGAGACTGTAATGCACACACTTGCCTCCTTTAAGCTTCCTTTCACTGAAATAAAGCTAAAAATAGCCCAGGTTGACACCGGCAGCAGAGCAGCTGTTGTGCAACGGCATTAGATGTCACAGCACACCCAAAATAGATGGAGGGGTGGAGGATGCAGGCTGCTGCTGCTGCTGCTGCTGGGAGCCAGAGGGAAGCAAAGAGCTGGAGCAGGGCAAGGAGGTGAGGTCCTTGAAGCCCTGTGCCTGCTTCAGGTGGGGTTTTGTCACAGTCATATTCTCTGGAAAAATCCCTTTGCCAGGATTTTCTCCTGGGAAGCTGAGAAGCCTCAGAGAAAAAGGAAAACAATAATTATCTGATTTGCTTCTCCTGTGTTTTGCTGCTTTGGAATGTGGTTGGAGATTGTTTATCCACAGGTGGTTGTTTCATTGGTTTCTGCTGTGAATTATTTTGACTCATTGGCCAACCAGGGCTAAGCTGTGTCAGACTCTGGAGAGAGTCACAAGTTTTCATTATTATCTTTTTAGCATTCTGTAAGTATAATTTCTGTATTCTTTAGTACAGTTTAGTATTCTTTAATATAATCTAGTATCATAAAATAATAAATCAGCCTTCTGAGAACATGGAGACAGATTCATCATTCCTTCCTTGGTCTGGGAACCCCACAAATACAAGAGGGTTTGGGCTTGGAACCAGCCAAACACAGCAAATTCTGTGCTCTCTGCTCCTGGGGGAGCCCCCGGGGTCTGGGGAGCAGGGAAGCCTCTGGAACTGAAATGGGAGAGGCTGCTGCGTGCAAATAACAGAATTTGAAGCACAAATGGCAGAGAAGTGCCCTTTCTGATGGGAGTTTGCTGGGTTTTCAGCTTGTTCTGGAGCAAAAGGCCTTGGTGTTTGCAGCCCTGGGCTGTCCCCTTCTCTGACAGAGGGGGAACGTGAGTCAGTATAGCTAAACTGGCCAAAAAACCTGAATTCTCCACTGCCTGACCCTCTGTGCTGATGTATTGTCATTTAACTCTTACCCATGCACTTTTATCTCTTACCCATGTATTGTTATTTATCTCTTACACATGTATTGTTACTTAATTCTTACACAAGTATTGTCATTTAACTGCTACAGAGGTGTTGCTGTTTAATTCTTATTTATGTATTGTTAAATTCTTACCTATGTATTGTTATTTAACTTTTACACATGCATTGTTATTTAATATAGCCATTTATTGTTATTTAACTCCTACACATACTTTGTTATTTAATTTACCTGTGTACTGTTATTTAACTTTTACAGATGTATTGCTATTTAATTCTTACAAATTTCTTGTTAAATTCTTAGCCATGTATTGTTATTTATCTCTTACCCATGTATCATTTCTCTCCTACAAATGCATTGTTATTTAACTCTTACTCATACACTGTTATTTAACTCTTACCCATGCATTGTTATTTCACTCTTACCCATACACTGTTATTTAACTCTTACCCATGTATTGTTATTTCACTCTTACACATGCTTTGTTATTTAATTTGCCCATGTATTGTTATTCAATTCTCACACTCCCATTATTTCATTTACCCACGCATTGTTATTTAACTCTTACACAATCCCTGGGGAGAGAGGTTAAATTTGAGGTTTAACCTGCCAAACACCACGGGCGCATCAGAGCTGCTGTGTTTTCTTTAACTGGTGCTAATCCCATCAGAGGTTGCAAAGGTCCTGGGACCCGGGTGGTGAAAAGCAGAGCCAAGTGACCAATTTGGATTTTGTGAACAGCATCAGCTCTGCTCTGCTGAGCAGCTGGAACGCCCTGCTCAGAACCAGCTGAGGCACGGGCAGGAACGTGCTTGTTAACCAGATTATACAGAATATTTTGGCTTTCTGCTAAGTGGAACATAAATTTTGGGTTCTGCATAAAACGGGCTCCAGGTTTTGCTGCAGTTCAGTAGTTCAGTGCCTGGATTTGCTGCCTAATAAAGGTCCCAGCAATGAGAAATCAAAGCTGTGAGCTGGCACAGCTTCACCTGGTGGGGTTTGTGCCCACGAGACACAAAGGGGAGTTAACAAAACCCCTGGAGGATGAGCAGCAGTCTGGAAAAGCAGGACATGGAGTGTTTAAAGAGTGTTTAAAGAGGGTGAACCCTGCAAGAGCCTCTGAAGGGAAGAGGAACTGCTGTTGATAAAAGCAGAGGATCAGCCAAGTGCTCCAGTGATCTCCAGCACAGGGATGGAGCAGTAATTCCTCTTGCCCCAACGACCTCATTAATCAGCTCTCATTCTGTGATGTTGCCTGGTGGTGGAAGCTGTCTCTGGATATTCTTTATTGCTCTGCTGCTCCCCACTAATCAGTGGAAATGAACCACCAGAAACTTGCACAGTCTCCTGCTAATGTGATAAGCGAGGAGCTCTGAGAAATCAGATTTTTTGGCAGCGTGAGGCAGTGCTCAGTGACAGCTTGTGACTCCAGGGGATCAGACACCAGCTCTTCTTCCTCTGCAGCCCCATGGATCCCCGAAAAAGTTCTGATCTGCTCCAGCACGAGTTTGTTAGGGGCAGGTTTGTTAGGGACAGGTTTGTTAGGGACAGGTTTGTTAGAGAAAGGTTTGTTAGGGAAAGGTTTGGTAGGGACAGGTTTGGTAGGGAAAGATTTGGTAGGGAAAAGTTTCTTAGGGAAAGGTTTGTTAGGGACAGGTTTGGTAGGGAGAAATTTGTTAGAGACAGGTTTGTTAGGGACACGTTTTTAGGGACGGTTTGTTAGGGATCAGTGAGAGAGCTCTGCTGCCCAAATCAGCTTTTCCTGGCTGGCCCTGCCCCCAGGATGCCCTTTGAGATGCCCCCAGCACTGTCTGGTGCCCAAACTCACCTTTGGAGCTGCGATTTACCCAAAGGGAAAGTCGGCAGGATCTGGAGGCAGAGGGGAGCTCCCTGGGCAGGCAGGGATGATGCCCGGTGCCTCCTCCCACTCCAGCTCTTTCCAGGCCGGTGATGTGACAGCTCCCAGAGTGAGAGCCTGTCCCTGGGGAAGCCTCCCTCTGCTGCCAGTGCTTTCCCAGCAGGAGATGCCCTCCCTTGCTCTAGAAATGAGCTCTGAACCTTTCCCACTAACGGGATTTAAGCCATCATTGTGCCAGGCTGCTCAGCCTGGAGTTCAGCCACAGCCCCCAGGGAAAACCAGCTGGGTTTTTGCCCTTTTTTTGCCCTTTTCCTGTGCGATGTGCTCCAGCTGAGCTGCCCGAGGTCGGTTTGCCTCGCTCGAGCGGCTCTGCCTGGCTGGAGCCTGGAGATTTCCCCTGGATCCGGCGCATCCCGGGGCTCCCCAGCCTTGCGCAGCGCTCAGTCGGGGCTGATCTGTGCCGTCAGCGGAGATCGGCACTCCGATCCCCCCGGTTGCACGCCGAGATGGGGCTGGGGGCG
Source organism: Onychostruthus taczanowskii (assembly GCF_017590055.1). Classification (NCBI taxonomy): domain Eukaryota; kingdom Metazoa; phylum Chordata; class Aves; order Passeriformes; family Passeridae; genus Onychostruthus; species Onychostruthus taczanowskii. The sequence goes on along the minus strand of NW_024501792.1, from coordinate 1,530,085 downwards.
CTGAACAATCGCTGCGGGCTGGCTTTAATGCAGCTCAGCCCCCGAGGGGGGAAAATCCCAGATAAACTTCTCATATCGGCAAGAACAACGCCGACCCCAGGAGATTTCCTTAGTTACGAATAAGAGTTTAAGGCAAGCTGTTCCCTTGCCACCTGTTGGTTGGGTTGTAACAATTTGTTTTTCTTGTTTGGTGGGGTTTTTTTTGTTGGTTTTTTTTTTTTTTTTTTTTTTTGGGTTTTTTTTTTTTGTGGTTTTTGTTTTTTAATCTGGAAGATGATCTGTCAGAGGAAAAAGCAATGCAAACATTGTTGTCTCCGTTCCAGCTGAAATTTGGAGCGGTTCTACCTGTTCTGAGTGCCAGAAGCAAAATATTGAGGTATTCCCTCAATAAAAAAGGAATTTAAGATATCAAAAGCTCACCTGCCAAGGAAAGGCTCAGCTTTAAATATTCTCTTGGGGCAATGGGGAGCCCTGAAGCGCAGTTCTTGCTCTACCAGTGATGCCAAACCAGAGTTTTTTTGGAAATTCTGCCCTCTGGGAACCAGACACACATGGATTTCAGCTTCCCAGGTGGCATTATGGAGTTTTTCTGGGAGGGAGGGAGGGTGGTGGGGATGGTTTGACTCAGGAGGGCACAGCCTCCCTTCTGTGGCACAGCCTGATCTGTGCCAGCCACCACCCTGCCATGGGGCTCCTGCAGCTGGCCTGGGTCACACAGCCAAGTGACAGCTCCCAGATGGTGACAAAACGAGCCCCAAGGCTCTGCTGGGGGAAGAAGTTGAGTGGCAGCTGCAGGCAGGGGAAGTGTCAGGAGTTATTTAAAATAAGAGCACAGACAGAGCTGACGTTGCTGCAAAGAAAACCAGCCTGGATATCCCAAATCACCCTGAGAGAGGAATTCTTGTGGAATCCATGCAGAGCTTGTAGTCCCAGCTCGCTCTGCTGCCTGGAAGTGTTTTTTGGATTAATCCAGGAGACCTTGGCTGTGTCCTTCTGTGCTGGCACAGCCTCTGTGCAGAGCTGCTGCTCCCTGAGGCTCTGTGCTCACAGCAGGCAGCAAAACTGGGGAGCAGCCCCTGCTCTGGGGGTCTGAGCTGGGCACACAGTGGGGACAAGGCTGTCACTGCGGGTTTGGGCTCCCAGCAGGATGGAGAAAGGGCTCAGTGCTCCCCAGGGCTGGGATGATGCTCTGGTGGTCCTGGGCTGTTCCCTGTGAGCTCAGGGTGAGGCTGAAACCCCTGAATCCTTCACTCCTGGAGCCACCAGTGCTCATCAAACGCAAAATCTGCCTTGAAACCCCTGAATCCTTCACTCCTGGAGCCACCAGTGCTCATCAAACGCAAAATCTGCCTTGAAACCCCTGAATCCTTCACTCCTGGAGCCACCAGTGCTCATCAAACGCAAAATCTGCCTTTGTTCTGCTCCCAGCGGGGTTCCTCAGTCCTGCTGCTCCTGGTTTGCCTCTCTCCTTTCTGATGCTTTCATTCTTTTGTCATTTTTGGGCAGCTGAACCCGAGGTCTCCTGCAGAAACCTTTCTGGTGTCTGTCTGTGCTGCACAAAGCAGGTGCCAAGAGCCCCAAGAGCTCAAATTTTATATAAAAACTTCTTTTAGAGATCCAGGGAGGTATCCAAAGCTCAGAGCCCCCTTCAGGGACTTCCACCCAGCCTCAGTCCTGTGCTTGATAAGAAAAAAGGGAAAAGTTTCACTTCTGTCATTGAAGGTGAATCTGCAAGGGGACTTTTCTGACTTGAATGGCTTTGTGGATATTTTCTGTTGGTTTTTCCCCCTGTGCCTGACTGCTCAGAACCCCCAGAACTTCACCCCCCCTCCCGCCAACAGCACATGAAAGCAGGAGCTGATTCTCCATGTCAGCCTTTCAGAAAGAAGTTTTACCCCCTTTTATTTCCCGGAGAACAGATGGCAAAGAGTCACTGCAGCAAGCAGCCAACACAGGGAGAGTGGAGCACGGCTCTGGCTGAGGGGAGAGGGCTGGAGGCCAGCAGGGGTGAGCTCCTGGGTGGGAAATCATCTCTGTAAACGCTGGGCTCACCGTTATCCTCGAGTCAGATGTGCTGGGACAGCCCCTCACAGACACAGGCACAGGAGAAGGGACAAAAACCTCTCCTGCAGCAGCTCCCTGAGTGACCGAGCTGGGGACACACCCGGGGCTGGGCCAGCCTCCCGGGCAGGAATGCACACAGGGATGTCCCTGCAGCAGGGCAGGTGTCCCCAGCACGGCCCTGGGGGACATGTGGGGACAGGAAGAGTGCAGGAATGTGGGGGTGTCACAGCAGGGAACAGCGTGGGCACAAATCCTGGTGACAAAAGCAGCTTTGTCCCCTGGCACAGCCCGGGCTGGATTCCTGAGTGCCAGCCACGCTTGCCAGGCCCCTCCTGGAGCAGGAGGAGAGGGATGGATGCTTCCCTTGCCAGGAATGGCAACGCTGGGAAGCTCTGAAGCCTCAAAAGCACAAGGAGAAATGGTTGAGGAGTGCTGGGGAGGTGTTGGACACCTTTGTGTGGCCCTGGGCCCCGCAGGAAGAGCTGCCTGTGCAATGTGGGGGTGTAAGTGTGGTTCCAGCTTGGATCTGGCCCTGCTGCACAGGGGATCTCCAGTCTGTGGCCACCCCCACGGAATTCCTATCCCCATCCCTGTGGAATTCCCATCCCCCTGGAATTCCCATCTCCCTGGAATTCCTATCCCCATCCCCCTGGAATCCCCATCCCCCTGGAATCCCCAACCCCCTGGAATTCCCCTCCCGCTGGAATCCCCATCCCCCTGGAATCCCCATCCCCCTGGAATCTCCATTCCCATCCCTGTGGAATCCCCATCCCCCTGGAATCCCCATTCCCATCCCCCTGGAATTCCCATCCCCCTGGAATTCCCATCCCCATCCCGCTGGAATCCCCATCGCCATCCCCCTGGATTTCCCATTCCCATCCCCCTGGAATCCCCATCCCCCTGGAATCTCCATTCCCATCCCTGTGGAATCTCCATTCCCATCCCTGTGGAATCCCCATCCCCCTGGAATCCCCATCCCCGCGCCCCCGGGGCTGTGCCCGCCCATCCCCGGTGTGTCCCAGCCCTGGTTCTGGGGCAGTCCCCGCTCCTGTCACCCCCCCAGGGCCGGGCGGGCTCCAGAATCAATCGGGGCCTGCTCCCCGCCGCGTGTTTGCGCTGGGGCTGCAGATCAGCCCAGCTCACTTGGCTGAATACGCCAGGGGAAGGAATTGAGAAGAGGCAGAGCCGCCTCGGTGATGCTCGGCTTAGCTCGTTGCTACGCGACACCGTGCGGTAACCATGGCAACGCCCAGCAGCCGGGTACAGCCCTTTTCTGGGACAGAAATGGGGAATTGGGATCCTGGGGGCTTCTCCACGCCGCCCTGAGCATGGGCTCAGCAGCCCAAATGTGTCTCAGCGTCCTGTGGGTTTGCTTTTGCAGCTACAACTGGTTTGGTTTTGTTTTGCAGTTATTCCTTAAAAAAAAAAAAAAGCAGAATTTTCCTGACTGTCAGCTTTTGGATGAAGAAAGCCTGGCCAGAAGAGCAATAAAACTGCAGGGGAGCCGAGCAGGCAGTGGTTACAGGAGCTGTGGTGTCCTGAAAGCAAAGCAGCAGATTTGTTCTGGGTTTTTCCTGGTGAAGAGAAAGGAATCGTGTCCTTGTTCCTGCAGGGTCAAAGCCATTGGAACTGCCACAAATAAACACTCCCTGCTCTGACCGGCATCAGGTCCTTCTTGCTTCTCCCGGGGAATGGCCCCACGAGCAAGGAAAAGCAAGGAAAAGTGGGAAATCAGGGTGGGAATGGGGGCAGAGCAGTGCTCTGGAGCTGGCACCCAGCGGGCAGCCACGGGGGGCTGTGCCAGCAGATGTGCCCGCCGCTGCTGCCCAGGACAGGCGGCTGAGGTGACACCGGGTGGGTGGCTGAGCCAGCTCTTACAGCGTCGTTCCTGTGCACCTCTGAACGCAGGAGTCTCCTTTGCATCCCTTTGAAATGCTCTGCCTGCACGGATGTCACAATTGTCCTCCCTCCCTGCCCCAGCCCGGGGACAGCTCCTGGCCCGGAGGGAGGCACGGCACAGCCCTGCAGGGACCAGCTGGAGCCGCTGCTGCAGAGCAGATCCTGAGAGAGATTGCGAAGAAAAAGCAGATTTGGGGAAGAACGGGCACGCACGGGAGGAGGAGGAGGCTCGGAGTAAAATATGATAAATGTTTGGGATTAAGCACTAAGCCCAGAAGGGGAGAGTAATCTGGATCACTGCTGAGGAGGGGGAGAGGCTGGGTCCATCTGGAGAGTCTCAGGGGTGCTGAGGGGAGCCTGGTGCTGTCAGCAGTGCAGATGTGCCGGGACAGGGCTGGAATAGGGATGGGGATCCCAAAACCTGCCAAAAACCGGGAGCAGAGGGGGGTAGGGCTGCTTTAACCCCTCGGATTTGGGCTCAGAGCAGCTCGTAGATTTTACTCTGCTTTGCTTTCCAAGCCGTCGTGCAGGGCAGCTCCGGAGCTGAGAGCAGATCTGCCCTGGGGGGATCCCAAAGCCTGACGGGGAGCAGGGAGGAGCTGTGGGGATACGGGGGAGCTCCGATTCGGGCAGGACAGGCGGCCCTGGGCTGTGCAGCTGCTGGACAGCGAGGGCAGGGCTGGCCGTGGTCACTCGTGGTCACTCGTGGTCACTCGCGGCCGGCAGTGACCGCTCCAGCCCCAGCGGAGGCTCCGGCGCATCCCGACCCGGGAGCTGCGGGGTTGCCAAGCAACGGCGAGGCCGTGCAGCAGCATCCCTGCCCTCACCTGCCTCCCCTCTGCCCTCACCTGCCTCCCCGCTGCCCATGCCAGCTCCCCGGGAATGCTCCGAGCCCTCCTGGCTTCCCTCCCCTCGGAAAAGCCCAGGCAGGAGCTGCTGTGGGGCCGGGATGCTCTGTGGGGTTTAGGGACAGGGGGATCAGCGGGAGCTGCTGTGGGTGTGGGAAAGGCACAGCCTGATTTTTCTGGGGAAAAGGGGAATCACACAGAATCGCACAGAATTACACAGAATTACACAGAATCACACACACACAATCACACACAATCACAAGGTTGGAAGAGACCTCCAAGAGCATCGAGTCCAACCCATTCCCTGACACCTCAGCCAAACCCTGGCACCCAGTGCCACATCCAGGCTTGTTTCAAACACATCCAGGGAAAATTCTCAGCTGGAATAAAGCCAGGCGGCACCTGGAAAGCCTTGTCCCCTTTGTCCCTCACAATAAAGTGCACTCAGAGTTCATTAGGTGCTCTCTAATCCATTAAATCTGTCAGGGCTCTCTGGGAGCTCATCGGGAGGGGCTGGGCCCCAGCAGAGCAGGGACAGTCAGGTGTGTGTCCCCAAATCCTGCAGCCTCACCCTCCAGGCACCCCTCCCTCCTCACCAGCAGGGGCTGGGGGTTGTTATCCCTGCCTTCATTGTCCCAGAATTGTACAGGATGGGCTCAGCAGGAAATGCAGGCAGGTTTAAAGGACAAGAAGGGAGTTCAGGACACAAGGCAGCCCAGGACAGCTGGGAAGGTGTGTGGGAGGACTGACAGTCACACAACTGCTGCTCTTTTCTCTTTTTCTTATGGCAGATGATATTTAGCCATTGATTTTTATTCCAACTGTGATTTTTTTTTCACTAACTTTGAAGGCAAATTGGTTTTGAGGCGTCCATTCCTCTGAAAAATTCCAGGTTCAGCCCCCTACAGCCTCACTCACTAAATCCAGCTCCCCCAGGCCAGAATTTCCCTGGCAGCAAACACCTTGTCCTGCTCCTAAAATCCATGGAATTCCCAGGGGGGGTCAGGAAACAGCCATGGCACAGAGACAGGGTGAGAATTCAGTCAGAGACCACCAGGGGTGGAAAGCAGAGGGGTGGGACTGGCCACGTGCAGTGGGGTTTGGGCCAAGGGCTCAGGAGCTGGGCTCTGCTCCTTGGGGCTCCCCAGAATTGTCCCGGGCTCAGGAATGGTGCCCATCCCACAAAAAGGGGCAGTTTGTGTTTCTGGGGGTGTGCTATCCTCCAAAAAAATATTCCCAAAGGGAAGCAGCCCCAGGAAATGCTGTGGGCAGTCACAAAACCACTTCCAGCACCACAACAACAGCAATTCCAGCAGAGGAGAGCTGGCCCTGCTATTGAAAGGATGGAATAATCTCTGAGATAAATAATCAAATTATTTCAGCTTTAGCGCTGTTTTCTCCTCTCTCTTGTTTGGAATTCCAGGTTGGGAAGACATTTGTGGGCTCTCCTTCATGGCCAGATTACACAGGGTCCTCCCCTGGGTGTTTGTGCCTCACCACAACTCCCTGTTAATTTGGGGTTTGTGCTGAATAAATAGTGCCTGGCTATTTGATTTTATTTTTTTCTTAAACGTATTTGTGATGACAATAAATTAAATTGCTTTCTGATGTTTGACAAATATAATTTTCAGGGTGGGTTTTTTTTCCAATCTTTTTTTCTACTGACAACGATTGCAAATAAAATTTAAAAAAAACCCCAACAACCCAACCAGTCATCAACTCCAGAAAGCAAGAAAGTGCATTTTATCAACAGAGTGAAATTAGATACCTGTCAAAATACATTTGTCCTGAAAATAACTATTCATACACTTCATTTTCCTGCATAAATAGATACTCATCTGCTCTCCTCTGCCTGTCATTTGTTACTCAGAGCCAGCACTGGCTGTGGGAGGGAAATATTTAAAGCTGCTTCCAAAGCAATGGGCAGGCTGGCTTTATAATTTCTGCCTCTGGCTTCCTTCACTTCATTATGAACGGGGAGGGAAACATCTATTTAAAGTCAATCAAATCAAACTCTCTTCCAAAACATGAATCCCTGGCTGCAGCCCCAGATGTGCAGCTCTGGGGGTTTTGATTTCCCAGGCAGGGCAGAGCTCCTTGGGGTGCCCAGGGAGATCCAAAGGGGGTTTAGGGCTCTGGGATGGGAACATTTAAAGACCTTTCCATAAGGGATGGGCACTCCTGACTCTCCTTGTGGTGCCCAGGGAGATCCAAAGGTGTTTAGGGCTCTGGGATGGGAGCATTTAAAGTCCTTTCCATCAGGAAAAATCTCCCCAAGTCTCCTTGGGGTGCCCAGGGAGATCCAAAGGGGGTTTGGGGCTCTGGGATGGGAGCATTTAAAGTCCTTTGCATCAGGAAAAGTCTCCCCAAGTCTCCTTGTGGTGGTCACAGAGATCCTAAGGGGTTTAGGGCTCAGGGATGGGAGCATTTGAAGTGCTTCCAAAACATGAATCCCTGGCTGCAGCCCCAGATGTGCAGCTCTGGGGGTTTTGATTTCCCAGGCAGGGCAGAGCTCCTTGGGGTGCCCAGGGAGATCCAAAGGGGGTTTAGGGCTCAGGGATGGGAGAATTTGAAGTCCTGTCCACAAGGGCTGGATGCTCCCAGGTCTGTTCCACTGGATTTCTTCGGAGGGCATTGGTGAAAAAGCAAATTATTCAGGCCCAGGGCTGCAGGGAAGGTCAGGCATCCCCCCTCTGTGGGTGTCCTGCTTCCTTAAAACACTGGAGCTGTTTCCAGCTGAATATTCCCACTGGAAAGCAGCTGGAAGGTGCCTGTGCCAGTGCAGCTGGGCAGGGAGAGCTCTTTGGAGACAGTGGGGAAATATCAAAGGAAAAAGCTGTGGTGGTGTTTCTACCTAGATCAAACCCCCAGAAATACTACATGAAAAACAACTTTGCAGCACAATCTTGAGGCCAGTGGGATTTAGAATTCAATGTGGTTTGGATCCAGCCTTTAGAAAGCTAAAAAATTTGTTAAAAATCCCTGCCCTGCTGCTGAAATGTGGGAGCTTCCCTCTCTCCCTTACTTGGTATGGCAGAGGCAGCTCTGGCAGCAGCTCCTGGAGGGAAGGGAGCAGATCACTGGCAGGTTTGTCTGAAGTGTGTGGACTGGGTTTTAATTTGCCAGTCCCAGCCCTCCATGAGGAGCTGCTAATAAAATTTCCTCTCTTGTGAAGCCTTCCAGCACGAGCAGAGCTCTTCTGAAAACGCTGCGGATAAAAGAACTTTCTTTGACCAAAGGAGAAGGCACGGATTTGAAAGCCTGCAGAACCAACAACGCTCATTAGCATCTGCCTTTCTTCTGGAAGGGCTCTGGGGGGGAACGTGAGCACACTTAACACCGGGTGGATCAAAGGAAACCACTGGAAGCTCAGCAGAACGTCCCTGGTGACAAAACACCTGTGGTGGCAAAGGCGCCCGGGGTTCTGCTCCCACATCTCCCAGCTCCTTCCTCTCAGCTGAGCTGGGCATTCAGGCACAGCTTTTCATCCTCTGACCTCGTTCCAGTTTTACTTCTTTGCTGCAGGAAGGGGTGGATGAGGAGCTGGGGGGAGGAGTGATCCCTCAGTCTGGTGCATCCCTGATCCCCACCCTGCTCTGGGGGTTCCCCTGCCCAGGTACTCTGTATTTTTGTGCTCCAGGCACCAGCAAGGACTGGTTTTCTGTCTGGATCTCCCTCCCTTCTCCACAGGAAAATTCAATTCCCAAATTTGCTTTAAAATTACCTGGGAAAAGCACAGGTGGGAAGTGAATGCACACCTGGCACAGCAGCAGCCCACGCCTGGCTGGGCTGTCCCTGTCCCCTGTGTCCCAGCAGCTCAGACACATCCACACCAAATCTGCCAAGGTGAGCCTGGGTTAGCTCTGGGAGCTTCAAATCTGGGCAGCCCCAGAGGGTGGGAAATATCCCAGTGGGTTTCCTCAGCTCCAGAGGGTGCTGAGCCCCCCCAGCCCCTCTCTGGGGTGAGGAGAGGGGACAGGGCACACCCCAGCTCCAAATCCCACTGCTTCAGACCCCCTTGCCCTGCAGAAGTGGAGGAGCAGAGCAGAGAAAGCCTCGTTAAATTTGCAATTTGGAGCTGAAATATCCTTTATCAGAAATTTATAACCCATTTAAAATGAATCCATTCAGGGCCCAGCGAGGGTCCTGGCTGAGGGAGGAGATAATTCCCCAGGTTTATTTATATAGTTTGATAGCTTTTATGCCAGGTTAGTAAAAAAGAGTCTGTGCCAATAAAATACTTTTTCTGCTTGTAAAACTCGGGAGGGTTTTATCTGTGATGCTGAATGGTGCTGCTTTTCAGCTTTGTGTGGGATCTGGGGGAGGCAGGAGAGGAGAGTTCAGCCTCTCTCCCCAGCATCCCAAACCATCCCTTGGCATCTGAACCATCCTTGAACTGCTCATCTGGGTGTTAAAAGAGCTTGGACTCACTGATGGAAGGAAAACCCATCAAGGTCTAATCAAAAATCCGCTCAGCTTTCCATCACAGGGATATAATTGTTCGAAACTACACAAAATTTAAACTTTTAAAATGTGACTTGAGTCATCAGCAGGGAATAGAGGAGATGCTAGGCCCTGGGTGAGATTTGCTCCAATCTGAGGCTCATTCTCAGCTCCTCAGCTCCAGGGATTGTTGGTTTGGACTGCAATTCCCAGTTTTTTCCTCACACTCATCCATTTCACTGCCCAGCTGGATGAGGCTCTGGTTTTGATACCCATTAAAAGGTGCCAAGCAGCACCAGTGGGTTCCTTGTCCTTGTTAACAGCAGAAGAGAACCAAGTGGAGAGGAAGAATCCCACACTCCAAGCTCCCCAGGGCAGTTTTACTCTTGGTTTTCTGTGCTGAGCTGTTGCCAGGCTGAGTTTAGTGCTGGTGTAGTGATGGTGGGGTAAAAACAGCAGCTCCAAGAACCCTGATTCCATTGGAATGAGATTCCTGCTGCAAAAATGTCATTATTGTGGAATTTACAGTGACTGGAGAAACACTGGATAATCCTCTGCAAAGTGGAGCATGGGGAAGAGGCAGCAGAGGTGATGCTGCTGCTTAATTTTGTGACCCACACCTGCCAGGTTCTGCTGTGGCACCCAGGAATGGCGCTGGAAACTCAGATTTTTGGGACAACATCAGGGAAAACGCTCCCCTGGGAATTTCACCTGGCAGGGAATGTCCTGCTGGTGCATTTCCTGCCCCTGGAAAAGAGCTCAGAGGAGGAATTCTCTAGGGGATGGAGGCTGTGGGTGTGTGAGCAGCAGCAGAGGGAATGGCTCACAGGGAATTTGGAATTTGACACGCTGTCATGGCAGGGGCTCTGTTCACTCCTCAGCTCTGCAAACAGTAATGGCAGCGTTCACTGCTCACACAGGGGAAAAGAAGGCGATCAAATCGGAGTTTTCCCTTCCTCAGAGACACGGCAGCGATGACAGGACAGCGGAATCCGAGAGCGGCCTTTGTGCGCTCACAGCGGGGAGAAGAAAGGGAACTCCGAGGGGAAAACGGGAGCCGGAGGCAGGGAAGGAGCAGGAGCGGCGGCGTTATCTGTGACAGCGACACGATGGCACCTGGCACAGCGACAACGCAGGGAACGGCGGCTGCAGCGCCTGCTGATAAGGGAGCAGCGCCGGCAGGGAGGAAAGAACCCGGGGGAATGGAATCAGGGACCGGGATGGAGGAGTGAAGGCAGGGAAATGGAATTAGAGCAGAGCATCGGGATGGAGGAATCAACCCAGGGAAATTAAATTAGGGAGAGCAGAGCACCGGGATGGAGGAATCAACCCAGGGAAATTAGGGAGAGCAGAGCATCGGGATGGAGGAATCAACCCAGGGAAATGGAATTAGGGAGAGCAGCACACTGGCATGGAGGAGTGAATGCAGGGAAATGGAATTAGGGAGAGGATCAGCACCGGGATGGAGAAGTGAATCTAGAGAAATTAGGAACAGCAGTAGCACCAGGATGGAGGAATGAATGCAGGGAAATTAGGGACAGCAGCACACCGGGATGGAGGAATGAATCCAGGGAAATTAGGGACAGCAGCACACCGGGATGGAGGAATCAACCCAGGGAAATTAGGGACAGCAGCACAACGGGGTGGAGGAATCAACCCAGGGAAATTAGGGACAGCAGTGGCACCAGGATGGAGAAGTGAACCCAGGGAAACGGGGATGAACACTGGCAGAGGATGGGGCACTGCCACAGGGATGGGAAGGCTCTGGGCACTGGAATTCCCGATTTCTGTGATTATTTTTTTGTGTCTTGGACCTCACAGGTGGTCCTTCCCCTGAAGAGGCCAAAGCTGAAAGCGGTTCATGGAGAAAAAAAGGATAAATTGCCACTGGCACCTGTTTTATTTAGAGTTTCCCACCCTTCCTATATTGCTTTTGCCCCCTGATTAAAATCCTCTGGCGCCTTCGATGGAGCCAATAGATCAAGATCTGAGACATTCATGGCACTGAGCACCTGGCACTGCTTGGCAGGACAGGACCTGCTGCCTTCCCAAATGTGCAAGAATTTCCGAATCCGCCCTTTTCCCCTTTCCAGGCTCTTGGTTTCCTGCTAAATCCCGAATTCACTGTAATCGAGATGATTAAAGAAAAATTCACAGGCAGTACAATGGGAGTGAAAGTTAAAATATAATGAGCTCCAACACTGCTTTGTTGTTGTTGTTGTTTTGCAAACCAGTCCATGCACCCTGCAAAGAATCCAGGGAAATGCAGTTGGTGTAACGAGCTGCAATCTTTAACCATGAGCAGTCAGCCACAAAGCAAAACCTAAAAACCTGCAACTTATTTTCACCACCTCCAACGTGGAATTGTGAAATAAAAGCATGAGGGTGATGAAAATATTCAAGCAAGTCCCTAAAGGGAAACAGCGAGAAGCTGTTGATAGTGGGGACTTGTGTTTTACTACAAAATAAATCTGGATTTGGGTTGGCATTGACCTGGCTGCTCGTGGATCTCCAGGAGGATGGAATTCCAGAGGGGGAATGTGCTGCTTTGCTTTGGAGCTGCCCAAAGGAAAAATTCCCCTTGGATACTGATGTGAACAGAGAGGGAAATGAGCACGAGGAGATCTGCAGTCCCTGTGCAGTGCCAGCTTTGCAGGCACTGATAATAAGGGGAAATTCAGTGTACAGACAGAGCAGCTCCCCTCCAAAGGTATTTAGGGAAGCAGTGACATTTCACAGGCTCCGTGGTGCCTGCAGAGCCATTAAAAGTTGTTTATCACACAGGCTCATCCCTGTTCCGGGGATTTGGGGCAGCCATTTGGTGTCCATGATAATTTAATTTCAAGGTGCTGAGTTCCCCTCGTGGTCTTGTGTTGATTTGCCTGGGTTGGTTGAGTGTCTTGTAATGGATCTGAGAGAAATGACCTGGGTTGTGTTGATGGAATTTTAGAGAATTCCCAGTTAGATCAGAAAAAAAACCCATGCCTGGACCACATCAGCCTTACTCATTTATACTTTAAATCAAGTGAAATCACTGAAAAATAAATGTTATTTGTTGCCGTATTAACATGTTGCAATCTTGCATCTTTTCCCTGCCCTGTTCTCATTTTCCCCTGCAGGTGAGTGGAGGCCACAGGTAAATTCTGACACTTTAGGGAGCACAGTGAATCCCTTACCACAGCTTTGGGAGCTAAATTCCCCCAATAAATGCACACTTGTAATGCCTGGGAGTGAAAGCAAGGGCAAGCAAACCTGCAGTGTCTAAAACTCCTTTTTCCCAACTATTAAAATAATCACTATAATCAATCTCCCGTTGCCAAAGCAGGAGGATCCTTGTAAAACCAACTCTGAGCAAGTGGGTGCAGAAGAAGTGGATAAATATTGCTGGAAGGCTGAGGATGGGGATGAGTAATGACAATTATCCCCACGTTCAGAGGAGATTTTACTGACGTGTGTCACGGCATGAGGTGTGCAGGAACAGCTTCAGATGGGATGTTGGGAAGGAATCCTTCCCTGGGGGTGGGATGGAGTTGCCAGAGGAGCAGGGGCTGCTCTGGATCCCTGGCAGTGCCCAGGGTTGGAGCAGCTGGCACAGTGGGAGGTGTCCCTGCCCATGGATGGCATTGAAGGTCCTTCCATCCCAAACCATGCCAGGATTCTGTCTCTGGAGCAGTGGAGCAGAGGAGAGCCCCGTGCTCTGAGGAAGGAGGGTGGCCATGGGGCACATGGCTCACCCTGATGTCCCCAAAGCCATCTGAGTTCTGTTGGGGTGGCACTGGGGGAACAGTCACTCAGGTGGGCTCTGTGGCAGATTTAAAAAGTGAGGAATAAATTCCTTCCGTCCTTCGTTCCACGAAGCCAGAAGCAAACCCATCAAATCCGCCAGCTGGGGCCAGCACTGGGACAAGGGGCAGAGAGGGAACATCCCCAGGCTGGTCCCTCACAGTGACACACCGGGCTGGGCTGGTGGCAGCAGGAGCAGCGGGGACAGGCACAGTGAGCACTCTGCCCGCCTTGTTTACATCCCAAATTAGCAGCGAGATGAGGGAACGCGATGCTGACAATCTCCGGGCAATTAAATCCCACCTCCCTGAGGTTCAGGGAGGTGCAGCTCAGCCCTGCTGTCCCTGCCCTGCTCCAAGGGCTTCGACAAAACCCCCCTGACCCTGCGGATTAATGACCCCGCGGAATCTGAAAACCAAACCGGGAAGAGACACAAAAAACACTGATTTTTGTTTTCCCCACCTTTTTTCCTTTCTTTTATTAGCCTCTAAATAATTAACAGGCGGATGGTGCTCTGCTTTGCAGCCCTGGAGCAGATGAAATAAATCCATGGGTTGCCATTCCCAGTTCCCTAGCAACGAGCCAAAGCAGGGCAAGGCGCTGGGCCCGAGCACAACAAGATGTTCAAGGCATTAATATTCCTCACCCATGGTGCAAAAAGCAGCCCTGCTGCAGGGATGGGCTCGGGGAGGGAGGGAATCCTGCCAGTCCCAAAAAAAGGGGGCGCAAAGGGAATTTCTGAGAGTGGGGAAAGGGAAAATGAGGCTTTTTCTGGTAAAAAAGAGGTGTGTGGAACACATGGATTTGGGGGTTAAATCGTGCTTCCATGCATCCTGCCCATGCAGTTTAAACCAAGCTCAAAATTTGGATTTCTTCAGCTGGCTGCAGATCCTGCACGTGGCAGGGCTGGGGATTGAGCTGTTCCATGCTGTGGCAGCAAATAAATGAAGTTTTGGGGACTTGTTTTTGAGCAGCCCTGGAGTAGATGGAGAACTTTGGCTGTGGAAAACACAGCTGGGCTGGGGGAGGAGGGTGAGGCAGCACAGAACCAAGCTCTGGCTACTTAAAACAACAAAATTCAGAGAAATAATCACCTGGGTGATGAACAGGGACAAACTGATGGTGACAGCAGCAAGAAAAGGGGAATAATTGTCAAGTGGGGCAGGAGTGCCAGCGAAGGAAGGGCTCTGTGTCCTTGTGTTGCACAGCATGTTGCACGGTGTCCCCAAAATTCTATGTGTGCTCTTTGGACAACTTGAATTATCCAAGAATTATCTTGGCTGCTGCAGGGAAAGCTCCCTCCTCACCCTGCTCTGGATAACCCGACTGAGAGGTGCATTTATTTCCATTCTAAAGCTTGGAGGGATTTTTTTCTTCACCAGAGTGAGGAAATTGAGGTGTAACAACGTTAAAAACCAAACAAACAGCCCCTCAAGGATGCGCTTGGAGCACTTCGGTTTCCTACAATTTCTTGTGGATGAGAAGCAACGTCAGATTTCCTCCCAATGCAATAAATTCTCTGCCAGGAGACCAGGTTAAAACACACTTAATTGACCCCTGACTCATTAATTGTTTAAGGAGGAAGATAGCGACAGCTTCAGCATATTTAATTAAGCGCTGAAAATTCGGCAGCGAGTTAATTACCACGTAACATTTGCCTCTCTAACAAACATTTCTTGAGACGGGGTAAGCAAGGCAACAATAATTGTAACAATTAATTAGAAATTAAACTGATAATGGCTACAGCTGCTAACAATTAGCGGCTAATTATGTCAAGCACTTTAACCGTTTGGAAAAGGACTGGAGGCAGGTCGGAGAGGGATAAATTATGGGGTCCACCCTTCCTGGAATTTGATACTACGGAGTTTTTTGGGAAGAAAGAAGATCAGCCGGGTTCCAGGGAAGGCTGGAAATTCTGAATTAGCAACGACTGGGAGAAGACCCATTAAAAAATTCCCTGTTCATCAATAATTATTCATGTTTAGAAGACTTTAAGCCTTCAAGTTTTAGCGCACCATCAGTATTTTTTACTTTATTTTCCTGGGAAAAGCGTTTCCAAGAGTCTTCACACAATGCAAAACTGCCCTTTCCCAATGCTTTATTCCTGCTTGGTTTGGAAAATAACATTTTCATGTTTTAAATGTCTTGGGCCTCCATGATGTGAGCAGTGAGGAGCAGGAATTGGGTCTCTCGAGGCTTGCATTGAAGTGTGAGATTGAGTGTCTTATATCCCTCTAGAAATTCTTAGTTTTGGCATCTCTTGGTACTTTTTGCCATAAAAATGGGGATGTTGGATGTTGGGAGAGCTTGGGGTCCTTCCTGTTGGTGTGGGCAGCTTTTCCCCACACCCCCTTTGTGTTTCTTGGAATCCTGACCATATCCCAGGGCAGTGATCCCACGGAAATGGTTCCTGCTTTGGTTCTCCTGAGCAGGGCAGGCACCAGGAGCAAAAATCTGAGTTTTTCTCCCTGTGAGTAACATTAAATCTCTCACTGGAGCATCTCTGGTAGGTAGAACATCAGTTTTGACTGATTTGGGCCCCAGGGGTGACCTTGGGGCGTTGTGCCCTGCCTTGCCCCACACTGTGCTTCCCAATTGCTTTTCCCTCCTGTGAAAAACGCCAATCACTTGTTTTTAAAATTGTAAAAGGTTAACAGTAATAAAATGGTTGTAAAAATAGTAATATAATTAGAGTAATGAAAATTTGGACAATTGGGATTTAGGATAATATGAGACAATAAAAACAAACAGTTACAGACAGTCCAGGTACCTCTTCCTGGGCAAGATAAACCCGGAAAAGGACACAAATTAACAGAGGATTAACCCTTAAAAATAACAGCCTGTTGCATATTCACATGATGCATAAATTCCATTCAAACAGAGGATTCTGTCTGGTCAGTGTCAGCTTCTTCCTCTGAATCCTGACGGTGTCTTCAGGCTGAGTGAGGTAGGAAGAAGTTCGTTTTTGCTGATAATGGAGCAATAAATTCTCTTTTTCTGAAAGATTCAGGTGTCCTGTGGCTGCTGTCTGGTGTGAGTACCTCGTTCCTCTCTTGAAAAAAATATCCCACATGCACAGTTTCTACTTTAACATTGTGTTATAACCTAAAACTATATTTAACACACTGCTTAAGAAGATTAATACAGCATAACTTTCTAACATAACACACAATATTAATTTGAATATTTGCGGAAAGCCAATCATAAAACACGCATTTTTCACACCTCCCCAAACCCCAGCCTCCAGCAGCCCCTGGTTGTTTTTGGAGCACAATGAAGGCCGGACTTTGCCAGCACAAGACAATGAAATGCAATAATTGGAGCTGTAAAGCCCATCTGTTCCAGCACAGGGAGATTTTTCCCCACGATGTGGAATTGCTGCCCATTGATATTGAAATGCTGTGCCCGTGCAGGGACCTTCCCTGCCAAAGCAGCAGAGCCTCTGGGATGAGGGAACAGCCGTGCCAGGGGTTTTGGGCTCAGGCTGAGGGGCAGGCTGTGCCCCCAGCTGGGGCTGCACCTTCAGGAGGCACACAGCTGGCCCTGCTGCCGTCCCCGAGGTGAATCCTGCATTTTGGGCAAGCTGGAGGCCAGATTTAGTGGTGTTGGTGGACATCAATTATTGCTGCTGCCATGGGAGGATGTGCAGGTCCTGCCCTGTCCTGCTCACAGTCTGAGGCAGTGACAACCCCAGGGATCTTAAACCCTGTGGTTTAACACCTTCTCATCTTCTCAAGCTCTTCCTCAGCTGCACTTTCTCATTTAAATCATTTCTCATGTGTAAATACCTGCGGTTTGTGCCATCCCGCCCACATTTACCCTCATTTCTGTGCCTGAATCTTCCCCAGCTGCCTGTTCTGAGTGGGAGGATGGAGCCAGCGTGGCTGCTGGGCTTGGCCAGTAAGGACCCAGTGAAGAACTGCAGGATTAGATGGCAGGACCTGCCAGGGAAAGTGTGTCATGCAGGCTGCTGGGCTGCAGGTCAGGCAAAATTGCATTTCAGCCTGGTTTTTGTGGCAAGAACCCATTCCCTGGCTGCACCAGCATTCCTTGCAGCAGTGCTTCGTTGCCTTTGCTTATTTTATATAATTAGAATAGAATAGAATGGAATGGAATATAAAATAGAATATAGAATATAATGTGGAAATATAATATAGAAATATAATATAACATAACATAATATAATATAATATTGTCCCTAACACCTTTTCTTCTGAAATCTCCTGCACAAAGCTCGTGCACCATCTCAGGGAAATCAGTTTGTGGCACTGGGCTCCAGAGAGGTGCCTGGTGAATTCAGCTTTTTATCTTTAGTCAGGGAAGCCACACGAGGCTCTTGCTGCTGTTCAGATGGATCCATCAGCAGGCAGACAGGTGGGAGAGGGGAACGTGGAGATGTTTTCCCCACGTGCTGAGGCAATCAGCAGGAGGATATTCTGGGATGTGCTTGAAGGACAAAAAAATCTGGAGGAACAGAAGCTAAAAATGCCTGTGTGGTTGTCAGATAGGTGTGGGGAAAAACAACCCAAATGAAATGAATGAATGAAAAATCAGGTTTTTGAGCAGTGTTTTCTGAGCTGCCAGAGGCTGCAGTGGCTGTTCCCTCTGCAGGGATGCTGCACTGAGATGTCAAACCTGCACTGAGGCACCACCAGAGAGGAGGAGATGGAGTCTGCAGGGTGCTGCTGGTGATTCCAGCAGATCTGAGTGAGGAAATAAATCCGTTCATTCACCTGCCTCAACACAGCCAGGCAGGAGGAGCAGGGAGGGGGCAGCATGTGGAGACTCCTCTCTTCAGCAGGGTTTGATGGGGTGGGGAGGATAAAACCAAGCCCTGGGCACTCCCTGTGCTGCTCCTGGCTGGGAGTGAGCGAATGAATCTTTGGGCAGCACTCAGACCCTGCAGGAGCACCCTGCACAGAGCAGGGGCAGCAGCTTCCACCCCCTCTGGGTGCTTTCAGCAAAGGGAGGTGAGCTGGGAGGTGGGGAAGGGACAAAACCAGCTTGGAACCATCTTGAGGGAGCTGGGATGGGCCTCAAAATGAGAATGGACAGCAGCTTCCAAGGCTTGTCTATCAATGGCAGCTAAATAACACCTGGGATAACAGCTAAAATCAAGTTTCTTGCCTAAGTTTAAAGGGAATAGAGATTTTAAAAGGCACATTAAAGCAGTGACAACCAGAAATGGGCCAGGAGAATCCAGTCCCAGTTTTCAGGGCGGTTGGGGAGGGGCGTGAGGCTGCTCCATGGGCTGTCCCGTCTGACATTCCCAATCCGGGCCAGGAGAATCCAGTCCCAGTTTTCAGGGCGGTTGGGGAGGGGGGTGAGGCTGCTCCATGGAGTGGAAACGTTTCCTTTGCTGTCCTGTCTGCCATTCCCAATCCATGTGCCTGGAGGAATCCGTGGCTGTGCCCTGGTTCCTCTGGCAGGGACATCAAAGCCCATTTCAGCTCTGGGACCCTGAGAGCAGGAGCTGCTCTCCTGCCAGGCTGCTCCAAGCTCTGCTTCCCCACGCCCTGGCCAAGGCAGGAAATCTTTGTCCCCACAGCTCCCCTCAGACTGAAGCAACCACAAAAATCAAAATGAAACCTGCATAAAACCCAAACCCAAACATTTCTAACCTCTTAATTTTGCTGGGACAGCGCAAGGCAGACGCCTGGATGCATCCCACTCCTTGTTTTCCATTCAAAGTGCTTTGCAATGCTGATGTTTAAAGGAAACTTCTCCCACTCCAGCTCCAAGCACAGCAGATTCCCATCCCCATAAAGCTCCCTGCTGCCAGAGCTGTGCTGCACAGAGCCCATTACTGCAGGAACCACTTCTCCTCCTGCCCACACTCTCCATTAAGTGCAGTTTATAGAATTTTAGGAGTTTTGGGAGCCCCAGCGACTGCTCTGTGTTACCCCCTTCAAGATCAGCATCTGCTGGGTCTCCTCAGGTGAGGTGGATCCTGTGTGTGTAAAATTTCCCTTTTCCTCTTCTGTTCCCTCGCTTCTGCTGGCAAACACAACATCTGTGCCTTGCACCGTTGGTCTTTATGTGGATATGAGCAGACAGGGATTTTCTCTGCAATAAAAATCATCAGCAGAGCCATGAAATGGGTTTGGCTCCCTGGCTCGGGCTGCACACGTCCAAACAGTAAAATCTGTAACCCGGAGGTGGATGTGCAGTAAAAAAAATATAAAAAATAGCAGCAGGAGTTTGCTTCAAGTGATTTTCTCTGCTTTTGAGGCTGGCAGTGCATTTAAGGATGTTTGTGGCCGTGTGCTTAATATTTCCTTGCTAAATTTGGGTCAGGGATGGATTGCTGTAGGTATTTTAGTGCAGAGGAAGAAAATATTTGTAGAGCAGGAGCTCAGTGGAAGCAGCACAGGTAGGGGGGTTGAGCAGTGGGAACCTGCCCTGGTTATACTGGGATGGCTTTTACTGGGGAGAATCTCCTGTGTCATTTCTGTTTTGGAGCAGTGGCTGTGCTCAGAGGGAGCAATTCCTCCCTCTGAGGATTCCTCACCCCCTCATGCTCAGTTTGGGCCCCTCCTGCCGGGTTCCTGGAGCCTCTTCCAGGCATGGATTCATGGGTTTGTGGCTTCAGAGCCCATGCTGATGCACCAGGGTTTCTTTTCTTTAAAGCCAGGGATGTTTGCAATTACCCTAAGTGTGAACACATGCTTCCAATCCTGGCGGGAAGAAAGCCCTGGCTCCTAATGAGATTTATTCCCCCAAGCCTGAAATAAATGGAACATGGCAGCAGGAGCTTTTCTTTCTGCAGCAATGCAGCGAAGCTGTAAATATTCCTCCAGTGATCTAATCCTTTTGTGCTCCTCACCAGGCAGAGGCACTTCCAAGTGATTCCCTTTTAAGGCTCCTTTTCCACCCAGATTCCTCTCCAGTGCAGTCACTGGGGTGGCTCAGAGCAAGGTCCAGGGTGGTTCCCCCTCAGCACCAGGGGGAGAATGGGTTAGGAGGGAGACTCGAGGCCTGAGCCAAGAGAGGAGCTGCACAAAGGACACTTTTGGTTGATTCCTGATGAATTTTGAACCTTGCACACGAGCTGTAGGAATGCTATGGACAGGAGGCAGTGCTGCTGGTTTCTCCCTGCTGTTCCTGAGCCACAGCTGGAGTTAAGCTTGTGGAGGATCAAACTGTCCTCCAGGAGCTGTGCCTTCAGGGCTGGCATCTCTCAGGGTGTGGATAAACCCCTGTGCTCGGGGCAGGAGGATCAAAGTGTCCTCCAGGAGCTGTGGCTGTAATGCTGGCATCTCTCAGGGTGTGGATAAACCCCTGTGCTCGGGGCAGGAGGTGCTGGGTCCCACCAGAGACCCCCATTCAGTGCAAATCATCTCAGCCTGTGCCTGAGTTTGAGGTTGAAACCTTTCCTTTTGGCTGTGGATCCAGGGAGGACACGTGGGCCACGGATCAGGGGCTGAAGGTGACAGGGAGATGGATGCAAGGCTTGAAGCCCTGCTCCAAGGCAGGAAGGCTCCCAGCTGTTTGCACATCTGGATTCTGTTTGTGGTTAGAGGAGGTGTTCTTCTACTGGAGAGTGCCTGACAAAAATTACTTTCTGAAAAAAAAAAAAAGAAAGCAAAAAAAAAAAAAAAAAGCTCTCCCTCCTGCACAAAGTTTAATTTGCAGTAAATGCCCCAAGTATCAGCTGCTGTCATTATTGGGGTGTCTAAAGAGTAACCCTACTACAGGTTGTAAATGGCTCTGAGTAGCAGAGATGCTCCCTGTGAACTGTGAGGAACAACACAAGTGCAAGGCAATAAATAAAGATGTCTCATTATGAGGAATGAAATTAATTAGGAAACTCAAAGGTCATAAGAAATGGCAAATTTGGGGATGTCATTTGCTTGCAGTGACTTGATTAATGCTGGGCAAAGCTCTCTGCTGGTGGAACAGATGAACTGGGGCATTATCAGTGCCTAAAGAACAGAAGGGAGCCCAGACCTGCTGCTTTCTTCATATTTCTGTCCTGTACTTGAAAAAAAAACCAAAAAGTTTTCTTTGAACTTATTAGCTATGAGTTCTTTGGGTACTCTAAAAATGATTTAATAGCTTGGGTTTAGGTGAATGTTAAATCTAAATTGTCAAATTAGGGTTTTATACCGTGCCTTATACAAAGATTAATGTGACAGACATGATCCTTGCAGCCTCCTTCTGTTCCTGGTGCCTTTTCCATTCCTGTTCCAGGTGTTCTTTATCTTGCTGGGGGAGCCCTCGAGCCCTGGCTCCTGGCACTGTGGGATCCTGCTGGGCCAGGACCTCTGTCCCACAGGGGGTTTGTCCCCCAGGCACCTCTGGTGGCTCCCCAGGGCAAACCCCCCAGCTCCAGCACAATCCCCTGGCTGCACTGGGGCTCCTCTGTGCTCAGGGATCCTCCCAGTTCTGCTTGGGCTCCCTTGGCTGATGTTTCCTAAAAATAAGGCCCCTTCCCATTGGTTTCCCCATCCTGAACTTGCTGTGCTCTGGCAGAACTCCCATCCCACAGCCACTGCTTTCCCTGCCATGGGTGCCATGTAAGGAATTAACAGAACTCTGAGAGAAAAAAAACCCTCACTGATGGCAAACTTGATGTTGCTTCAAATTGTAAAGTCAGCTTGGGTGTGTCAGTTTTGGTTGGAGATGGGAGAATTTGGGGTTTCCTTTGTTTCCTTGAGATGTGGATCAGGGTTCTAGAGAGCTCAGATGAGTTGGAATGAGCTGATCTGCTGCTCTGGGAGAATATGTTGATTATTATTATTATTATTATTGATGGCTATTGCACCTTTTTAATGCAGGAGCAACCCTGATGCCCCAAGCCTTCCACTGAACCAAAACCCAACCCCAATCTCAGAATTTGAAGTCAATCCTCACAAATCCTGCCAGGTCCCTCTGCCTGCTGCTCTGGCTTTTCCACCTGCAGATTCCAGGCTGGAGAGGTGCTCACAGTGCATTAATTCTGCTCTGTTTTCCCCCTGCTGCCTCTGCCTTGAGCTTGCAGGGGCTGCAGAGACGTAAAACCCAAATATTTTGTCACTTTGGTGGCCCCAGGGTCATTCCCTGCTGTTTTCTGTCTGACCTGGCTGCCAGGGCTCTGCTTGGTGAACACCAAAGATCAGCCCCTGCCCTGACTTCAATGTCAATTCTATTGGGATTATCGATTGTTAATTAGTCCCACCTGTAATTACTCTGAGGAAAACCTTTCATTTGGTACCAGGGCCTGCTGACCCAGCTTTCCTTGGGAATGGCTAGGGATCAGCTCAGCAGCTGGATTTTTAACAGCACTCATTCCCAGCACTCAATTCCCATTTCCAGGATGAGCCTGGGGGAAATCTGAGCACCCTTTTCTGCACTTCCCATCCCCGTGGCTCTGCTGCCTGGGTCTCACATGGAATGAGGAGGTAAATCAGAATAGAGCTGGGATTTTAGGCCTCTTTCCTGGAAGGAAAATTTATCCCCCAAACAAATCCTGGAGGCTCCAAGTGAGCATCTGCCTGCAGCATATGGAAAAAAATATCTGGGAGAGCCAGGCTTCAAAGCAGGGAGGTGATGCTGGCAAAAGGCATTTTTGGGATGTTTGGGATGAGAAGAGGCTGCTGGATGAAAATTAAATTTTTAGTAGGATTATTTTCCTGTATAACTTCTTAAAATGATCATCAAAGAATCTCAGTCCTGGAGAATGTCTCTATGACTAAAGCTTAGATTTTTACTTCCCAGTGTTTGAAAATGGAACCATTTCTGCACATACTGTGGGCTGTAAAAGCTTTCAGGTTCCCAGCCATTTTCTGGGGAAAAAGAGCTGGAAAAATTCATTTGATGTTGTTTCTCTGGAGCCAGAAATGGCTTTATCCTGTATCCCATCATCCCAGGCCATTTCTATCCAACCCTACAAGTGAAGGAGCTGATAGAAACCTCCCCCCACATCAACCAAGTGCCCTTATCTTAATAGGAAAGGACCTTTGGGGTTCAAAAGGACTGCAGGGGGTCAGAAGAGGGAATCTCTTCTGGAGAAATGAGGCAGCACTGCTGCTGACACCACAGGATTGATTTTTACAAGTGGGGCACTTCAACATCTTCACTTTCAAACAAATATTCAGGGGGTCACAGATAAGGTGGGAAGCTCAGCAGCCCCCATTGTCTGGGACACTGAAAAGCCCATCAGGTAGGAAGGATTTGGGCAGGAAATGTTTTTAAAAGAGGCTCCTGAATTTAAATTTTCAGACAGAGTTTTGGGGTTTTTTTTTCCTCCTGGAAGCAGAAGGGAGCTTTGATGGCGGAGCTGAGGACAAAACAAGCAGCAATATGTGAGGAATTAAACACCTGGACAGAGTTCCTGTCTCTCCCAGCTGCAGATTTTGCTGCTTTTCTCAGCATTTTTAGCCTTTGCAGCCCCTGTGGGTGGGGACAAGTGAAGCTTACTTGGATCTGAGGAATTGGGGTTGGAGCTGGGAGATTCCTCATTTTTTACTCTTACCCTGCCTATTTCTTTGTGGTTGCCTCCCCCTTACAAATCTTGCCCAGCTGCAGTTCCAAAGCAGCGTTTTAGAAGCAAATCACATCTTTTTTCCCTAATATTCCCTAAGAAAAAAAAGAGTTCCCCAGCAGCCCCAGGCCCCCACGGTGCAATTAGGTGAGCTCGTGGCATTCTGCACCTCAGAGCTGACTCCCGGTGGCCTTCTGGGGACAGCAAGCTCTGATTTTATTGGCTTCATTATCCTTTCCTCAGGAATTAATAGCTCCTGAGACTCCTGGCCTAATGTGGCTGATTTATGTTGGAATTGAGCAGCAGCAGGGAAATTGCTGGCTGGGGCTGAGGATGCAAACAGGAAACAAAGCTCACCCCGGGGGGGAGATGCTCTGGGTGTGCCTGAGGGGTTTGGGGGTGCTGCTGCTCCCTGGGGTCCGCCCTGAGCTCTTGAGGGGTTGGACACTTCATTATTGCTTGAATTTTTAATGTGCTGGGGAAAACATGCCCTGAAATTAAAGAGGCTGGGCAGGTGAGGTGGATGTTTTACATGGAGAATGTGGGAGCAGCAGTTTTCTTAAGGAATTCCAAGCTATTCCCTGCTTCCCAGGAATTTCTGGTTTGGAAATTCTGTTTGCTGGCTACTGATTTCACCATGTGTGGGAGCTTTCTCTGGGCATGATGTGCATCAGCTGGAGTTCTGGAGCTGCTTTTCCCCCACACACACTGTCCTGAAGGGCCTGTGCTCCCTAAAATCCCTGTATTTCAGACAGGCTGGATATGTCAGTCTGTTGTGGCTGCTGTAACTGCTGCTCCTGAGCTTCACTCTCTTTTGAGAGAGAATAAATTCCTCCCTGAGGAATCCTGAGGGATCTCAGCTCTGAGGAGGAAAGGGGATTTTCTGTAGCCTTGGCAGTTCCAGCAAACACCCCCCAAGTGCCACAGGGGCTGGAACAGGGAGAGGTGATGGATGTGAGGGGGAATGCTGCCCCTGGATGAGCAGAGCACCTGGATCCTGCAGAAATGGAGCTTTGCTCTTCACTGGTGCTGGCAGCAGAGTTCATGAGCCCCAGAGGGATCAGAGGGCAACTTTTGGAAATTCCTGCCTTGGGAATTGAAGAATTTGGATCTAAACCAAGGGGAAAGTGGGTTAGCAGGTGGAGGAAATGGCAGCTAAGGCTTGGCATGCCACAGGATGGGTCTGAGAGCTGTGCAGGGAGTGTGGAGACCTTGGGTAGTGCAAGGGATGGGCTGGCTGTGAGCTGCAGCCCTGGGGATGCACAGGGACAGGGGAAGGGTTAATCCCACCTGGATTTCCCAGACCAGCCCTGCCCTGCTGCTGTGTGAGGTGAGACCCCTCTGCCTTGAGGTGCTCCCCCAAATCCATTGAGTGTCTCCAGGGCAATAGAAGCGTTCAGACCCCACAATTTTCATGCAGGAGCAGCTCCCTGGCCATGCCCAGCTGCTGCTCCCTCATCCCCGAGCCCTGCAGAGCCCTTGGCCCGTCCCTGCCCTGGGCTGCAGGGAGAGCAGAGCTGCTCTGCCCCCGAGGTGGGGCTGGGGGCTCGGGGCTGGGGCCACTGGATGGCACTGCTGCCTTGCACAAATCCGGGAGGAGCTGCCTGCAGCTGGGAGGGAAAAAGGGAATGCTGGCAGGGACGGAGCTCTGGGGTGGCACTTGTCACACGTCACCATGGCTGGGTGCTTCTGTCAGCGATGGACAGAGGAGCTGGGAGTGTTCCACAGGTAGGAATGGTGCTGGGAGCCCTCAGCCTGGGCACATTCCCTCTGCGATGGGGCTGTGAGGTTTTCCCAGCCTGGATTTGGCAGAGGTGGGGTCAGCCCAGGAGCAGGGGACAGATGGATCCCAAACCTTCCTGCTATTCTTGGTGTTCCAAGGTGGCTTCAGCTTCTACTTTGTGGCTTTCCAAAGACTCTCAGGGCTTTGCTTTCTGCTCCTTCTCCATGTCTGAGCTGACTTTGGAGAAAGGGAAAAAACCCAAGAAACACCAGGCAGGAGAAAACTTGCAGAGAGAATGAGAAATGACATTTCTTGGCCTGTGCTGAGAAACTTTGCAAGTCACCATTGCTTAGATCCTGTTCTGGACCTTCTTCAGAGCACGGCCACAGCTGGGGGAGCCTCAGGCCCGGGAGGCAGAGCAGTGATGACAAGTCCAGAGGGTTCACAGGGAGAGGGAAATGGAGGGGAAAACTTTGTGTGAGATCAGCAGATGAAAATCCAACCACTTGACCTTCTTTGAACTTATTTCAAACCCATCAGGCATGGAGAAAATTGAGGCTATAACTCAGGTTGCTCCTGTTGGTCACATTACCAATTCCATTACCCTGGGCTGTTTGTCTTAATTGAGCTGCAGCCTGGCCTATGACTAATTGCCAGGTCACTCTGGCCCTAAATTAAAGAACATGGTTGGTTTTTTTTTTACTTTTAACAACTTTAAAGTCCAGTTATTGTCACATTTCTTCCAAAAAGTCTGTGGGTTTTTTCCAGGCAGGCTAAATAGTGTGCTGAGTTCAAACCAACCCACATTTTTCTTCTTGGGATGGTTATTTATATTCCAGTGGTAGCTACAGAGAAAATGGCCCTGGAGGTTACTCTGACCACTGGGAGTTCATTACATCTACAGAAAAAAAAGGTGAGAAAATGCTTCCTGCTCAAAAAAATCTCCTTGCTGCTCCCTCCTAGCCCACACCATCATCTGTGCTGGGGTTTGGCTCCTCTTGCTTCTCCCCAGCATCACCTGGGAGCCTCTGCAGCGCTCTGGGGGCTGGGACTGCTGCTCAGAGCTGCTCTGCAGGGTGAAATCCCCTCCTGACCCTGCAGCCTGGGTTTTGGGGGGTGAGAACCCCTCCTGACCCTGCAGCCTGGGTTTTGGGGGATGAGAACCCCTCCTGACCCTGCAGCCTGGGTTTTGGGGGGTGAAATCCCCTCCTGACCCTGCAGCCTGGGGGTTGGGGGATTGGGGGGGTGAAATCCCCTCCTGACCCTGCAGCTCAGGTTTTGGGGTTTTGGGGTGAAATCCACTCCTGACCCTGCAGCTCAGGCTCTGGAGGATTGGGGTAAAGCCCAGGTTTTGTGGATGAAATCCCCTCCTGACCCTGCAGCCTGGATTTTGGGGGGTGAAATCCCCTCCTGACCCTGCAGCCTGGGTTTTGGGGGGTGAGAACCCCTCCTGACCCTGCAGCCTGGGTTTTGGGGGGTGAGAACCCCTCCTGACCCTGCAGCCTGGGTTTTGGGGGGTGAGAACCCCTCCTGACCCTGCAGCCTGGGTTTTGAGGGGTGAAATCTCCTCCTGACCCTGCAGCTCAGGTTTTGGGGTTTTGGGATGAAATCTCCTCCTGACCCTGCAGCCCAGGTTTTGGGGAATTGTGGTAAAGCCCAGGTTTTGGGGGTTTGGGGATGAAATCCTCTCCTGACCCTGCAGCCCAGGTTTTGGGGTTTGGGATGAAATGCCCTCCTGACCCTGCAGCCCAGGCTCTGGGGGTTTGGGGTAGAGCCCAGGCCGAAGGCAGGGCCTGGCTAGGCTCAGAGCTGCTCCCTGTTAGGCTGAGCTCACCCTTGCTGCTCCAGCAGGCACACACGGAGCAAGGGCTGCCTGTTCTTGGTCTGAGCAGCCTTTCCCCACCTGGGGCTGGCCTGGCTGTGGGGCTTTGCTGGCATTCGTGTCCCTGTCACCCCGAGGGAGGCACAGGCCACGAGTTACTATTAGTTGAGTGCATTCCTTATGGGTAAAGGGCCTTGCTGCTAATTATCCTCTCCATAAATTGCACATCCATTTCAAATGATCATTACAAGATGGCTGGCTAATGATTCTTCCCCTCTGATGGTTTCCAGGGCATTTCCCTCCCTCAGCCGAGGCCCAGGATGGGCCCCAGGGCCTGCGGCTCTTGGGGCAGGGGCGGCCGAGGCCTTTGCTGTGGCTTTGGGTTCGGGAGGAATTCCAGAACTTCTGAGAGAGAGGGGGGAAATCAGAGAGAGAGGGGGGAAATCAGGGGCAGGAGGGGAAATCAGGGGCACGAGGGGATGTGCTGCCTCGGGAGCAGGGGAGAGGCTGCGCTGGAGTTTTCCCTCACTGCAAAGCACTCGGAGATGTCCACAGGCACCGTGTGTGTGAGGGATGCTGATCAAAAGAAGGATTGCAGCTCCTTGCAAAGCATCAGTGCCCATCAGGGGATGCCTCTGGTGCCCAGGATATTGTGGAGGGGGTTTGTGAGGCTGGGACAGGGCTCAGCTCGCTGCCCTGGGGAGATGGAGAAGGTGGCACAGGGTGTAAACCCCTGGTGTCCTTCCCTTGCATCCCCCAGCAGCATGTCCAGAGAAAAGCCAAATAAAAAGCAAATAAAAGGTCAAACAGCCCAATGCCCAGGGTCTGGGCAGGTCCTGCATCCTGCCCCAGCCTTGCCCCATGGGAATTATTGAACTCCCTTTGCTCCTGGCCTATAAAATGAGATCAAACCCTGCCCTGCTCTGTCGCAAGAAAAGTTCATTAATATTCATGAGGCAAGGTAATATTCCAGGGGAGGGAATGGTTCTAACTGCTCTGACTAATGAACATCTGTCATCTCCAGCACTCGGAAGGTAAGAGTGATAGAAAATGTGAGGTACTGCTGCACACCCAGACACTTCAGAGCTATTTACCCACTCACACAAACCAAATTAGCACCTGCTGGGGAAGTGCAGGGGCATCCATTCACACAAACAGATTTTTTCCATCAAGGAATGTGCTTCAGAGATAGAGGCAGCCTCGGTTTCACAATTAGGCAATTAACGGGGCCATTAAAAGCGAGTTAAACGCATTGAAGCACAATGAAGTGCACCTAAAAATTTGGAATTGGATATCACAGCCTCAAAGCAAAGTATGGCTTTACATTGCTGATGGCTGTCACTGGGCCCTGGGATGTGACAAAGAACTGGCTCTCTCCAAATTTCTTGGAAAAATATCAGCCCTGACACCGGTGCAGCAGCTTCTGCCTTACTGTACCTGCTCAGTGCTGAACACTTGGTAAGAGGGTATCTGATTCAAGGGGCAAAAAATTCAAATTAAAACAGTCCAGGTGCTGCATAATGCCTGTCTCAATGGCAAGGAAACTTCCTCAGAGTTGGTGAGACCCAAAAGTCAGCAGGTCCTGACGCAACCCAGCTTTTGTGTGTTGTAACAGAACTTGTAATCTCTGAAATTTTCTGCCCTCTAAAGGGCTCTGATCCCTCATTTCTAATTATAGCAGCTGGGATAACAATCTGTGCTGGGAAAAGCCTTTTACAGAGCTGTGCTGATTTGTCCTGAGTATTTATTGATTAATATAATCCAAGCTTACAAGCTGCTGAGCACTGACTCCTCTTTATTTATTTATTTTTTTATGGCTTATTAGCATTCACCTGAAGGAAGATGGGTGTTTCAAAAAGAGCAGAATTCAGAAAAGCAGCTCCCTGCAGAAAAGCCACTTCACCCTTTGCTGTGCCCCAGCCCAGTGATTTTGGCTTCATCACAAAGCTTCTCCCCCACACCCCATTTTTTGTCCATCCAAGGGAAACGCTCAGGAACAAGAGCAGGGCCTGTTGAAAGGGAATGTGAGGCAGCAAGAAAAATCCCCTGCAAGAAAAGAGGTCAAGAAATTATCAATAGAAGAATCTGTCAAGGTGGCCACTTGGCCAGGTTTGATTTCTGTGAATGTGTCCCCTCTGATTAGCTTTACATCTCGGGGCTATTATGGGAGTGTATTGTGTTGGAAACCATTCTCCAAACTGAAAATGCCCCACTGCTTCTCAGGCCCTTGTTTTTTTTTGAGCAGGGAGTGGGAATGTTTTGTGTCTGGGGTGAACCATGGCCTCTCCTCCCGTCCTGAAGCTTCACAGATTGTTCTCAGATTTGGACACACTTCAATGGACACTTTTTAATAATTTTTTTTTTAATTCTGTCTATAGGTCTTTTGTACATTTTCTTTCTTGCTTTTCAAGGCTGAGCGAGAGTTTTGAAGATAACAAGTGCATTTGTCTCCTGCTTTTTTGAAATGTAGATATCGATTTTTATTCAATTTCCCCCGTTTGCACCTGAAGTCAACTGGACAGAGGAGCCAGGAAGAAAATGATGGATCACCGAGGAGAAAGATGAGCTGCAAAGCACAGGAGACTCCCACAAGGCTGAGTTTTGGCTCTCCCATCCTTTTGCAGGTGCTGTGAGCGAGAGGTTCTGACCAAAAAGCTGCTCCTGGCTCCCCCCAGTGCAGCCAGGGCAGTTACCCACAGCTGCTCTGGATGCTGATAATTGATTTTTATTGACTCCCAGCCCAGCTCTGGGTTTGATGTTCAGTTCATCTGCAGGATATTCCTTCATTTGTGTTTGTTGGAGGTGTTTTTTGGGGGGGGTTTTGGCAGCAGAAGCAAGCAAAGAGGAGCATAGGTCATTAAATAATTAACAGGAGGTGCTGAATTCCCTCATTTCTGTGTCTGGCAGGATTATATTCCTGTTTAGGTGCAGTGGTCCCAGGGGAATTGGGACAATTGGATTTTTTCCCACCAGATTTGCCCTGATGCTCTGGAATTGCTGGGTAGAACTTCCAGTGCTGTCCAGCTGATCTCATGCCTTGGGCTGCCTGGCTGGAAAATGGGAAGCAAGGCTTGGATGAGCCTTTTCTGGGGGAAAAATGATATTTGTGTGGCACTGACTGGTGTAAAAGTGGGGTTTTTTTTCTGGAATGGACCATTGGAACCACAGAAATGTTACAGGAAAACATTTTAAATCCATATTTCTCCATCAGCATTTATCAGTGTGCTTGTGCTATCCAACCCTTCTTTGGGGTGAAATTACAAAGTCTGAGTCTCCACCTCAGCATTTTGAAGGTTTTCCAAGGAATTTCTCCTTTTCTTTCCAAGAGCCAGGGCTGATCATCTGCACATCAGGTGGGAACCCCCTCCTCCAGCAGGCTGGTTGCTAATTTTGAGGTGAGGTGGCTGTCACAGCGTTGTCTTGGATGTGACATTTGAACAAAGCTGCTGCAGGCTCTGTGCTGCGCTTCCCTAACCATCAGCATGCTAATTAGATGCAAATTGTGTCTAAATATTTAAACTCAAATCAAAACAAGCCGCTCTTCCCTGCTCCATACCAAGCACCCAGCTCACCCATGGCATAGCAACCATCTCCAGGAGGTTTGGGAGGCATCAGGAGGGATGGGAAGGGGTGTGGGGAACACTTCCAACACGACCTTTAAGGATTGGAAGCATTTGTTCAGAGCAACATATGGGTACACAAAGCAGCTCTGACAGCTCTATTAGGGAGTTTTCACAAACTGTTGTTCCATATTGGAATCTTATCATGGCTGCAGTTTGTGTAAGCATTTATTTATTTGATTTTTTTTTTAATTTTTTTTTTTTTTTTTTTTTTTTGGAGGCTCTTTCTTGGGAGGGAGGTAGGAAAAAGGAAGATCAGAGAGTGTGGAGTGAATTTCCAGCCCTGTGCTTGACAGAGATGGGCTCTACCTCCCCACACAGCACAAATGAGATCACACATCCCCAACTTTGCTTTCTTGGAGAGGTTTTGCCATTTTTCCCCAGGGAAGGGAGGCTTTTCCCAACAAAACTGATCAACACCTTCTGTTGTAACGAGATGTTTGTTCTCTCTGTGCTTAAATGGAGAAATCCAGTGTGGAAGGAGCTTCTCAGCATTGCCACAGGGCCTCACCTCGTGTGGAATGCTGGAAAAGCTGGGGTTTTGTTCGAGGGGAAGCCTTGGCAGCAGCTCAGCCCCCAGCCCTGCAGCAGCTGCCTCCTGTCAGCCTGGGCTGAGTGAGGGGAACAGAGCAGAGACTGAAACCAGGACTGAAAATCAGGGGCTGAAGTGTGTGCTTTGCTGGCTGTAGGAAGATGAAGAAGGATTTGGGATGTGCTTCCTTATTTACAAGAAAAGTAGAAGTGACTTTGTCACTTCTAACCCTCACTTCTGCTCCTCAGAGGACAAAGAACTTCCCTTGTGTTTTATTCCTGATTTTCCCCTTGTTCCCCTCTCAGGGCAGAATCCCTGGTGGGCAGGCCTGGCTCTCCTGAGCCCGGGGCTGCTGTTCCAGCTCTTCTCTCCCCACCCAGATCTGCTCCATCCTGCCAGGATTTGCTGCGTCCTTTGTGCCAGGGCCACTTTCTCACTGTGCCCTGGCTGGATTTTGGGACACACTCTGTGATTCCAGGCTTCATGGACTGGTGTGCTTGTGCACAACCCTCAGCTGGTGCAATGAAAGCACAAACAGAGCCTGGAGCAGCCCCAAATTCCACCCTGCACCTGCTGAATTCCCGTGGAAGTTTGGGATCGGGGTGAGGATGGTCTGAGCAGAGGGGACACAGGGCCAGGACCCTCCTGGACCCTCCTGTGAGCCTCCCAGCAGCTCCTCTGCCCCAAATTCCGTGCTCCAGGTGCTCAGTGCAGGCTCCAGGGATGTCAAACCCTGCACCCACACAAACCCAGCACCAGCAGCTCTGCTTTGCTCAGCCAGATGCCTTTAAATTGAGTTAATCCCCAACTCCAGTTCCTGTGCAAACTCCATCAATTTATCTGCAATTAACTCGTGGCTCTTGCAGAATTAAGTTGATTTTTTTTTTCCCCTTGGAGAGAGTTTAAAAAAAAAAAAAAAGGCAAATCAGCAGCTGATGGAGGCCTGCTTTTCATTCTCCTAACTGCCAACTCCTGCCTCTGTCTTCTCATGCCCACAAACAACGGGGCCTTCCCCTTCGTTAGCTTTTATTGCTTCTGCTGCATTGAGCAATAACAAAGGGGCAGGAGTTCAGCTGCAGGTGCAGGATCCAGCTCCTGCCCCTCAGTGAGTCACTGTGGCCGTGGATGCAGTGATTTTATGGGGTGTAACCTCAGACAAACACGAGAAAATCAGAATTTAGGGTATGACAATAAAAGTTTAGGCTCAATTGGATTTTTTTTGCCATGGACTAGTGGGGTGCACAGAGGTAAATACTGAGATTTATAACTTTATTTAAGTTCTATTAATTTGTTTAGCTGGGTGCATGTCTGAGTCTGAGCTTTCATTTAATGCAAGGATTATTTCCTAGCTGGGATTTAGGCTCTGTGTGTCATCAATGAGGAGAAAAAATTAACTTCTTTGGATAAACTTGCATCTCACAGATGACATGAGGTTCAGAATCTACACTCCCGAGCTAAACATTATGACAGGAAAAATTAAAATGTATCCCAGTCAACTTTGGTGCTTCCTGTTCTGGATTTGGGAAAAAAAAAAGTAAAAACCCCTAAAATTAAATTTTAAAATTTTAAAAAATAAAATGTGTCCCAGTCAAATTTTGGTGTTGCCAGTTTTGGGTTTAAAATTCCCCCAGAGCTGGAATTTCATGTCTGCACATCCCTGCTTTCCCAAGCAGCCCTTGGTAAAAAGTTCTGGTGAAATTAAAGGCTTGGGTTGCTTTGCTTATCCTTCAAACTCATCTGCCAGCCGAGGCCAGGCAGCTGGAACGGGGCTGCCTTTGGGAACTGGGTCACTGGGGTTTCACTCACTGCTCCTCCCAAAAGGAGAAAAGGAGCAGCTCCCCCAGCCCAGCACGGCCCGAAATGGACACATTTGTACAGGAACCCCCGTGCTGGCCATGAAAGGGGTTTGGGGGTGGCATCAGAGGGCCCAAAATGGACACATTTGTACAGGAACCCCGTGCTGGCCATGAAAGGGGTTTGGGGGTGGCTCCAGAGGAGGAGGAGGAGGAATTCACAGCCTGGAAAAGTGCAGGTGTCCCATGCAGCTCCTGAGCAGCGTGGCCACACAGATGTCCCAGTGGTTGGGGACTGAAATAGAACCTTTGGGAAGAGATCCCTGCTCTTTCAGAGCTGTTCCCTCTGGAGTTAGAACCCAGAATGGTGCTGGCAAATGTTCTTTTGTGAGTTACATGTTCAACTTCTTATGGCTGGAGAGAAAAGCTGAGGAGGCAGGGGCTGAGATTTGGGACAGAAATCTGTGGGTTGTGCAGGAAAGGCTGGCAGGATCAGCTGTAAAAAACCCTCAGGATTTACCTTCCCTCTTCTTTCTCATGATGCTGAGCCTCCTGATCCACAGGAGAAGGATCTACAGGATGGAGACACCCAGGAGAAGGATCTACAGGATGGAGATCCCCAGGAGAAGGATTCTCCATGCCCTTTTTCACCCTGTCCCATCTCATATAACTCAGAACCACCTCTGTAACTGCATGTCCAGGGGTAAAAACTTCATTTCCCTCAAAATCCCATTTTTTAGGAGAGTCTGGCTCTGGGATTTCAGCCCTTGATGTTGAGATTGTTCATGAACTGAGAGCCTGGCTTGAAAATGGGGCAGGTTTTGATGGGTTTAGCTGATGGGAGAGTTTTCCATGGAACTCCTGTGGGTTCCACAGGCATTTTCCTGCAGAAAATTTGGGATCACCCATTGCTGCAGCGATGATCAGATAATCTCAGCCCCCAGATCCAGAGCACTGAGTTAATTAAACCCTGGCTCTCCTGGGACAATTTCCAAGTCCTTTGAGGGGAGGATGAGCATGAACAGCAAGTCCTGCCAGGCTTTGCCAGGATTTTGGGCTGGGGGAGCTCCTGGATTTGTGCCAAAGTCTGGAAGTGAGGATGGAACACCCACGGTGCCAACCCCCCAGATCAGCCCCTGGCCTCTTCTGCTTGCTCCAGAAAATGCAGTTTTCAGCAGGGTCATTGATGGGCTCAGCCCTGGGGATATTTTCCAGCCCAAAAGATCCAGCAGAACAGAAGATGCCCAGCACAGGGAAAACCAACCTTCACCAGGAGCTTCCTGGCTGCTCTCTGCCCCCTCAGTGTCTGCAGGGGAGAGCTCTGGGCTGGCACATCCAACCTGGCTGCAGCTTCTCTCTACCACTCTTGGCTGCTGGTACAGGTTCAAGTCTCTTTTTGAGTGGCTTGGGGATTGTTTGCTCTGCTCTGTGCTTGTTTTTTTTTTGGTTTTCCTCTTGACTTTTCAGTTTGGTTTTACTCAAAATAGAAGCTTCTGTGGCTGGTGCCCCTCTCCAGAGAGCCAGGCCAGTTTATTCTCCTTTTTCTGGGCTAAAATTGTTGGAGCAATTATTGTTCATGGCCTTGGGTAAGTCCTGACTCCACAGACATCAAATTTCTCAGGAATTTCAGTGGTACAAATGTTTTCTTGAGGGGGTTTGGTACCTCTGTTTTCTCTACTATTGAAGTGCAAGAATTAGGGGAAGAGAAGTACCCTGTAAAGGAGTCAGAACATCACTGGTGGGCTCCTTCTCTGCTTTGCTGTCTGAAAGAGCTTCTAATTCCAAGTTGTTGAACTGTGCAAAGAATGATCCCATGAGAGCCTGCAAAACCCTCCCTGCCCTCCAAATCTTGCAGCATGTAGCTTTTGGCCTGCCATTTATTTTCCTTGGCTTTAAGAGAGGAAAGAAGTAAAAGAGATGGAAGTGGCCTGGAGCACTTTGTCATCTTGGGGTTCATTGTTGTGCTGCCTTGATGAAAAGTTTGCTCTTTTTGACTCCTCCACCCTTCCCTGCAACCCATCAAAACTGCTCAGGGAGCCCCAAGCAAGGAGAAATCTCATTTCCAGGGTTCAGATCAGCTGTGTCAGCCCTGCTGGGCCGATTCCCTCACAAAGGTCAGCCCAGGAGTTGTTTGTGCAGGGCAGAGATAAGGGACAGCATCAGGCCGGGAGTTTGCACAGGCTCCCAGGGAAAAGCCAGCCAAGGAAAGCAGTCCCTGATGTCACCCTGGCTTGGATGGGTCCCAGCTGGTAGCTGGGTGTCCCTCCTGACAAAGGGCAGCAGGCAGGAGCAGCATAAGATGTCCCTGAGAGTCTTGGAAAAAGGGGGAACGATAAAAGTTTTGTGCAAATTGGAATTAATTTATATAGTTTCATATGAAAAGCTTTGATTTATCACTGTAAATGTATTTATGGTGGTGAAATCTTTGCTCTTTAATGACCTAAAAATGCCCTGGTCCTGTCTGGGATGCTGGAGCCAAGGAACATTCCTAACTCAGCAACACCAAAGTACTGAAGCCAAAGCTTGAACTTTAAGGGACTGTGCAAAAAGGTCCTCATCCCGACCTCGTGCAAAAAGAACAGTCCAAAAAAATGGGAAAAAACCCTCCTGGTCTTTAATTTGAGGCACTTTTGGACAAGCAGTCACAGGAAAACAAAGGGAAAAGCAGCCCCATGGAGATTTACTGGCACAGCCCCATGTCCTGGGTGGGCTTTGCCTCGATTATCGAGTGACTCTGAGATCCCTGGACTCATCATTCCCTGGAGCTCCAGGACTTCTGGAATTCACTGTTAGGGAAATAATGCTGAAAATCCTTTCCCTTCTGAATCAGGAGAACCCTTCCCAAGTGGAGCAACCCCACTCCCAGCTGTGGCACTGCCTCAGTTTCCCCAGGTCCAGGAGCTCCCCTGCACTTGCAATCTCTGCACACCTGGGTCTCCAGGAGGAGCCTGAATGAACATCCCAGCTCTTTCCAGCATTCCTGGCTCTCTTATTTGAATGGTGCAGTTCTTCCCACTGCTAATTAGGGTAATTACGGGGTGTAAATAAGGGGTCTTGGATGCAGAACGTGGTGCTCGAGTGAGAGCTGTTAATGCAGGGGGGGGGAGACGTTTCCTGGTGCATCCAGCTGCCCTGGAACTGAGGATGCTCCTGGCAGGAATTCAGGGAATTCTGTTTCAACATTCGGGGCTTTAACGGCTTTGCAGAGCAGTTAAAGCGAAATTAGGGCCGAAAAATGCAAATGTGACGCTGGGATCGCGCTGTGTGTGAGGTTGGGATGCGTCTGGGTTTGTTTTTAGAGCAGATCATTTAGGGGAAAGCTGGAGTGAAGAATTCCCTCTCCCAGCCCACCCAGGCTGCTGTTCCTTCACCCAAGTGTTTCTCCATGGCTGCTGCAATGAAAGCCACGTGTGAACACCCAGGGAAGGGGGAAGCAGCCCCCAGGCACGTGGGATCAATAATTCCCTGCCTGGGAAGAGGATCCCAGCTGATTAACTCAGCCCAGATTCCCTGCCTTGCTCTCCCATATCCTCCGTGCAGCCTGCCTAGAAATGAGTTCATTTCAAAGCTGTGCTTGAGACTGTCTGGTACTTTCTCTCTTCTGCTTTTCATAATTAAACATTTCAGCTTTAATTTCTCCTGTCTCCATAAACAGCATCATCTTTTACCCTCTGAGTTATGCTCTGATACCTTATCTTTGCTGCAAGAACCTCAATCACCACAGTTCTGTTCTCTCCCCTGATTTTAACAGCTCACTCCTCTTCAAGAGTCTCATTTAAGTCTCTAAAATATGAATTATCTGGGAGGAGACTGGGAAAATCTTGGAAACGTATTGGATTTAGGCTCCATAGCACAAGGTGAATGGGATCTTTGGCCCATTATTTACATCTGTCCCTTTAAAATGGGGATTTTGGGAAGTAGAGTTTATTTTTCTCTTGTGATCAAAGTAGGAATAGAGATTTCTGAATAATCTTGAATCTTCCTCCTGGCTTGTTGGTTTGGGGTTTTTTTTCCAATCAATTGATTTACTTGGAGCTGCTGTCCTAAAGGCTAATGAGGCAGTACAGAGATTTATGGATGATATTTCCCTAGCTCTGATGGGACTCTTTTAATGCCTAATTAACTCTGTATCAAAGCATCCCAATCCTCCTGAAATCTGAGCCACCAAGAATCCACTTCTTGTTGATTTTTCACCCAGGACTTGTGAAAACTGACTCTTGGCTTCCCTGATTCCCTGGGAATGAGCCACCAGCACCTCCGGGATTGGGCCTTTGGATGCAAAGATTTGGGGCTTTCCATACAAAATGTCAACTTATCTGGTGGAGAGTTGAGGGGATGTGTGAAAAGTGGAATTTACTTGTGTGGCTGAGACATTTTTGGTCTAGCCTTCATCTCCTTTGAGAGATTGTAGGGGCAAGGCTGAGCCAAACGTAAACAGCTTTGGGGAGCAGGAAATTCCTTCAGTCCCATGAAAAGAACAATATTTGTGGAAAAGCTGGACAGCCTCGGCTGGATGTGAAGCCAGCCATCTCCAGAACAGTGTGAGCATCTCCACGAGGTTTGTTTTGAAACAGAAGCCACCCAGAAATGTGAGCAGGGCTTTCATGGCTTTGGCTTTTCTGCTGGAATGTGGCTGCTTGCAGAGGGAGAGGGATTCGGAGCATCCTCAGGGCTTTGAAGTTGATACTGTAATTAAGGCCATGTTTATATAAAAATAAACATTTGGGATAAGAACTCAGTGCTTCCTCCTTTCCTGCTGCTGGTGGCTGAAACTGGTGGGTTTTGCTTTTTATTCCTGAGCTTGGCCACTTCCAGATGATTTCCAGCAGCTCAGGGTGAGGGGACATCACTGATGTCCAGGAAGGAGCTGCTCCTGTGGCTCTCCAGCATCACTCCTGGCAAATTCCATGCTTGTAATGCCTGGGAAACAGCTCCTGAGAGGCCAGGGTTGGGATATTTGTCCTAAATGCAATGTAGGAGGTGGTTTGTTGCTGTAATCTGTTGTGTAAAATGCTCCAGAGGGAGAACTGGGAATGGATTCTTCCTGAAACCTTTTAGGTGTGGGAGGAAGGGGAGAGAGGAGCAGTCCTGAGCAGGAGGGAGTTGGGGGTCTCACAGATCTCAGTCCCATATTCCAGCAGCCCATGTGCTCCACTCTGCTCCTGCCTCTATTCAGCACCACAACAAGATTTTCTACCCCTTGGAAATGTCCTGATTTTTTTTTTTTTTTTGCTGATTTCCTCAGAAATTTGCCCCCGATTTCTGGACCTCAGGGAATTGCTCTTGCCTAAATTCTGCTTGAACACCTCCAGGCCACGTTCTGCTCCTCTCGAGGTGTTCCAGACGTGCTGCCTCTCCTGATGAGCAGAGTGCAGCCAATCAAGATCCTTCTGCAAGCACCGTTTGCTGGATTCCACTTCCAAGTGGTTCTGTTTCCCAGGGCAGCTCAGCTCTGTGTCATATCAGAGACAGAAGCACTTAGAGAAGGAGTTTGATTCTCCTCAGGAGAGAAAGAGGAGAAAACCTCTGGATGTCCCTAAAAAATCATTTACCTGGAAGTGGCTCTGCAGCTGAGAGGGCACAGCACTGATGGACAGCGTGCAGAGGAACTGGGGTGTAATAATTAGATATATTTTAGATATAAATACAATTTCCCAGGAGTTCTGTGGGTCTACACCAGCCCGGGCTAAATCCTCTCAGTGTCTCTGTAAGAACCTGCAAGAGTTTCTCTTTCTGGGCCATTTTTTATAGAGTTGGGGAGAAAGATTCTTCTTTCCTGTTGATGTGACCTTCAAAAGCAGAGAGGGAGTGGAAGGCTGGAGCTGAGGCTGAAATGTCTCATTTCGTGAAAGACACAAGGAAACTTAGATTGATTGATGTATAATTCCCTAAGGGGAGAGAATTTTATTAGAGGAAATGACTGCCAAAAAAATCTTGAAATAATTAATATCAGCACTTGCAGTTTTTAAGTGCTGGGAGAGAGAGAAAATGAGGGGAATTTATAATCCAGGGCACAGGAGCTGAATTCAGGGGCTGTGTGTTTTATCCAAGGTATTGAACGAGCTGATGGAGAAGCAGATATTTCACTGTTTCAATTAGCACAGATTACTTTATTACTTTCTCCCAGACAGTAATTATTTTTGGTGATGAGGAAGCCTTGCAGATTTTTAAATTTTCCCTGTGCATATGGGATGGAGTGCAAGGATGAACTGCAGTGACAGGAAGTCAGATCCCCTGAGAACTTCAGTGTCTCTGAAGGGATGGATGGCTCAAGGAAACACTTGTGACATTTAACAGCATGCAAGTGGCAGAAACGTCTGAGCAGGGAAATTAACAGTGTTTATTAGCAAACAGAAAGGCAGCGTTTTAAATCCCTTTCATTAGGGCTATGTTTGGAGAACAAGTGGAGCAGGACATGTGTGAGTATTTTGAAGAGGAACTGGCAGGAGTTGGAGGATGAATGAATCTTGTGCCTGAGCTCAGACTGCCTCATTCCAGCCCCTGAAATGGGGAATTTAAACTGGACTGTGGTGGTTTCAGGTCCTTTAATGAGCTCATTTATCTTGTGATGAGGGCAGGGATGTTCTGGGCTCCAGAGCTGGCCCCGAGCTTCCCCTGCCCGTGGAAACGTGGGCTGGGGAGTTCCAGGTTCAGCATCCCAAACCTGCTCAGATCCTCCAGGGGACTGATCCCAAATGCTCCAGCACAGTTTGTCAGGGGCAGAGAAGGGAGGGAAGGACTGAGCTGCTGAATTGATCTGATGGTGCTTTTCCCCTCAGGATTGCTGCCTGGTGTTCACAAAGCCCTGCAGCAGCAGCAGCCACGTGCACAGAACCAGCTGCAGCTTCACAGCAGCTTTTGGGGATGTTTGCAGCAGCTCCTGCCTTGCTTTTTTCCCCTGATTTTTTTTTGAAGTGCAGTTTGACTGTTGGTTCTGTGGCCAGGGCAAAAATCAGTTGTGTTTGTGCTGTGATCTCTTTTGAGGGGGAAGAACCTACAGGGGAAAACTGGAATAAATCGAAGCCAAACAATGCTCTTTTTTTTTTTATTTGAAAGATTTCCAGGGTTTTTTTTTTTCCACTGAAATTTGTAATAGGCCAGAAGTTTTTATTTTAATAAGGCCCTGTTAGATTGAGGCAAGTGGTTGAGAAAAGACAAGACTTGATGGAATAAGAGACACTTCAAGAGCTGCAAAGAAACCACTCTGGCCCTGCCCTATTTGCCATGCTCAGGCAGAGCTGAGGTTTTATTTTGCCCTGGTACCAATCCATAAAAGTGTGATTAGGAAGCCTGGCTTCCAAGCTGCTACCCAGCAGATGTGCCCATTGTAAAATCCCATTTCTGCCGTTCATTGCCCGCTTTTTGTTTCCTTCCAGGCCTCTCCTCTGCCCAGCAGCCCAAAGCAAACACTGCTGGCACTCTGCAAACAGCCAGGCAGGCTGAGCAGCGTTTTTTGGGGTACAGAAAAGGAGATTTTATCTGCTCCTCTGGCCCCTCGCAGCTGCCCAGGGCTGTTAGCTCCATTCTTCCCCAATAAATGATTCCCCTGGGCAGAGGTGGGTGATAAAGGTCTCTGTCCTGCATGGTTTTTGTGCTCAGCCTTATCAGCCCCTGCCCAGGGATTTTCCTGGCTCCCAGTGGCAGGAGCTGCTCCTGGAAGGGCTGTGTGGAAGACATTCCTTTCCTTTGCCCTCTGGCTGTATGGTTTTGCACAAATAGAAAATAAGAAAACCAGCTCAAGCACTAAGAACTGTGTGTTTCTGCAGGAAAAGTCAGCGTGGCTCCACTGATTTCACAGACTTTGATAATTTACACTGGATTTTCTCCGGTGAGTCTGATTTGGTTTTAATCCCTCGGCAAAATGAGGAAAAAGTGCCATTTCTGGGGCAGACAGGCTTGCCATACACTGTCACTATTTCATCTGTAAATGAGGAAAATACTGAATTTGGGAATACTTTTAGTGCTGCTGAAACTCCCTCCCTTGGCAGGAGCGCCGTGGGCTAAAAGGGAAGGAATCCCTGTGGATTGGGCTGCAAAACACCCCAAAACCCTTGGTCAGTGTTTATCTCTATAATAATAATTAGCCCAAAATCCGCAGGTTTATCCCTCTCCTGACTCAGAGCAGCTGAATCACCCACCAGGGTCTGGAAATGTCAGGGGACACCTCCCCCTAAGCATTGCCCTTTGCTGATTTCCCTCTGTCCTTGTTTTTGGGGCCAAACCAGGTGGGAGAGGGAAAGCAGGAGATGTTTCATGGCTTTTTGGTGCAGAGAGCCACTCTAATTTTAGCTCTCTGCCTTATAATTAAGGCTTTGAGCTGGTTTTTCTCTGCCTCCCCTCTCTGTGGTCGTGTTTACCAGGAGGAAAATAGATAGGAGCTCTCCCAAGGCCAGCTCTCAAATTGTACCCTTAGAAAATGTTGGGTTTAAATTGCCTGTGGTCCTGAAGCTCTTCCCAAGGCCCTGCCTTGGTCTCAGTTTAAGAGCAGCACTATAAATAAGTACAAGCAATGGTAAATCTCTAACTAATGTGGTTCCATTATGTAGCAGAAGCTCTAAAAAATCATCACAAAGATGCTTTGCAACCCAGAAACTCAAACTGCTGTGTCAAGCACGCTAAAGCTGAAGCATGGCTGAGGTAAAGCCAAATTTATCCTAAAGCCTTACATTTAATCCACCCCATTCTGTGCCATGAGGAATCATTTATTGCTGTAAATCACCACCAGAGATGATTA
Organism: Onychostruthus taczanowskii; assembly: GCF_017590055.1. Classification (NCBI taxonomy): domain Eukaryota; kingdom Metazoa; phylum Chordata; class Aves; order Passeriformes; family Passeridae; genus Onychostruthus; species Onychostruthus taczanowskii. The sequence goes on along the minus strand of NW_024501792.1, from coordinate 1,488,359 downwards.
ATTGCCTGGCATTAGCATCACGTTCTCTGGTGAAATTATCACTCCAGCCATGGCATCAAAACATATTTCACCTCCTCTCCCCAGGATGAAAACAGGAGCACGTTCCTGTGTGTTAATCAAGCCCTCCATTAATCAGGGTAAGACACTGTAATTGTGATTACAGTCAGAAATCAATTAATGCTCACCTTAAAATAAACCAGCGCTCTCAGGTGCAGCAGGTGCCCACTCTGTGACTTTAAAGCCCTTTTTGGTCTCCTCAGCCCCTCGAGCCCTGCCTTGCTTTGCAATCAACTGAACTTATTTGTTGTCTTTCCATTGCCTCCTTTCAGAAGGTTCCAGAGCTCCCAGAGCAGACAGTTCTGGAAGTCAGGGGCACAAACGTTCCTCAGGCAGGGAGATTTGGCTGGTGGGCTGTTCGAGTGAGATGTTAAACGTGGGGTTTGGTCTCCCCTGATCCCTGGAACTAAGGCCATTTCTGGCACCCTGCTCTGGCCAGCCCGGCCCTCTCTGCAGCCTGAATCATGTCCTGATTTTCCAGGCTCAGCATTCCAGGCTCTCTCAGCTCAATGTAAACATTGGCAGGGCACAGGAGAGGGACTGGGGTGTCACAGCAGCCTTGAGTGGATGTTTATTCCCTTCATACTCACCCAGACTCCTCAAAGGTTCCAGAATTCCTGGGAGTGCTCAGCTCCCTTCAGTGTCCTGACAGGCGTGACTGAGGCTCCGAGTGTGGCCACCCAAGAGGAGCAGCTCCCCCTCAGCCCTGCTGGGCATGAGCTCTGGGACGGAATATTCAGGACTTGTCAAAGTTTTTGGGAAGAGAAACCAGTGGCTGAATAGCTGAGAGGGCTCAGAAGAGCTGATGGGCAAAGGATGGGACCCCACGTCTCTGGCTGGGAGGAACTTTCTGCTTAGAATGAGCTGGCACAGACAGCAAAGAAATCTCTGGTTTGGGGCTGGCCAGCCTTGCCCACGAGTGGTTAAGGGAGGAAAGGTTATCCTGGTTTCCCTGGGCGAGGGCTGTTCACCCTTGCTGTGCCTGCAAACAGCTCTTGCTGCCCCGTGCCAGCGAGCTGGTCCCAGGCAGTGAGCAGAAAACCCAGAGCAAGGCTGGGGCAGGCAAAAAACCAGAGTTTGGGACTGTTTGTTCGGCATGAAACTCTCTTTTGGTACTTCCCATTTTCAATTAAGCTACCAGAAGCGAATCCAGGTTAATTTTCAGATCTAGATCTGATGAGCAAACGCTGCTTTGCTCCCTTCTCTAACAGCTCTCCTTTGAAATATCACTCGCCTCAGTTGTGGCCGCTGCTGGTGGAGGATTTCCCCGAAGGAAACTACTCCTTGTGGCCTCTGGGAAGAGCTATGGAGCAGGAATTGCCCTCCCAGCAGCTCCCACCTCGTGTCCCCTGCCAAGGAGCCAGATGGAGGTGGGCTCTAATCAGGTCACTGCAGGAGAGGGGAACCGAAAGACTTGGAGGAGGCAAGAACTGGGAAAGGCTATCACAGCTATTTCTGATTCCCGAAGAGGAGAGATTAATTTAGATCGTCTGGTGTACACGAGGAAAGAGGGGGAGGGAAAAAAAAAATCATCTGTTTGAAAACAAAGGGGCCCAGTCCTGCCTGTTCTTCTGGGCTCCGTCATTAACGGCGCTGATGAAAAGGGAACAAACGGCTCCTGCATCATTACTGAGCCCGGGCTGTCACACCAACTGCTCCAGACACGGGGCTTTGTTCCCAGCAGAGGGGAGGCACACATTCCCTGCAGGCAGAGAGAACTGCGGGCTCTCAGGGGCTGGTTAGGGGACACAGAGTGAGAACGCGAGAAGTGACGCACTGCAAAGCCAACGGTGCCCGAAATGGGAAACCGTGCCAAGGTTCACAAACTGGAAACCAAGTGAGGTGGTTTCTGTTGAGTTCTGTCACTCTTCACCAGGGAATTTGGGGAGCAAACGCTCTCCCGAAGAGCAAACCGCCAAAATGCCCCAAACTCCTCCCCAGGCTGGTGAGAAATGCTGAATGGGCAGGGGTGCTGAGCTATAAAACAGGAGAGAGGGGTAAAATCCTGTGCTCTGGGTGATCTGTGCTCCCCTGGCAAATATTTGAGCCTGGAAACACTGATGGAAGAGCAAAGGAAGAAGCTGCAAAGGATTGTGCAGCTGGAAGAATTACAGAAATTGGGGTGTCACATTTTTAAGCTTAAATTCAGAGTGATCCTGCTCTCTGCAGTTGTGGCAGGTGAAGGACTTGAAGCATCAGGTGGCAACAGTGCAAGCCCTTGGATATTCTCATTTTCTTGCCCCTTTTCTCCCACAAATTAGCAGATTTTACTTTCCTGACAGTGGCTAAGGGAGCTGTGAGCTAGGGGAAATTCTGAACGAATGGAAACTGCTCAAAACAAGAGCTGAAATACAGAATAGAGTGAGGTTGGGTCTATTCACAGGCCAATTCCGGGGGTTATTAGCCCACTTCTACTCCTCCATTCATCAGGCAAAGGTAATTTCTTTATTGCGGTAGGAATCCTAACACAAACACAGTAAATGGAGTGAAAACCTCATGTAAATGAAGTGAAAACCTCATGTAAATGAAGTGAAAGCTTCATTTAGGACTCAATTCCTTTGCCTCACCTTTTCCTGTCAGAGCAGAGAGAAGGAAGGGTTGATAACAGGGAGAGCTATTGAACCAACCTTTCCCCTCCTGAATTTAAGTTTAGCTCTGTCTCTGACCAAAGGCTCTGCAAATCAATTAGGGCTGACAAGCCCAGCTCTGAGTGCAGCACAGGGCAAACGCTGATGTCTCAGCACTGAGAAAAAAAAATCTCCAGTGTTTCTGACCCTTGGGTGGAGTAAAACACTCAGGGCATGAGCAAAACAGAGAAAAAATCATTTACTGGTGAGCACCAGAGTTGGAGAATAATCAGCTTCCTGCAGCTGCTGGGTGGCTTTGGCTGGGATGTGACCAGTTATAAGATTTTTGGAGAAAAATTGAATTTCCAGCATGATTTCCATCCTTCCTGTGAGAAGATTCATGGAATTTCTCTGGAACACCCAAACTTAGGGCTGGTTCCTCCCTTGGAAAATGACATTTGGTGCTGGGGCATTCACCCTTTTCCTTCTGGTGCTGATCATTCCCATTTATTGGGTTTGATCCCTGTCACTGCCACATTTGGGTGCACACGAAGATGGATTTTGGCTGACAAAAGCAGCCCCTCATGCCCGGTTTTGCAGCTGAGGTGTTTCCAGCCCTCAGGTGATGACAAATTGCTGCTTCTTGGGATCACTCTGATGGGATAAGGACAGCCTTGGGGGACTTCAAACTTCCATTACTTTTTAATGGGAGGAACTTTAATAGAAAGGCTGAAATGCAGCTTCTTATTGCGGTGCCTCAGCATTTCTGGAGCCATAAATTCTCCCCTTGCCCCTCTGTTATTACTGATGTATCAATTCTTTCTACTTCTCTGAGCACTTAAATTGAAATAAAATCAGGTTTAGGCTTTATGTATCTTTAATATAATGAAATTCAGCTTAAAGTTAGGGTAGAAAAACACTCCTTGGCATGGAGTTCTCAATAAATGAGAGCAGCGAGAGGGGAAATGCAGGATCGTAAATCTGGGAGGGGGAAATTCCCAGTTTTGTCTCTGTGGCTCCCTCCCTTATTTCAAATCCCCCCTTTTCCCTGTTAATTCTGCCTGCTGGAGTTCATTCTGTATTTTATCTGGACCCTTTTCTCAGCCAAACTGCTTTCCCTGCCCTCCTGGTGCTCCTAAATCTGATTTTAAGTGTCTTCAGTCAGGATCACACAGGATCATTTGTCCATGTGTGAGAGTGCCAGTTGCTTCCAGGACTCTGTGGAGTAGCTAAATAAATTAAAAACGGGGGGAAAAAACCCCAGGAAAAATAGAAATACACAAATTTCACAGGAAACTATCCTGTGTCCAAATGAGAAGCAGCGTGGCAGCAGTTCGCAGGGAGCTTCCTGAGCAGGCATTTGTGGATTGCTTGGGAAGGACATCCAAAAGTCAATTAACACAGGCAAAGGCATCATTATCAGTGCACCCCGAGGGTCCCAGCCCTTCCTGGCTGCCTTTAGGAGCAGTAATAAAGCAAATTAAATCATCTTGGGCTGGGGCTGTTGGCAGGTGGTGCAGGATGCAGGAGTCCTCGGTTTGCAGAGAGAAAAGAGGGATCAGTTGTGGGAGAGGGGGAAAAACGCTGCCCAGAGCAAGGTGGGAGCTCTGTGTCAGCTGGGAGCATCAGCCTCAGGTTCTAGAGAGGGTGTGAGGTGCCTCCTGCAGAAATCTGCCTCATTCCCATCCTTCCCAAAGCCTCTGGGGCTCTCCCCTTCCCAAGCTCTCCCTTTCCTGCCCTCCTGAACTATCCCAGCTCCCATTCTGTGCTCCACATCCCAGAACACTTGTTGGGCCAGCAGGGGAAAAAAAAAAAAATCATTTTATCCAGGTTGGAAAAAACCTTTCCAGCAGGGAAGAAAAAAACCTTCCAGCCCAAGGACAGGGCTTGGAGCAAGCTGGGGCAGTGGGAGGTGTCCCTACCCCTGGAATGGGATGGCATTTGGAATCCCTTCCCACCCAAACCAGTCCAGATTCCACGATTCCCAAGCGTGCACAGAAACATCCCTCATTTATGGGAAACATGGAGGTGCAAACCCCCTGCAAACGGAGCCAGCAGCAGCTTGGAGCCCCCCGCTCTGGGTGTGGTACAAATCCACCGAGCTGAGCAATCAGATGATGGCAGCTCAGCAGAAATGAAATTACAGCTGCTCCGAAGGCACCGTGACCCTGCGAGCAGCAGCCCTGGCAGGGGGCCAGGCCTGCACTTAGAGGGATGGTTCTGGAAAAATAGGAGGCTGAATGACATTTTTCATCTTAATATCTATTCCTTCCCTGTCCCCCAGCATGTTAAACTCAACTGTGCCCCAGCCTTGTATTCCCATTTTCCAGCTGGGTTTTGGGATCATTTCTAAAGGCAGAAACAATTAAATCAAATCCTAGTGTAGCTGTTAATTATAAGGAAATAAAGGGCTTATTTCAATAATCCTACTGTTGTGTTCTGCTTTTCTTTTGAACTCAGATTTTTTTATCAGATAGAAATGGGAAATCGGGATGCTTGGAAGAATCTCAGCATCCAGATTTCCAAGCCTGGTGCCTCTTTTCCTTTAAGCCCTAACCCAAAAGCTTTATTTTTAAAACTGCTCTCACTCTGTGGTATCTCTTCAGAGCTTCTGTTCCATTTGGCAACTTTAGCAGCTCATTAGGGCTTCTTGCTTTTATTTTGACTTGGGTAATGAGGGCTGTAAAGAATTGCCAGTCTACACTGGTGTTAATGAAAGCCAGAGTGCAAAGGGCAGAGCTGATAAATCCCGCTCTGTGAAGGGCTGAGAGTGGAGCAGGAAAACATCTCAGGCAGGATTCAGCTCAAAGCTGCCCCAGCAGGGCCCAGCTTTGCCAGGCACGGTTCGCGTGTGGGATAAAATCACGGGGCTGCCCCTTGATTCCCAGCAGATTTGGGGCTCTCAGGGGAAGCACTCCCAGCGCCTCCCGTTTCTCCAGGCTGGCTCTGAGCTCTGTGCCAGCCTCAGCAGATGGCTCAGCTCCCCCTGCTCCTCAGCCTTCCGCCTCGACTCAGGGCTTTGCTTTTTCCAGGGTGAATTAGGGACAAGGAGGAAACTCCCTGCCCTGCTGTCCCTGTGTGTCCCCACCGCTCTGTCGCCTGTCCCACCTGGATTTTTCCCCTTGCCAGGCACAGGCACAGCTTGGCACCCACAGCTCTGAGCTGCCCCTCCTGCAGTCCCTGCACAGGGATATTTCATGTCTGCAGCCAGGAATGCATTTCATCACTCTGAGTGCCGCCGTGCTGGATTTGCAGGGCTCAGCCAGGCCCGGTGGTTGTGTCAAGGCCTGGCTTTTCCTTCTCTAAAGGCTCGGTGAAACCCGGCCTGGCACTGCCCGCCTGGCCCTGTGCCCCCTGAGGATTCACCATTTGTCATTGCCCGTGCCCTGAGTCCAGCCTGGCTCCAGAGAGCTCCGACAGAGACGAGGTTTAGACTGGAAATGAGCAGAAAATCCTTCCCTGGGAGGCTGGGGAGGCCCTGGGATGGATTTCCCAGAGCAGCTGTCCTGCCCGGCCCCTGGCAGTGCCAAGGCCAGGCTGGAGGTGCCAATTTCCCTTCCATCCCTTCATCCTGGGAGTGTCTGCAAATACCCCCCAGGATGGGAGTGTGAGCTGTTTGTGAGGCTGCTGCTGCTGATAGATCTCATCTATCAGCGGGATTTTTTTAAAACCTTTTGTTGGCAAAGAAATTTGTAATTTTCCCTGCATTTTCTGTCATCTCTAAAGGCAGGGAACCGTGCTACTGTCCCAGAATTGTAATAACTTATCTCTCCTTGTTGCCTTTGTGTCAGGTGTTATTATTAATCCTTATCAGTCTGTTGAGGGGAGGAAATTAAAAGGTCTGAAGGGACTGAAACTCAGAAAAAATTTGTACTTTGGTCACAAGCAGAAGAAAAAAAAAAAAACAACAAAAAACCATTATGTACACGATTGAGAAGTATATTTCAAACTGATTTCTTTTATTTTTGGAAATAAGCGTTACAGAGGCCAAAAAAAAAAAAAAAAAAAAAAAAAAAAAGGAAACTCTCTCTTTATCCCCAAAAACGGTGGGAAGCCAAAGGAAAAGCACAGCAAATCCAGACAGGGCAATCCAGTCCAGCATTAAATTGCAGAGTTAAATATATTTAACTGCAAAGAAGTTATTTGAAGTTGCTGTGAATAAATAATGGATTTCATTTTCATAAACAACTCATTTTCCTTCACAGAAAGCACCCAGAGCAAATGTTGCTCTGAAATTGTTTAATTACCAAGCCTTGCACTGAGTTATTTGCTATGAACTTTCTGTCTTTCAGCATCTTCCCCTCTTAGATTAAATCTCATTTTCCCACTCAAATGCTGGGGTGTGAATGGAATCAGCACTTTCTGTATTTAGAATGGAACTGGGTTTCTGCATTATTAAAAGGGAAAAAATGGGTTTTTCAGGAATCCTGGAGCTCATTTAGCTTTTCTGTTTCTTGTTTTCAGCAATGCTTTTCAGGGCAAGCACAAGGAGTGAGGTCCAGTTGTTCTCCAGCTGTAAAAGGAAAAGCAATTTTGCTCCAGTCCCACGTCCATGACCTTGTCCAGCTGCTCATAAAATGGGATTTATTCAGCACCATTCCAGGCTTTGACCTGAAAGGTTAATTTTAACCAAACTGGCCAATTTACCTTTAATGGGATTTATTGGCCCCCAAATAGGAATCAATAGGAATTCTCCATTACTGGGCTTGTAAAACCAGCACCGAAAATAGAAACAAATAGGAATTAGTGGAATCAAGAGAACAAAAGGAACAAATCCAGAGCTGTGCCTGGAGCTGATTCTTTGGGGTTTAGGTTTCCATACCCTGCAGGATTTTGGCGTGGCTTTGGTGACCAAATTCCCTCCCTGCAGTTCCTAAACTTCTTTTTGAACAGAATTTCCTGCAGGGCTTTGGGAAATCTGATCTGTGCCCCAGGAAGGTTCATTTCCAAACTGACTCTGGCTTCTCCCGTTCCTCCCCTCCCAGCCAGAGCCAGGGGTGCTGTTTGTGAGCTCAGCACGTTTTCCATCCTTGCAAAGAGATTTTTGGGCTGTGGGAGGGCAGTCCCAGCTCCCAGGGGAGCTCCAGGGTGGATGCAGAGCTCGGCTCTCCTCCCTGCTGCTGTCAGGAATTCCCTGCGTGTCCCAGGGAAGTTTTTAATCTCAGAACAACCCCTTAGTCAGGACTTGTGGCTGCTCCTTGTGGGGAAACAGCCAGCTCCGTCTGCAAAAGCACTCATAAAACATAAAATTAAATCCTCTTCCACCAGAATGCATTAAAAGCTCTCTTTAATTTTTTTTTCCATAGGGAAAGATATCTTTGAGCTGTCTCAAAGCTTCCAGCTCCAGCCTCATTCCAGACATCCAACAGGGTGGAAAATGTCCCAGCCTTGCACAGAGCAGGGACAGGATCTGTTCCCTTCAGATCAGCTGAAGGTTTGGCTTTTCGTGGCTGCAGCTTTGGGGGCTGAGCTAAAGGGGTTTATTTTTCCACCCAGACATGGATCAGACAGTGCTGAAGCCAGGACATTCTATCAATAGAGCAGGAAGTGTAAAGCACTTTGTGTGTGAAAAGAAATATTAATGTTTGAGCTAAAACTCATGGGGGAAAAAAATCTGATAACAAGAAACAGCTTTAGGTGTGGATTCTTTCTTTTTTTCCCCCTGAACTTGCAGGAAGTTTGGGGGCTCTGTTTATCTTGCAAAGGGAAAAGGGAAACACTGAGAGCAGCTCAGGCTCTGTTGGGTTTGGGACCAGGATGTTTGATCTGTGCTGCTGTGGGAAAGGCTTTGCCAGGCTGGGCTCAGAGCTGGGAGCTCCCAGGGCACTTTTCTATGCCATCATCTCACTGGAATCTGATTTTTCACCCACCATGCTTCAGAGGGAGGTTCCCCTGCAGGAGGGTCCTGATTCAGCGGCTGGATCCATCCTTTGGATCATTCCAGGGCTGGAAAACCCCACACTCACAACTGCTCCTCTCTGCTGTCCTGCAGGCTGAGAGCATCTCAAGGACCTGAGCACAATTCCAGCTGCTGGGGGTGAGAAAAAGTTGGATTTTTGGGGTGATAATCCAAGGCTGAGTGCCCATCCTGCCTGTGCCACCCCTTGGGGTGAGCCCCTGGTTTGAGGCAGTGGAAATTGAGTTTTCTCATCCCTGCCAGGCTCTGGCTGGGGGTTGCTGCAGTAATTTGGGGATGTTTAAAGGAGGCTCAGGGGACTTTTCCCTCCACAGCTCCCTGACAGGAGGGTGCAGCCAGCTGGGATCTGCTCCCAGGGAACGACAGGAAAAGGGGAAACAGCCCCAAAGTGTGCCAGATTTCCTAGAAATTCCCATCTTCACCCTGTGTGGCAGGGAGCTGAGGGGACCCCAGTGGAACCCTGCCATTTTTATCTCATTCTGAAACCACAAAGAACTGCAGTGAAGATGCCACTGCTTTACCTGCTGGAAATGTGTTTTCCCCTCTGAAAAGCTGTGTTTTCCTGCCTCCTCCCCTTTCTCCTGCCAAGATCACACCTCCATTTGCAACATGGCTAAATTCCCTGGTAACAAATCTCCTCTAAGCCCGGCTCTTAAACGTTTCCCTGCTGCCATAAATCCAGGCTGAGGAGCAGATCGGAGGGGTGTAAAAAAATGCCACATCAGGCAGCAAAACGGGGGAGATAAGGGGCTGAACAAGCTAACAGGTGTTTGATCATTCCTCACGTGCTGCCAGAGCAAACAAACCTTTAAAAATAACTAAATGGACAACGTGTCCTTTTCATCTGCTTTATCTTGTCTGCTCCCAGCCAGGAGATTCATAACTGGCTCTCCTCGGGCCTCGTAAATTGTTTCTATTATTCATGATTAAAGTCCGGAGCAGAAGGTTCTTGCATATATCAGCAGACACTTGTTAGAGACATCCTGATGTTATTAAGACATAGATTCAGCCAAAGGTCGTTAGGAGAGCGTCCAAATGGAAACATCACACGGGAGACAGAGGAGAAAATTAGGGCTGAATGTAAAGCAGGAGCGGGGAAGCATCACAGAGGGACAGGGGGACAGTTTTGGGGCAGGGGACAAGAGGGAGGAGGTGCAGCACATCATTGTCCCCTCCTGGGAAAGGTCACCTGGGGGACAGAGGAGAAAAATCGGGGCTGAATATAAAATGGAAGTGTCACTGGGAAGGAGAGCAGGGCAAAAAGGGGACAGGGGGACAGTTTTGGGGCAGGGGACGAGAGGGAAGAGCTTCAGCACCGTCCCCTCCTGTGAAGTTCAACCCCAAACCCCACCCAGTTTGTTCCAGCATCTTTAAGCTGGGCTTTATCAGGGCAAATTGGGAATGTGAAGCCACACTAGAGCTTATCCCTGTTTACCACAACCCCCTCCACGGCTGGCAGGAATGTTCCAGATGTTCCAGATGTTCCAGAGCCTCTCAGGGGCTGTGCCTGCAGTTCCAAGGCTCAGAGTGCAGGATGGATGTGGGAACGTGCTGCTGCTGGCCCAGGTGAGCCCTCCAAGCTCTGCCAACCCCCTGGGAAAACAAAGCTATTGATTCATTGGTGGTGTTTAATTGGAGCAGGAATAGCTGCAGCTCCCAGGGATATCCAGGCAGGTGCATTTGTCACTTGCTTGGCTAATTTGGAGATCCATAGGAGGAGTCTGAAGGGGAAATGAAGGGTGTTGAGAGGCGAGGAGCAGAGTCCCATCTTGTGTTTGTGGGGATCCCAGACTAAGGAAGGAAATGATGACTCTGACTCCATGTTCTCAGAAGGCTGATTGATTATTTTATGATATATTCTACTAAAGAATGCTACAATAAACTGTACTAAAGAATACAGAAAGGATTCTTACAGAAGGCTAAAAAGATAATAATGAAAACTCCTGACTCTTTTCAGAGTCCAACACAGCCTGGCTGGGATTGGCCAATGAATAAAAACAATTTACAGGAAACCAGTGAAACAACCACCTGTGGGTAAACAATCTCCAAACACATTGCAAAGCAGCAAAACACAGGAGAAACAAATGAGACAAAATTGTTTTCCTTTTTCTCTGAGGCTCCTCAGCTTCCCAGGAGAAAATCCTGGCAAAGGGATTTTTCCAGAAAATGTGATGGTGACAGTCCCACACTTGGCAGCAGGTTCCTGCCTGCCAAGCCCCTCCTGTGTGTGCTTTGGGATGTTTCTGTGGCCCTGAGAACAGCTCCTGGCAGGTTCTACCTGGAATGTTGGATTGGCACAGCGTGCTCTGTGCTCCAAAAGTGCAAACACAACTGCACGTGCCTTATCCCAGACTGGAGTCAAACCAGACCTCATGAAGGTATCAAATATTCATTATTCAGCTGTAGGGCCTGTTTTGTTACATCAGAAAGGGGCCATGGACAGTGGCTGTCAGTGGGGTGGTTGTTAATTCTCACCACCAGGGCCTTAAACCCACCCTTTTTATCCCATAAATATTTATTTATTTTTCTGCAGGGAGAAAGTCCAGAAAAGATGATGGTGTTGCCTTTTTAACAGGGAATGGGAATCCTTTCCTTTTTCGTTTTTTAAAATTTAAATTTAAATTATGAAGTGCTGTTTGAGATCCCACCTCACTGGGAGCACTTCTCCTCCTGGGAAGGCAAAAGCTGGGCTGGCTCTGTGTTCCTAACCCAGCTGCTTTTGCCTTCCTGGACTTTCTCCCTGGCTGGTTTTGAGGCCCTGGTGGTGCTGGGCAGGCGTTGTGGTGAGAATTAACAAACACCCCACTGACAGCCAGCCATTGTCTGTGGCCCCTTTCTAATGTGATTTAACAAAACTGCCAGCAAGTCAGAATTAATGCAAATGAGTGCAAATTCACATATTCCAAAAGGATTAGAATATCATTAATGTGGGCATTAAATATTTAAACAATATCTCTATGAAAGAATTATGAGCTTTCAAAGCTTGTCTGTGTTTTATGACCACATTAAAGCAGTTGTAATGACATCTTCTATGCTGGGACTTGGAATTATCCTTTTTTTAAAGGATCAGCGTGGTCAGGGCCCCCAGTGTCCCCCCAGGTCGTGGTGGCCCTGGGTGTTGTTTTCCAGGGCTCAGCTCAGTGATGTGGGGCTGTGAGTGTAAAAGCCAAGCAGCATCACCAGCATTGCTCTGCAGGGTCATCCCAGCTCTGTCAGAGCTCATCCCATCCCTCAGTCCCTGTGGGATTCAGCTGCTGGAGAGCTGGAAGGGTTCTCCTGGCTCTGGGGGATCCTGTCCCTGCAAACAGTGCAGCAATTCCCAGAGCTTTGCTCCTCTGCTTTGCCAGCTGCTCCCTCTGTGTTTGATCTCTGAGGGATCCCTGCAGCCAGGGCTGTGCCTGGACAGGGATTTCCTGACTCGTGGAACGAGTCTAATCCATGCTTTAGCTACACATCCAACACCCTGAGCTGCATCTGACACTCTGCTTTCCCATCTAGACCAAATCTAACCCCAGTGATAAATCAGAGGCACGTTCCATGACCAGCTGCAGTGAAAAGTTCTGATTTTCTGGGAATAACTTGATGGAAAGTCTGCCCAATTTCAGTGACAGGAGCAGGAAGGCTCGGAGAATGTCTCAGCTGGGAGAAGAGCTTTCAGAAGAAACGGATGAGCACAGATCAGATGGGGACAGTGGGGATCAAGGCACTTATTTGAGTGGCAAATGTAACATTAAGATGAACTTTGATATTCCTAGCGAAGGCTCAGCCTCTCCTGAGCCTGTCAGGCCTTTCCCTGGCTCTCCATGAGAACAGGAGCTCATCAGGATAACAGAAAGGATCCAAATGTAGAATCTGGGATGGTCTCAACACCCAAAATGAAGTTTTTAAGCCCAGGAGGGTGGTGACAGGCAGGTCTGCAGTGGGTCTGAGCTCAGCTCTCCCCTCCTGGTACAAAGCACTTCTGTGCCACTTCCAGCAGTGCCATGTGTGCCTAACAAAGGGATTAAAATTAAAAAATCCAAAGGAATCAAGTGCATTATTCCTCTTAGGGAGAAGAGAGAGGAGTGAAGAGCCCACTTGTGTGACTTTAATGCGTTTTTTAAGGAGCTCTCTGGCACAGTGGGGAGGATTGCTGGGAGACAGCCACGGATCCAGAGTCAGGGGAAGATCCTTGGTGATGGCAGGGAATTGTTCTCCAGGCTCTGCAGCCTCTGCTGCCCAGGCACTCAGCTCTGCCAAGGGCTGGGAGCTGCCAGTGGCAGTGCAGGGAGGCACAGAGGGCTGAGATGATTTCCCCAACACTCTGTGCTCCAAACTCTCTGTAAGGGTTTTCATGAGCTGGGCTGAGATGATTTCCTCAACAATTTGTGCTCCCAGCTCCCTGTAAGGGCTCAGATGAGTTGGGCTGAGTTGATTTCCCCAACACTCTGTGCTCCAAGGTCCTTTTAAGGGTTTTCATGAGCTGGGCTGAGATGATTTCCCCAAAACTCTGTGCTCCAAACTCTTCTCTGCTCCCAGCTCCCTGTAAGGGTTCAGTGAGCTGGGCTGAGATGATTATCCCAAAACTTTGTGCTCCATGCTCTCCTCTGCTCCCAGCTCCCTGTAAGGGCTCAGATGAGCTGTGCTGAGGTGATTTCTCCAACATTTGCTCCAAACTCTCTGTAAGTGTTCAGTGAGCTGGGCTGAGATGATTTCCCCAAAACTGTGCTCCAAACTCTTCTCTGCTCCCAGCTCCCTGTAAGGGTTCAATGAGCTGTGCTGAGGTGATTTCCCCAATATTTGGTCCAAGCTCTCTGCTCCCAGCTCCCTGTCAGGGCTCAGTGAGCTGTGTTGAGGTGGTTTCCCCAATATTTGCTCCAAGCTCTCTGCTCCCAGCTCCCTGTCAAGGCTCAGTGAGCTGCCCAGTTCCTGTGGGTGTTCTGAGAGCTGGCTTGCAGCGAGGCAGGGGACCAGGCCTGGGTGGTGCCCCTGGGTCCCTCCCAGCTGGGGGGGGGGCCCATCAGTGTTCCTTGACTCAGGAATGGCAGCCCTGGCTCTGGTTTTGGGAACAGAGCACGTGGACCTTTCCCGCAGGGCTGAGGGTGCTGGGAGGAGCAGGCTGGGGAAGGCAGCAGCAGGAGGCTGGGCTGGGTGCACAGGAATGGGCTTGGGGATCCTGGCAGTGGCACTGCAAACATCCCCTTCGCCAGCAGAGAATTTCCTTGTGCTGCTTGCAAAGGCAGGGCAGGGCTGGGCTGGGCTGCTCCCCCTGGAACACCACAGAGAGGTTTCCCTGGGGCAGGCAGGGACCAGGCAGGGATCCAGACAGGGATCCAGACGGACTCAGACCCTGCAGCATTCCCTGTTTTCATTTCTGAATGCAAACCTACCAAACTGAGCTTTTGCACCTGCTTAAGGATGGTCAGACACCACGGACATCAATTCTGTGACTAATCTGATCCACCTCTGAATGCATTCCTTGTAATCAGCAATCTGTTTTCTTTAACTGCAGGCACCACTACGTGACCAGGACATGATCTAATTAAATACAACATATTAATGATCCCCTCCATGCATTTGTGATCCTGTAATGAACGGCAGAACTACACCACAACTCTGGTTGGGGCTTGGATTTTAAAATTATTTGCTCCATTTAATGGCCAAATAATTAACGCTAAGTCCGTGCATGACGCTGCTGTAAAATCCTTGATGAAACCTGCTCTGAGAAGGACATCAAGCTCAGCTAAGGTGGGAGAAATGATCATTAATTCAGCTCTTGCATGGATAAGAGTTGGTGGGAGGCTGAGCTGTAGATCTGTGCTTGCTTTGCCAGCTCCAGCTTTCCTGTTTTGTTGCCACATCCACAAAAACAGCAGCAGGGAACTGGGGGATGGAGCAGCAGTGACACCTGAGAGCTGCAGTGATTTGCTGGATTGTCAGCCCTGAGATTCCCTGTGATCTGCTGCAAACCTCGTGGCAGATTAAAGGCAGAAGCTGGGAAGTTGGAGACAGAGCTGGCTGCAGCTTGAAACAATCCCATAAATATTTATTTGTGCACAGCTGCTCTCGTGGGTGACTTACAAGGGGACCCCATCCCCCTTCCCTTTTGATTTGTACAAGTCCCACAAATTGTCATTTTTTTTGGCCACTGCTTTGTTTAACAGCTTGGTTTCCAGTTAGACATGAGCAAAAGCTGCAGGGTTGTTCCAGGAGTAAAGAAATGGTTTGGTAGAAGTTCACCACGTGAAGGGAACAGACTTTCTCAGCCAGGGGTGAGTGAGGCTGATCCTGCCTTGGGGCAGCAGAGCTCTGAGGAGCCCTTCCAGCCCCTTCTCACCCCAGCTCCGAGGAACCTCTCAGATGCTTGTTGAATTTTCTCAGCTATTGGTGTAAAGTGAAAAACCCAGGCCTGACCCTCGAAAACCAGAATGTCCTCACACAGAGGGTGACAGCCAGAGAAAAACGAGCCTGACAGTCTGCAGCCCTGGGTTCTGTGCTGGTGCCATGGAGCCAGGAGACAAATTTAGACAATTTCGACAATTTCTGGTTGTTGGGGTTTATTTTGGGGTTTTTTTGGGTGTTGTTGTTGTTGTTGTTGTTGTTTTTTGTCTTTTTTTAGCTTTGCAAAGTCTGGTAGTTGGATTGGTTTCAACTCTTCATCGCTGCTGGTTGATCCTGCTGTGGAATCCTGTGTGCTGATGGAACTGGGGTTCCAAAATGAAATTTGTTGCTGGGTTTGGGGTGCCCCGTGCCAGGCAGGCAGCAGGGACACAGATGCCACTCAGCACAAAGCCACTGCTGCCCCTGAAGGGGACGTGGCTCCGAGCTGAGGCCTCTCAGTGAGCTCCAGGAGGAATTTCTGGAGCTGTTTCCAGCTGTCCCAGCTGAGAGGAGCACAGAGAACCAGCTCGATTTTCCTCTCTGCTGGCAGCTGAATTTCCATCACAAAGGAGAACTTGCTCAGGCTGATCTCAGGCTCCTGGATTTTGGGAAGGAACCCCCCCCCGCGGAGAACCTCAGGCAGTGAAAAACCCAGGCAGGGAGGGGTTGGAACCTCCACGAGGCTGCAGTGATTCCAAGGAGCTCTGGATGCTCAGGAATGGGTTGCTTTGCTTCTTTGAGCAGGTATTTTATACATATATGTATAAAAGCAGCAGATAAACTGGGGCAGTGCACGCTGCCTTTGCTCTGCTTTGATCAGGGTGTAGCTCCTCCAGAGCTGCCCTGATTAAATCAGAGTGAAAATGAATTGAAAGGGCTTCTGTCTGATTTGTGAGACTTCTTCAGGTGTTATGGGGAGAGAAAAAAAAAAACATCCAAGGCACCAGGAAGAGAGGATTTACCATTTCACTGCCAAGGAAAACTCTTGCTAGCAGTGAATGGAGGGGTAGGAACTGTGAGATTTCAGTGTTCAGGTAGCCAAGAGGAAACCACTGAGGAAAAACTGAGGGAAACACTGCAAGAATCATGCACGGCACAGGAAGGACCACAAAGCATTTTTCCCTTCCCAGTGAGGGCTCCCAGGAGCAGAGGTGAGGCTGCAGTGGTGCTGCAGTGGTGCTGCAGGTCTCTCCATCACCCTCAGCACCTCTCTCTCCCCACGCCATGAATACTGAAATCCCCCAGCCATCCATCTCACCTCCCCACCAGCACAGGGATGCTCAATTCCCAGCCACAAAAAGGCTCTGCAGGGATGATTGAGTTCCTGGAGTTGCTTAAAAGCTGCCTGGAAGCTCTGAAAGGCCCTGACAGGCAGGGAGGGGAGGTCAGGGCTGGAGTTCATCACCTCCCGCACAGAATCCATCACGGGGACAAAATCAGAACACGTTTGCTATTGAGCACGGAGTCAATGCCCCTGGTGTGGTCCCGAGTTAGAATTCCCAGGGGGGAGTGGGAAAGGCTTGGGGAAAGTGCAAGGAAGGAGAGCAAATCCCTTTGGCTCTAGGGAAAAGGGGAGAGAGAAGGATTGGCTCGGAAAAGCTGCAGAAAGAGGAATTCTTAGCTCTGCGAGCGATTTTAACCTTTTTGTAGGGATATTAAAGGCTTTTAATCCAACGGGGGAAGTGGGAAAGGACAAAGAAAGGCCAGGGAGGTGAATCAGGCGGGAGCATCCTCACAGTCCTTGTGGGACAGCTCAGGCAGGGCTCTGCTCTTTGTGCTCCTGGCAGCTCCAGCAGGGCAGGAGGAGCGCCCTGGAGCTCCCGAGAGGGCTGACAGGAGACTTTTCCCTCCCTCTCTCTTCCCACGTGGCTGGCCATGCCTAGATCCACTTCCAGAGGGGATTTGCAGCTCCTGTCCCTGTGCCAGCCAGGAGTGCCACTGATCCTGGTCCCTCCCCAGCCCCTAAAACCCAGCTCAGCTGGGCCACCCAGCCTGGCAAAAATGCTGCTTTCCCTGGCTTCTGCTGCTGTATTCTTATTTCCCTGCTGTGTTCTGGTCAGTGTCCACAAAACTTTGAAGCATCAGAATAGTATAAACCAATATATGAACAATTTCCTTTTCACTCCCTGCCGGCTCCTTCCCCCCGTTCTGACCCCGATTTGTTTGTGCCGCTCTGGGATGGACAAACAAACCCAAACCTCTTTGTTGGCTGCTGTAAAACACAGGCAGAGCCTCAGCACTGAGATAAGCAGAGATTTCACCTTCAGAGGATGTTGCCTCTGGGGAAATTTGTTCAGCAAGATGTTTTATTTTTCATGTGAAATGGAGGAACAAAACACAGAATTGAAGCTTTTTGGTAAACCTTGCACAGGGCCCTCAGCCCAGCTCGTTCTTTTTGCAGCCTGCTATTATTCATGCCCCAGATTTGCTTTTTCTCAATGGGTTTCCCGAGATAAAAATGTGCATTCTGAAAGAAAAAAAAAAATTGATAAAATAAGTATATTTCTGCTTTGTAACCAACCAGGCTCCCTCAGATGTCTCTTTTTAAAATGAGCAGCACATTTCAGGTGTGCAGCTGAATTTCCTCATTCCCAAAGCTGCTTGTCAAAAATTATCAAGGCAATGGGAGCAGGCCCACTTCAGTAATTGGATTATTAGGCAAAAGATGCAGAAATCTCCGTGTTTCCTTCCCCTTCTAAGAACAGTTGTTCCTGAGTCTTTTACTGCTGCATTCAGTGAACTTTTGCTGAGGTTCAGGGCTCTGAGCAGAGCAGCAGAAGCTGTTCAAGTTCCCTTCAGCACCACACTGATTCCAGAAAAGCAAAGGCAGAAAAACGTGAGGAAAAGCTGTCTTGGAAATGAGGCCAGGTCTCGATTGCACCCAGTGGCTAAAAGGGGAAGGAACTTGGACAGAAACTCCATCTGGGAGCTCTTCAGGCTGGATTTCCAGGCAGACTTGCACATTGCTCGAATTTCTTTTCTTCCTGCCTCGACCCCAGCATCAAACCTGGCAGATGTGTTTGGGGATCAGCGTGGAACGCAGCCTGCAGCTTGGAAAGCTCCTGAATAAAACAAAGATGTTTGCTTTGTTTATTTTATTATTTATATTAGCAGCGAGGAAATGGCCAGGCCTGCAGCTCTGGAGGGGGCTGGGGGTGAGCACTCCCGGGGAGGCAGCACCAATTTCCACATTCCTTGGGAAAACACCCACACAGGGGCCACACAGCAAAATATTTCCTTTCATCCGCTCTGGTGCTTTCAGCACAGGACAGCTTCTCACTCTTGAACTGCCCAGTTCTCCTCCCACTCCACACCACGCTCAGCTTTTCCTCCTCTCCAGCAGTGGAAGCAGGGCTGGGGAGAGCTGGAGAGCAGGGAAATGTTACAATAAATTGGGGTTTTTTTCAGGGTTTGTGCTGAGAGGACAGGAGAAGCTGATGTGA
Organism: Onychostruthus taczanowskii; assembly: GCF_017590055.1. NCBI lineage: Eukaryota > Metazoa > Chordata > Aves > Passeriformes > Passeridae > Onychostruthus > Onychostruthus taczanowskii. The sequence continues at coordinate 1,470,015 of NW_024501792.1, read as the reverse complement.
GAGCTGCCTTGGTTTTTGTGGCTCCCAGCTCAGGTGGGCAGGTGAACAGCAGGGATGCAAAGGCTCCTGCAGCTCAGAAATGAGAGGAGCAGTGGATTTGTCCTTCCAAACCAGCTATGGGGCTGCTGGTAGATAAAACCAGCACTGGGAGAGAAAAGAAACAATGGGAAGGATTCCACTGAGTGATGAATGGAAAAAGAGGTTTGCTTTTACAAATAAACTTTGGGTTTGCTGATAAATGAAATTAGTTATTGAAAGATGGAAGAAGCAATGGGGAAGGAAAAGCCCTAAATTCCATAAGAATTAAAAATTCAAAGGGAGAGGAATCTTTGGGATCAGGTGTTCTGGGAATTCTGAACCTCTCAGGTACCTCAGCCAATGGGGAAAGAGAGAGGGAAATGTGGGAAATTGGGATAAAAAGGAGGCTGCATCCTCCAAAAATTCCCCCAGGGGAATGCCCCAGGGCCTCTCCCTTGACTGGAATAAACCAAAGGACTCTTCTGTCTCCTTTTTGCACATCAACCTCTGGTATTCGTGGGTTAATTTTCTGAACAGAAATCAGGCTCAGCCCTTGGGAGGAGACCCCAAACCCCCCAAACTCGGTGTGGACAAGGACTGAGCCCCAGTCCTGGCTGTGGAGCCCTTGAGCAGAGGGGAGCAGAGCTCAGCCTTTGGGCAGGGCTCTGCCTTTGTGTTCCCCACAGGGAATCTCTGCTTTTTCCACGTTTGGTGACCGTGCTGAGCAGGCAGCCTGCAGAGGTGGCCTGGGTGATATCAGGGTGCTCACTGCCTGTGCCAGGGCTCAGCACAAACATTCTGCCGGGCACCAGGAGGAATGGCAGCCCGGGGAATGTGTTTACCAGACACAGAGCCCCGGAGATGCTGCTCCTCCTGTTGCCATGGTTACCACACTTGTCTGACAATATCAGCAGGAAAATGTTCACATTGATTTCTGCCCCCCCCTCCCCTTGTTTTCCCTCTGAAATAAAAGATGATACCTGGGAATTGAATTAATCCCTGGGCTGGCTGCAGTGGTGTTTCCAGCCCAGCTCCTGGGATGCACTTGCACAGGGATGGATTTTCCCCTTTGGACTTCACCCAATTCCCCATTTCCCACTGCTCCCCTCACTTAACCCTTTGCCTGCCGTGCTGTGCAGAAGGAGGGTCACTCAGGGGTGGGGAAGGAAGGATTATGGAGGGGTTGATGGTTTTTGTGTGTCCTGGGAGCTGGGCATGGTTACCTAATTAAAACCCTAATTTAAGGCAACATTTCAGAGCAGTGCTGTTTCGCTGGTGCTCTCATTTCACTTTCTAACTCCCATTCAGACCAAGGGAACAATTTAGAGAACAGCACCAAGCTGAATTTCCCGTGCTGTAAGGAGAAATGCAATCCCAGAAATGGAGCCTGCCCTTGTTAGTGTGACACACTCAGGGTCTGAGGGCCCTGAGGAGTGTCCCACTTTCAGTCACTTTTCCATCCTCTGGGCACACCTGGTGCTGTTTGGAGCAGTCTCAGAACTGATTTAAGCCAGGCTGGCACGGAATTCCTCAGGTGGGAGGCACTGGAGCTTGCAGGAGGGAGGGAGAGGGACTTTTCACAAGGATGTGCAGGGACAGAACAAGGGGGGTGGCCTCAAAGTGACAGAGAGGAGATTTAGGGGATATTAGGAGAAAACCCTTCCCTGCGAGGGGTGGAGGAGGAAGGGTGGTGCTGCTGTGGCACTGAGGGGAAGGAATCCAAGAGGAAGCTTAATTCCTTCTCTTAGCAATTAAAATTAACCTTTCCTTACTGGAATCTGAGAATCCTAAAAGCTTCCAGCACTGCACAGGGAGGAGGGAAACTTGCAGAGTGCCAAATCTCTCAATCCATCCCATCAGCAGCACCACAAAATAGTACAATTAGTTTGTAGTGTGACAAACCACAAAGTAACATCTGTACTGCCCTGATCCCCTCCCTGAATCAGGGGTTTCATCTCTGCAGCTCATCCTGGAATGGGAATGAGGGATATTGAGAGGGCACAGTGCTTGGCAATTCCTGGGAATCACTGCTAAGCCCAGAGGAACGTCGTGTCCCTGTCACAAACTGGCACAGAACTCCTGAGCACCCCTTCACTGTTCCATTTCAGCCTTAAACATCCCCGGCTTTGTGGGTTTTTCCCCTTAATTTTTGTCCTTCAAAGCTTTCTGTCCCTCAGTTTATCCCTCCCACGCTGAAGAACTGAGGCAGCAGCCCAGGATTCCAAACACAACCGTGTCGTTTTTATCTTTGTGGCTGCTGCAGCAAATTAAAATCACCTGCTGCTGATAATCCCCCTGCCTGGAGGCTTAATGATGCCGTGAACTCTGCAAGGAGAGTTTCTGCCGTTGGATCCAATTATCCAGAGCTAAAGATGACTCAGGAAGGAGAGGGGGATGATGCCAGGCCTCTGTGCCATCAGGTGGGCACGCACAGGAGAGCAGCCTTCGAACGGCACGTGTCACAGATTTCGCTGCAAAATGAGCTTTGGCTGGATAAGGCCGAGGGCTGGGGGGAGAATTTCTCATTGCCTCAGCCCACCAGAGGGGCACTGAGGGGCAGTGATGCACCAGAAGGCTCTGCAGGGCTGGGGGACCTTGGGATGGCTGATTCAGTCCTGCCTGCAGAGCTCCCTCCTGCCTCAGTGCTGCTCCTTCCTTCTGCTTTCAATCCTCACGGCACAACCGTGCCGTCACTGCAGCCCTGTGGGGCTGTTTGTCCTTGGAGAATAAAAGCTGGATGGGAGCACGGGGTGGAGCAGCTCCTGAACACTCCCTGCTGCTCCTCTGCCAGGGCTGGGGCTGCTCTCTCTGGCCCCAGAGAGGTGACAGTGACACAGCAAGGTGCCCAGAGGACCTGGGGCTGCTCTCTGTGTGCCCAAACAGTGACAATGGAAAGAACAGGGTGCCCAGGGGAGCTGGGGTTGCTCTCTTTGTGCCCAAACAGGTGACAGTGACAGAGCAAGGTGCCCAGAGGAGCTGGAGCTGCTCTTTTTGTGCCCAAACAGGTGACAGTGACAGAGCAAGGTGCCCAGAGGAGCTGGGGCTGCTCTCTGTGTGCCCAAACAGGTGACAGTGACAGAGCAAGGTGCCCAGAGGAGCTGGAGCTGCTCTTTTTGTGCCCAAACAGGTGACAGTGACAGAGCAAGGTGCCCAGAGGAGCTGGGGCTGCTCTCTTTGTGCCCAAACAGGTGACAGTGACAGAGCAAGGTGCCCAGAGGAGCTGGAGCTGCTCTTTTTGTGCCCAAACAGTGACAATGGACAGAACAGGGTGCCCAGAGCTGGGGCTGCTCTCTTTGTGCCCAAACAGTGACAATGGACAGAACAGGGTGCCCAGGGGAGCTGGGGCTGCCCCATCCCTGGAAGTGGCCAGGCCAGGTTGGGATGAGCTGCTCCAGGTGGAGGGAGGTGCCCAAGGCTGGGATGAGCTGAGCTTTAAGGCCCCTCCCAAGCTAAACCATTCCACCACATTAAAAAGCTGCTGGCAATTTCCCCTTCCAACGTGTCTGAGAAGAATGATTGTGGAAAACCCCGTGTTTGCCCCCTCCCCGTGGTATTTAGGCAAAGAACAGCTCCTGAAGCCAAGAGAAAGGTGTTTGAAGGGGGTGGGTTCAGAGGAGGGGTGGCAGGGCTCTGGCTGATCCGACTGCTCTCCATCCCAGCCACACTTCCAGGGCACAGCCCCAGGTATTTCTGGTGAATGCTGTGATTTTAGGGCCCTGAGAAGTGAAACAATAAGGTTAATTGGTGTGGAGAGCTGCCCAAGGAGTGCACTGATAAAGGTGGGGTCAGTGAGGGAATCCTGAGAAGGAAAAGGAAAATGAAACCTTGATTCCTGTGCCATGGCCAGAACACATCCCTGGAGAGCAGAGCTCCGGGTCCTCCCGCTGGTTCATCCCAGGAGAGATTCCTAGAGCGTGCACTTTCTGCACCAGCCCTTTTTATCCCCCAAAACAACAGAGGCAAGCGAAGAACACAAAGATCTGGCTGATGAGCAGCCCTGGGGGAATTCAGAGGGAGCTCTCAGTGGGATCTCTTGGCCCATGAGCTCGGAGCAGAGCATCACTCCGTGCCTGGCTCATCCCCACCCCACAGGAGCTGTGCCGTGTGCTCCCCCAGCTTGGTCAGGAGGGTTTGTGCTGTGAGCAGGGCTGGGGCAGCTCTGGGCTGTGCAGGGGGACAAACCAGAGCTGCTTTGTGCAGAAATCCCTGTCCAGCACCCCTGGGGACAGGGACAGCAGGGCCCCGGTGCCATTTGCAGTGGGGTTGATGCCTTAGGTTTTAAGTTTTCCTGTTCTGCCTTGGTGTGCAGCTTTCAGCTTTATCTTAAATGTTCCTAGGATCTTTTCACAAGGTGGGGAAGACAAAACAATCCCATTCCAGCTGGACACGATCCCATTCCAGGACAATCCCTTCAAACTTCAGCCCCAAAGCATGAACAACGTGAGAAAAGGAAGGTGGGCAAGCGAGCAAGGAGGATGAAACTTCATCATTTGAAGCTGTTAATTGGACAGCTGGCTTCTGTATGGACTAAACTCATAAAAATGTGAGATCTCGTGACCAAGAGAGGCCATCTCCCACCTTGGAGCCATCTGGGCACTGCCAGGGCAAGGCCTCTGAGGGCACCTCCATAAATCTCCACTTTATTGCTCTGAAGCAGCCCTTGCCCAGCCCTTAGGGCACTGGGGTGACACCCCCGGTGCTCAGGCAGCCCCTCTGGAGCCTTTTCCCTGAGGGAGGCTGGCAGAGGCAGCCAGGGGCAGGATGGAGTCCTTGTGATGGCCAGCAAGGCTCCAGGAGACCTTTCCTGGCCCTTTCCCACAGCTCCTCATCTCCCCGGGCTCCACAATCGGTTCTTTCTCCTCAGCAGGTCCCAGGGAGGCTCCCAGGGAAGCCCTGGGCCCCGTGACAAGTGACATGATGGAGAAAATTGCCCTGTCAGCCCTGATTAGGGACAGAATTTCCCTCCCTGCCCCTGAGGAGCCAGCCCGAGCCTGAGAAGGTCCCTGGGAGCTGGGAATCACCTGGAGCTGGGTGTGGAGGTTTGGGGGGACGCTGCTGGGGCCTGGGGGATTTTGGAGCCCATTTTCGTGCTTGACCTGCTCCTCACCCCTCCCTTTGCCAGGAGACAAGGGAACAATGAGCTCCTTTCTGAGCCAGGGTGCCGGGATATTTTTGGCTGCTTCCTAGGGATGAGATCACGGAGGGAACTCGGGGAAAACAATTCCTTTTCCCCCTAATTAGAAACGATCAGCAGCTCTCACTCTCTCTGGGTCTATTCAAAAGCATTTGCTGGCTCTTGCAAAGCCCCTTCCCAAAGGCCTGGTTTTAGAGACACAAGGCTGGGCTGAGCTGGCTCCAGCTCAGCCTCTGCCAGTGTTTTGGGTGGCTCTGGGGGCATCATCTCCCTGTTCATCAGCCCCAGAGCACCCTCTGCTCCCCCTTGGATTAACTCCCAATGCCTCCACTCACTCTTTCCTCAATTAGACAGGAAGAACTTGGGGAAAAGTTCCAAATACCACCCTAAAATCTGCATCCCAGCCTCGCCTAGGAAGCCTTTTTAGAACAATGAATTTCCATCCCTCCTGACAGGGACCATAGGCAGCTGCCACCCTGATTATCCACAGCACAGAAATCTCCTTTGGCAGCTTTTGCTTTCCTTATTTCCTCACATTAATTGTTCCCTGGGAGCCTGGAGCGAGGTTCTGTCCCGAGGAGAAGGGAGAGGTGGCAGCTGAGGTGTGAGCAGCCCTGCCTGGGCTGTGTGCTTGGACACCCACATGGAATGTGGAGATGGGACATCCAGGGAAGTGGAGGGACCATTCCTGCTAATGAACTTCCTTGGAAATTGTTCTCCCAAATTATTTTACCTCCATTCATTCGTTTATCATGGTGGTGTTTGGCAGAGCTGGTGGAGAACCTCACCAGGGCCAAGAGAGAAGGAAAGCAGCATTGCCCAAATTTTCTCTTCAGCCCGGTTTTCTCCATTCCCAGGGCCCACTCACCTGCAAATCAACCTGTCAGGAAGCAGGGCTTGGCTGCTGTGACAGGTGAAACCATCCCAGTTCTGATGGGGAATTGTGATCCCGTCCCAATCCCCCCCAGCTGAGCAGCTTCCACGCTGTGCTGGGCTCCCCTGCCAGGTTTGCTGTCAGATCTGGGATTTTAGCTGCAGCTGGAACTTTGAAAGAAGCAGCAGGACAGGGAAGGGGGACAAGAGCAGAGCTGGGATGGTTTCCAGGGAGGGAGGAGCATGCAGGATCTGCTCCCACAGAGACCCTGGTGATCCTCAGCACCCACAGAGGCTGCACAGAGAGAACCTGAGCAGCTGGGAAATGCTTCTGTCCTCAAAATCCAGCTGACATTCCTGGGTCTGCCTTCCCTCCCTCGCCCTTTGGATCTCCTCTTTCAGTTTGAGCCACGGAACCCTGCAGGAGAGAAGAATTCCCTAATTCCTGTGGAAAGGGAAAGGAATCCCCATCCCAGACCAAAGAGATTTAAAAGCATCTTTGGTGTCTGGAAGTGCCACTGCCAGCCCTCACCAGCAGCAAAGGAAGCTGCTCCAGGAGCCCAAACATTGGATTTGTGTGGGGAAAAAAGAGAACTTTAAGGACACAGATTGCCCAGGGGAGGAATATTTGCATGGAGATTTTCCTTCTGGCTGCTATCACATCTCCCTGCCTGGGAAATGAAGCCAGGGGAGGTTTTTGCATGCTCTGCATGGACGAGGCAAGGGGAGATTTTGTGCTCCAGCTGGAGATAGCAGAATCCCATCGGGCAGGTGAGAAATTGCCTCTCACTTTCCTGCAGCCACTATCAGCACGGGGAGGGGGGGCTGGACAGGGAAATTATCTCCAGGAAAAAGAAAGCAGCTTTTCAAATAGCAGGCCTGCAGGAATAGGTAACTCATCTGTAGGAGCAGAGCAACACAAGAGGAAATCCAGATTAATATTTAGCAGAAGCAACAAACCCTGAACACCACAATTCCCCCCCCAGAACATTCTTTTCTCTAATTTATCGTTCTTTCCCTTGGAATGCTTTGGAAACAATTCAGGTGATTCTTTGCAGGCTAAAGCAGTGATAAGAGGTTTTTTTTTTTGTTGTTTTTATATAATTTATTTATATAATACAGCTGATGGAGCAGATTGTCCTGTTGGTGCTCAAAACCCTTCCAGGTAATTGGGATTTTTTTGAAGGAACCATTATGGAATTTCTCATTCCCATCCCATCATTTGTGAGGTTGCATTTCTTCTCTCTGTTCTAAGATTGGGGTGGGGTTTTTTTTAATGGGATTTTAGCCACTTCAGAATCTTTGGATTTCAATACGGTTTTAATTAAAATAAAGATGTTAATGGCACACTTAATGTTCATGAAGGTAACAGCAACACTCCCCCAGTGAGTCACTTAAAGAAAGCACATCAGGTTGTGCCTTTACACCGAAATATTCTGGGTGTGCTCTTTGCCCATTTTATCTCCTCACAACCTTGGAAGGGACTGACCTGAAATTCCAAACAAAGATCCTGAAATGGCTAAAAAACCCACAAAATTGGACTTTTCCCCTTCCCTTGGCTGGCAAAGCCCCTTATCTGGGAGAAAAACAGGCCAATAATTGGGAATTCAGCCTCACCATGTGGCTGCTGAGTGCTCTGTAAATACGAAAGGGAAATCCAAGGAAACTGAACTAACATCCCAGCAGACCTGTTGGATTTGGGGCTGCCCAGCTTCATCCTCTCGCTGCAGTCACTCTGAATCCTCCTCTCCTCACAAGCCCCCACTCTGCTGCCATCAGTAACAAATTAAAATATTCCTGTGTACTGAGCAGCTCTTAATAATTACGTCAACCCTTAATTTGCTGCGACTCAATTACTGCAGCAGCTCATTGACATTGTTAAGGTTAATAACTCCGAGATCCAGAGGACAGGACACGTTACCAGTGGCACTGATTGTGGCAATTGTTGCAGCAAAAGCAGGGGAACAAAAGGAAAAATGTTATTTAGCAACGCTCAGGCAACAACTTTGGCAGCAGTCAAATCCCCTGGGAGAGCTGCAGGGTCCATGGATGGCTCTGGGAGGTTCTGACTGGGAAATTCCAGAAGTTTGGGTTTGGAGGGTCTTTCCTGCATCCTGGGGGATTTCTCCTGGTGCTGGAAGAGCCAGGTTTTGGATCTAGGGCTGGTATAAAATAGCAATTTTTCTCAGCCCAGTGGTCTGTCTGGACTACAGCAAATTCCTCGAGGGATGAACCCAGTGGAATATTGCCCCAGCAGTGGTTTGACCCTTTGTTCTGAGCATGGCCTTAAATATTTCTGCTTTTCCTCCCTCAGAGCTGCAGGACCACTCCTCCCCTGACTTATCACTGAGCACAGGAGTGATGGTTTAATGTATGTGCTGGAGTGACTCCTCAAATGAATCTTAATCACATGGGCTAATTAGAGGCTGTGTTTGTTAATCAGATGTGAATAGAAGGCTGATTTCTCTATTTAGATAAACGTCTGCTGCAGAACCTCTTGGCAGATGGGCCAGTGTTTGCTCCCCCCCAGCCTAAGTGGGCATTTTAGCAGGTTGCAAACATCATTTCATAGCTAATTAGGGACAAATGAAAACAGCAATCCCGGTGTCCACCACAGGGCCCAGCCTCTCCTGTGGTGGGAGGTGTTGTGTGCTGGAATCTGCCTTTGGAATTCCTGGATCCTCCTCGGGCTCCTGGGCCAAGCTGATGCACAGGATTGCTCAGAACTCTCTCCCCCACAGAATCAGTCAGGGTGGGATTTACTTGCAGGCTTTACAGGCTGGTAGGAACCAAGTGAAGTTCTTGGGGATGCCTTGTGCAGGAGTTGGACTTGGATCATCCTTGTGGGTCCCTTCCAACTGTGATTAATTCTAAATAAAACTGAAACCTGGAGACAGCGGCTGATCTTGTGGCGAACCCAACTCCAATCCAACCTTCTGATTTCACCAAGGAAAACAGGTGAATTTAGCCTTAAAATCCCCTGAGATCTGTTCCTTGGGCTGTGGGAGCTTTGCCTTCTGCCAGCTCTCCCTCCCATCACCCCATGGATCTTCTCCTCCTGCCTCCTCCAGCCAACAGCTGAAGCTCAAATGACATTTTCAGTGTGTTTGGCTTGCCTTGCACTCTCCAGAATTCCCCTGAAGAGTATTTAAATATCTCTCCTAATAATTACACCGAGTTCCCTGTGCCCATATTCCCAGCAGCTCCTCTGCCAGTGGAAGTGCTGAGTTCCCCTGCTTTTATCCTGCCTACCTATGGATTACAAATAGATCTTATTAACTGCTCCGAGCTGACACATCTATTGGAATAAAGGGGCTCCTTCCTTCCCAGGCAGCAGAACAATCTTCCTGTTATGCTAATAAACACAGGAATTTGCATAAATCTAATCAGATGGGGAGGCTCACACGGAGCCCAGCGCTCCTGGGGGCTCGGCAGAGCTGCTCCTGCAAGGGAATTGAGGGGAAATGGTCCCCAGCAGCTGGAACTGGGCAGGGACTGGGAGAGAAGGAGGTGAGAGTTGTCTTTCCATCAAGCCAGCTCAGTTTGCACGGGATGGTGTTGCACAGCCCCGAGCTGGGTCTCCCAGCCTGTTGTATTATGCATTGGATGCATTAAATGTTGTACTGGAGATAAGAAAAGGCAATTTGCTCCGAGCCCTGATTGTGCTGGACCATCCCTTGGGATGAATAATGAGTGCTTTGTGCTTTTGTGATGTGCAAATGCAGCACCCCAAAACCCCCTGGGCCTGGCAGGGAGCATCCCCAGCCTCACAAACCCCCTTTGCTCTGGTGGTGAGCAATCCTCTCCCTCCAACCCCATCCAGATAAAGAAACCAACAAAAATTCCTGAGCATTTGTGGAGAGAAGCTGCTGGAAGGATTTGTGACACGCTTGACCTCGTGAGGGTTTGTGTCTTGGGCAGCTCTGCACCAGATTGGGCTGAAGGTGGGGTTTTTATGGGGCAGAAAAGGGAAATTTCTGCAGCCTCCTCCCTTTTGAAGCTGCTTTGGAGCTGGCAGTGCTGGCAGATGCAGCTTCTTTCCACCACCTGCTCCTTGTGCAACACCTGCAAAGCGAAATATTCCCGTTCAGATGCTTTGGGCAGCAGCCCTGTGTGAGGTTGGGGTGCAGTCACTTGGTTTGTTGTGTCTGAATTTGGGGATTTAGAAGCCTGTAGCTGCCCATCACTGCTTCAGCAGAGGCTCCCTTGCAGCAGTCACAGGTCAGACAACAGGAGCAGCATCACTATGGGTGCAAGGAAAGCAGCCCTGGCCCCCCTGTGTGCAGCACAGAGCTTGAGGTGCAGTTATTTCTTTTGTTGTGGCTGAGTTTGGTATTTCAGAAGCCTTTAGCTGCCCATCACTGCCCCAGCAGAGGCTCCCTTGCAGCAGTCACAGGTCAGACAACAGGAGCAGCATCAGTGTGGGTGCAAGGAAAGCAGCCCTGGCACCCCTGTGTGCAGCACAAAGATTGGGGTGCAGTCACTTGGTTCATTGTGGCTGAATTTGGGATTTCAGAAGCCTTTAGCTGCCCGTCATCACCCCAGCAGCACTCACAGGTCAGACAACAGGAGCAGCATCAGTGTGGGTGCAAGGAAAGCAGCCCTGGCCCCCCCAGAGCCTGCAGGCTCACCCCAACCCAGCCTGCTGGTTTATCCCAGCGATGATGATGATAATTCTGTCATTTGGTGCAGCTCCAAGAGGCTCACAGAGCGTTTGGCTTGGGAGTGATGCAGGAAGGAACTTCCAGAGCTCCAGCAGGGCAGGACCCTTGGAGGAACCCGGAGGTTTTCCTGAGAACCTTCAATGTCGCCTTGAATTAGGCCATAAAATGTAAGTGCTTTTTAAAAGCAATCTTGCACAGTAGGGCCTGCATTGTCAGAGCTTCCTGGTGATTTAAAGGTTCTCCTTCCTCGTGGCTCCTGCAAAAACTCCAACAAATGGGAGCCTGGCTGCTGTGAAAAATACCCTTGCCTGTAAATCTAGAGCAAAAGCTATATATATATATATATATATATCTATATATAAATATACCTATATATAAAAATATCTATATAAAAATGTGCTAAACATCTCTAACCCAGAGCCCATAAAACTGGGAGGCTGCCAGCAGAGAGGGGAAGCACTGTCAGGGGAAGAGCAGAGCTGGAGTTTTGGTTAGGGATGTCAAGGTGGCTGCTGCTGGGATGCTTTTTCCATGGTGTTTCTTGTAATATTTACTATTTTTGGAGGCTCACACTGGCTGCTTTGAACAGGAGAAAATCCCACAGCACTGAAGTGGCTCATTTGTCATCAAGCTGCTTTTTGGATTATTTTTTGGGGTTTTTTTTGGGTTTTTTGGGTTTGTTTGGTTGGTTTGGTTTTTTGTTTGGGGCTTCTTTGTTTGTTTGTTTGGGGTTTTTTTTTTGTTTGGGTTTTTTTGTGGATTTTTTTTTTGTTTGTTTTGTTCTTGTTTTATTTCTTTGTTTTTGTTCTTTCTGTTACATCATTTGAGTCTCCCTTGCTGCTTTCCAGCGCTTCCTCAGGGTTTTCTTTTCTCACTTCCCTTGTGGCAGGGATGGTGCTGTGGGATGGGTCTGGGGGCAGGGCTGGCTCTGCTCTCCTCCTTCTGCTGTCCCCACGTGTGCCTCCATCCACTTGACTTCAGATTGTCCCTTTTGGCGGTGGCGCTTTATTCAGGTCTGTTTTAATGCCAATATTACATTTTATTTGATTAACCACTGGCTCCAGCTGCCCTGCCTGGCCAGCACCTCTCTCCCAGTGCCTCTTACAGAGTTTTCTTCCCCCCTGAGCCCCTCTGTCATTAGTCCACCCCTGGCCTTTAACTTTAATCAGGTTTTAAAGCCTCTCCTGCTGCAGTGCCACCTCCCTGCCTGTGCTGCCATTCCCAGAGTTTGGGAGCGGGTTTCTCTCTGGGGCAGGCCTGGGCTCAGCTCAGCAGAGGGTTAAGAAAACAAATGTGGGGAGGAATTAGCGCAGGGCAGCAGAGCCTGGCCTTTCCCAGAGCCTCCCTGAAAAGCCCTTTCAGAGCCATTGAGTGTCCCCTGGCAGGGGCTGCGGTGGCTGACCCTGGGGACAGCAGCTCTCCCAGCCCTCTCGGGTGCTCTGCGTGGCCTTACAGGGGTTGGGTCCTTCTGAAAACGTGCACACGGACAAAAAAAAAATACCAAGGTGTGGGGGAAATCAGCTTGGTAAATAACATTCCCTTCCCCATCAGGAGCTTGACAGGGAAGGACAAGACCCAAGCCCAGCTCCTGGTCCTAATCTCTGGTGGCACCTGGAGCCAGCAGCAGAGCACAGAGCAGCTCCCATCTCCCTGTCCCTCTGTCCTGCCGGTAGCTGTGGCCGTGGGAGCAGAGCCCTGCAGCCCTGCTGGGCACCAGGAGCTCTCCTGACCCACTTGTGCAGCTCTGTGCACGGGCTGTGTGCCACTCAGCAGCACCAGAGCAGCCTGGCAGGGCTCCTGAACGGGCCAGCAGCAAACGGCCCATTTCATTAATTCATTAATTCATTAATGAAATTCTGGTCATAGAGTGCTTTGGTTCTCTGCTGTCCTGCCAAGGGATCTGCTCCTGAATGGGCCAGCAGCAAACAGCCCATTTCATTAATTCATTAATTCATTAATGAAATTCTGGTCATAGAGTGCTTTGGTTCTCTGCTGTCCTGCCAAGGGATCTGCTCCTGAATGGGCCAGCAGCAAACAGCCCATTTCATTAATTCATTAATTCATTAATGAAATTCTGGTCATAGAGTGCTTTGGTTCTCTGCTGTCCTGCCAAGGGATCTGCTCCTGAATGGGCCAGCAGCAAACAGCCCATTTCATTAATTCATTAATTCATTAATGAAATTCTGGTCATAGAGTGCTTTGGTTCTCTGCTGTCCTGCCAAGGGATCTGCTCCTGAATGGGCCAGCAGCAAACAGCCCATTTCATTAATTCATTAATTCATTAATGAAATTCTGGTCATAGAGTGCTTTGGTTCTCTGCTGTCCTGCCAAGGGATCTGCTCCTGAATGGGCCAGCAGCAAACAGCCCATTTCATTAATTCATTAATTCATTAATGAAATTCTGGTCATAGAGTGCTTTGGTTCTCTGCTGTCCTGCCAAGGGATCTGCTCCTGAATGGGCCAGCAGCAAACAGCCCATTTCATTAATTCATTAATTCATTAATGAAATTCTGGTCATAGAGTGCTTTGGTTCTCTGCTGTCCTGCCAAGGGATCTGCTCCTGAACAGGCCAGCAGCAAATGGCCCGTTCCATTAATTCATTAATGAAATATTGGTCACAGACTGCTTTGGTTCTCTCCTGTCCTGCCAAGGGATCTGCTCCTGAATGGGCCAGCAGCAAACAGCCCATTTCATTAATTCATTAATTCATTAATGAAATATTGGTCATAGACTGCTTTGGTTTTCTTCTCTCCTGTCCTGCCAAGGGATCTGCTCCTGAAAGGGCCAGCAGCAAACGGCCCATTTAATTAATTTATTAATGAAATATTGGTCACAGACTGCTTTGGTTCTCTCCTGTCCTGCCGAGGGATCTGCAGTGGAAGCACCCCAAAAATGGGCTGAGCTGGCAAAACCGTGGCAGAAAATGCCCAAAATGCAGCCAGAGGGGGAGAATGCAGGGTGCAGCTGCTGCTCAGAGCTGCCCTCGCCTAAACCCTGCTCTTGGGAAGGAAAATGATCTTTGGGCACCAATCCCTGCGAGAAAAGGACACAGAGGGCAGGTTCTGCTCCCTCTGGGTTAGGGGGAGTCCCCTGAGGACCCTTTGTGTCTGAAAATCACCACACAACGTGCCAGAGCCTCCCTCTGCTCAGCAGCTCGGCTCTGCCAGGGAAATCCTCCAGCTTCAGAGTGCCCAGGGTGAAGAAATGAATAGCAGCAGCCTGGGAGTGTTTGCTCCTGGCACAAAAAGCTCCTTCCCTGCTCCTCTGTGACCCTCCTGCTGCTCTCCCTGGGCTGAGAACTCCGTGGGTGGGAAGAGAATGGAACCAGTGGAGGCTCCAGAGCCTTCCTGGGCCAGGGTGGTGTCAGGAAAATTAACCCACGAACACCAGAGGTTGATGTGCAAAAAGGAGACAGAGGAGTCCTTTGGCTTTATTCCAATCAAGGGAGAGGCCCTGGGGCATTCCCCTGGGGGAATTTTTGGAGCATGCAGCCTCCTTTTTATCCCAATTTCCCACATTTCCCTCTCTCTTTCCCCATTGGCTGAGGTACCTGAGAGGTTCAGAATTCCCAGAACACCTGATCCCAAAGATTCCTCTCTAATGTATAACCCTCCCTTAGAATTTTTAATTCTTATGGAATTTAGGGCTTTTCCTTCCCCATTGCTTCTTCCATCTTTCAATAACTAATTTCATTTATCAGCAAACCCAAAGTTTATTTGTAAAAGCAAACCTCTTTTTCCATTCATCACTCAGTGGAATCCTTCCCATTGTTTCTTTTCTCTCCCAGTGCTGGTTTTGTCTACCAGCAGCCCCACAGCTGGTTTGGAAGGACAAATCCACTGCTCCTGGAGCACCTGGCAGGATGCTCCGGGGTAAACCCAGCCCTGCTGCAGCCTGGCACCCTTGGCCAGCTCCATTCCCAAATGGCACAGAGCCACCCAGCCTGGGGAGGGGCTGAGGGATTTCCCTGGGATGGGATTGCTGAATTCCTGCTTTTCTGGGCAGTGCTCTTTGTTCCTGGCTGCAGCAGGAGCTGTGCAGTGCCAGGCTTTGGCTGTGAGAGGCTGAACTCTGAGCAGCAATAAATCAGCGGCTCCCGGAGTGACTGCAGAGATGTCCTGGAGCTGTTGTGAGCTACAATCCAAGGGCAGGATCTGGAATGGGAAATTCGAGCCCTGATAAGAGCATTTCTTGGTTTAACCCAATTTCTGTTCAATATTCCTCTGCTCTTATCAGCTGGGTTTGTCAGGATAGCTCCAGCTCCTGCATCTGCCCCAGCGAAATCCCAAACTCCCGCCAGTGCCTGGGGATGTTTTTCCCCACAAACAAATGTATCTGAGCCCTGCAGGGCACAGGGCAATGCCCCTCCTGGTTTTGTGGTGATAACACAGCTGCTTTCTCACAGGAAGCAATTTGGGAATTGCACAGATCATTTCATTTTCTTGCTGTTTTGTCCAGGCCCTGCTCTTCTCTTCTCTCTCACAAATACCCCTCTGTAGAGAGAACATAATAGAAAAGAGCCTCGGGAGAAAAGCAGAATATTCAGTGATTCAGGAGCCCTCAGGGAATAGCTCTGCTTTTACTGCAGAGTCACCACCAGGAAAAATTGTAAATCACTTCTCTCTGCCTTCCTCTCGATGCCTCGCTATTTAAAAATGTAATTAGATCTGCATGTTCCTTGGTTTTAATTTTCATTATGTGTCTGGAGCTGTGTTGTTAAGGTTGTTTGATGTTGCTTCCTAAGTGAAAATAACTCTGCTCCATCCTGAATATCTCTGCACTTGATTCCATTTTGGATCAGGGAAATGTATTATTTTAAAGATAATGACTATCAAAAAAAAGCTTTTGAAGATATTTAATTCATGTTTTCCAAAGGGTTTCTGGCCAGACCAGAGGTGTTATCTGCAGAGTTTGATAACAGACAGACTTCCAGGAGAAATTCCCTGTTTTTATTTGGATGGGTAGATGGAGATCTCAGGGATTCTGCACAGAGGATTGATGCAACCTGAAACTTTAAATGGGACAGGAGCCAAGCTATGGATATGCCATCCCTGGAAACGGCCAGGGACAGATGTCCCAGCTGGCACAGGGAGAGAGGGAGCCACCCCTGTGGATAAAACACCTTCCAGGAAGGCTCCACGTCCCCACCTTCTGCAGTCATGTTTGCACCCACAGAAATGCAGAGCTGCTGTGTTCCCTAAAGCCACGGTGTGCCACAGCTGCAGCTGGAAAATTGCATTTTTTTGATGCAGGGAGTGTGAGCACTCAGCAAAGTGCTCTGTGGTTTGCTCCTGGAATATTCAGGAATTAGGAGCCCTGGGCTCTTAGGGAAAATGCAGTGTGTGACTCTCAGAGCAAGGTGTCAGGGAACCACTTTAAAATAACTGCTCTGAGAATGAAATCAAAATGAGCAATAAACCCTGCAGGCCTGCCAGGGGAATCCTGCAGTCAATGCAGTCAGTTCCCAGCTCCCACTGTGCCCCAGCCCTCCTTGCCCTGCAGCACACCCAGTTTATCCCTTAAGGCAGAGCTTTATTCCTGGGATTGGGAGCTGCTGCCCTGCCCAGTCCCAGGAGTTCCCTCTGCAGCACATCCCTGATTTCCAGCCAGCCACAGGGATATTAATAACTTCATTTAATGAGCTTATTCCAAGATCACCCAAGCAAGGTACAAATGACTCTGCTCACCTCGTGAGAACCAAGGAACCCGAGGTGATTCTGCTCAAAAGGGGGGTTTTATCCTGGCTTTTGCCACGAGGTTTGTGCTTCAAAACAGGGTGGAATAGAGGAGCTGTAAATGCACTGCACACCCCGGGATGTTTGTGCTGCTGGCAGTGGTGCAGGGTTTGGTTTGGTTGGTTTGG
This sequence comes from Onychostruthus taczanowskii, assembly GCF_017590055.1. NCBI lineage: Eukaryota > Metazoa > Chordata > Aves > Passeriformes > Passeridae > Onychostruthus > Onychostruthus taczanowskii. The sequence goes on along the minus strand of NW_024501792.1, from coordinate 1,453,463 downwards.
GTTGGTTGGTTTGTTTGGGTTTGGTTTGGTTTGGTTTGGTTGGGTTTGGTTTGGTTTGGTGGGTTGGGTTTGTTTGGGTTGGGTTTGGTTTAGTTTGGTTGGGTTTGGATTGGTTTGGTTTGGTTTAGTTTGGTTGGGTTTGGTTGGGTTGGGTTGGGTTGGGTTTGGTTGGGTTGGGTTGGGTTTGGTTTGTTTGGGTTGGTTTGGTTTGGTTTAGTTTGGTTTGGTTTGTTTGGGTTTAGTTTGGTTTGGTTTGTTTGGGTTGGGTTGGGTTTGGTTGGGTTGGGTTGGGTTGGGTTTGGTTGGGTTGGGTTGGTTTGGTTTGTTTGGGTTGGTTTGGTTGGGTTTAGTTTGGTTTGGTTTGGTTGGGTTTAGTTTGGTTTGGTTTGTTTGGGTTGGGTTTGGTTTGTTTGGGTTGGGTTGGTTGGGTTTAGTTTGGTTTGGTTTGTTTGGGTTGGGTTTGGTTTGGTTTGTTTGGGTTGGGTTTGGTTTGGTTTGTTTGGGTTGGGTTTGGTTTGGTTTGTTTGGGTTGGTTGGCTTTGCTTTGCTTTGTTTCATTCTGTTTGTTGATTTGTTTTTTCTGTAAACACAAACAGTGAGAGGGCAGAGATGTTCAGGGAGTTGGACCAAGCTGTGAACTGCCCTGCTCCTCTGTGTTCCGTGCAAGGACTGGGAGTGCTGGTCAGGCACTGGGGGCTTCCAGCACCAAACTCACTGACCACCTCCTCTTCAGCCCTGCAGGGAAGGGAACCCGGCATCCTGGCTGGTCCTTCTGCAGAATTCCAATTTTTGGGACCACTTTAAGCACCAACAACTTCTCCAGGGCCAAGCTGTGCTTTGGAGAGGCCACAGCAGAGCTCCTTTCTCAAGTCAGGGATCCAGCTTGTTTCTTTGCCTGATTATTTGGGTGCAAACCCTTCTGTTCATCCCAACTGCTCTGTTCTGCCCAGGGAGCTCTCTTAACCGCACACATTTAAATGTTTTCCTCTGCTGTTGTCTCAAATCTCTTCCTTACTCCTTGATGCTTTTTATGGGTGAAGTTTTCCCTAAATCCTTACAGGTTTCACAGCATGAGGACTCCTCTGAATTATCTCAAGGCTGTCACAGGTGCATTCACTGAGGGCTTCCCTTGCCTCCTTTACAGAGAATCATACAAGGACCTTTTCCTCCTCAAAACCCATGGCCTAGGAAGCAGAATTGAGGCATTACAGGGGGAAAAAATGGTAAAACTTGGTATGATGCTTCTAGTTCAGGTATTTTGGCTTTGCACAGATAAAAGAATCCATTTCCACCAGTTCCTCCAGGAGCCCTGGGCAGGGCAGGGAGGAGTCTGAGGTCCCTGTGCTGCTGCTCTGGGCTGGGTGCCCACTCCTATAACCTCTCAGAGCTGTCTCCTGTCTCCCAGCATTAAATTTCTCATTATCTGCCTGCTTAGAGACCAAGACTTTGGGGCCAGGGCTGCTTGACTCAGATTTTGTCCAACACTGATGAGAGAAGTCTTTGCTCCGCTTGGGGTTCTCTGGGTAATGAATTTCTCTGGACTTGGAGAGGAGTGTTGGTGGAAAGGTTGATCTAGGATTGAATTGACAGAGATAACTCTTGATTAGCAGCAGCTCTGGGAGATCAATCCAGGAACTTTCAGGTGCAAAGGTGTATTTTCCTTAAAATTTTCACCTCCTCTTTAGGGCAAGAAGGAAATGGGAGAGAGAAACTCCTTTGGCTCAGGTGTCATTCTCAGAAAATGGAAATTATTACTGAAGCATTTGCAGGATGCAAATTTTCCTAAGTGACAATTAACATGAAATATCTGATGGTTTTCTCTGCAGAGTGACAGGCAGGAAGTTTCCAACTGCAGCCAGCCAAGGAACTTTCCTCTTCCCCCTGGAGCCATGTCACAGCAGCCGAGTAATTTGCAGTGTCTTTTGTAATGATTCTTCCCTTGGTTTGCCCAGCACTGAGGGCAAGTTTTATCCTTTTTTTTTTTTTTTGTGATGAAAACAGTTAGAGCTCAGCAAGAAAAACTCGGAGTTTTTTTTCCAAGCAAGGCCAAACCATGCAAAGCAAACCATTTTTCTCCCCCAAGGAACAATCCTTCAAGAGCCAGGTGCCTCCAGCTCCATAAATTCCAGTGTCAGCAGAGCAGTGACTTGTGAAAGATGAACTCCAAAGCAGGTACAGCAGTGAGGGACATGGAAATGCCTCTGCCCTTCCCATCCAGCTGTCTCAGAAAGCCAAACAGAACATTGGCTTCCTGCAGAGCCCATCCAGAGGCAGAATCTGCAATTCCTGCCCTGTTTTATGGGGATTCTGGGAATCCTTGGTGCTCCTGAGAGACCCAGACCCTGCCTGGAAGTGCTTCCCACCCCTGAGGTGTGAATTCCTCCTCCTGTTTCACACCTGAGTGCTTTCCCTGTGTCCTCCCTGCTGGGGCCCTTCCACCTGCACGTGCAGCATTTCCAGGGGTTCAGAGTTCTCCCTGAGCAGAGATGGGGATCAGGTGCTGCCACGGGATGGTTGTGCCAGGCTGCTCCCAAAATACAGGCTGGAGCTGCAGAACTGCCCCGAACCAGGGCCAAACACCAGCCTGGACGTGAGGACAGCAGAAATCCTCATTTTTTAATGCTTCTCCCCCCAGTTTTCTGTACCACAAGGGCAGGGAAGAAGGAGATACAAGATCTCCATGCCCAATACTGATATTTTTTTACATATTTCTACTGTTCCTTTGTTTTAGTTCCCCAAATCCAGCCTGCTGTTCCAGTTTATCAGCCCCATCTCAGCTGCAGCAGATGCTGGCCAAGGCCTTATCATCTAATTTTGCTAACGTCCCTCATTCCTAATTCATAACCCAGCTCTCTGACAAATTGAATTTGTGTAGCACAGTAAACAAAAGGGCCTCCAACTCCACTTTTCAGTCCTGTCATGGACTAACCTTGTTGGGAGCAGGCATGGAGTGGAGCAGGCAGGTTTGGGGAAAGGGCTCAGCCCCCACGAGAGCCCAGCCTGGTTATTTCACAGCCAGGCCAGAATTTGCTCCATTTTAAATGATATTAATTACCTCCCAAGCTTTCTGCATGGAAATGGGGGGATCCTCTGTGTACAGTGGCAAAGGACAGGTGAATTTTATTATTGATAAAGGGGTGGTCTGCACAACCTGCACAATTTTATTATTGATAAAGGGGTGGTCTGCACAACCTGGGCCCAGAGGGGCTGAGCAAAGCCAGGGGTGATGGAGATGAAGCAGAATTTCAGAGCTCCCCTGAGCTCACCTCTGGCCAGCTGTGCTCCCTCCACAGCAGTTCCTGCTGCTGCCCCATTTATCTTCCCTCACCAACACGTTTTCCCAGCCCTCCCTGCTCAGCCTTTTCCCTGTTTTTGTAGAATAATCCCTCTATTTATTGCTGTTCCTCCCGTGGGAGCAGCCTGCTTGTGGGTGGCAGCAGCTCCACTGCCCCTCTGATTTACACCTGGCAGCAGGGCTGCCTCCAAACCTGCTGCTGATGAATCTGCCACCTCAAAATGCTTTTTTTTTTTTTCCCCCTCCCATTTCTATCCAAAAACCCGAGTGGCTCCCATCCTCTAAGTGTTGATTATAGAGGAAAAGAGAGAGGGAGAAATTCTTGTCGCTCCTTTGCATCCAAACACAGCATCCAGGGAGACAAAGTCTAATTTTAGAGTGCATCAGAGACAGCAGCATCTGAGGAAATTCAGCTGTCTCTCCAGCCCTGGCCACTGGGGAGGCTGCGTGTGTACCTGCAAGCAGCTGATAATAAATAACTCTGCAAGGTAGAAACAAAAATAAGCAGGAGATCTTTTTTTCCTTTTGTGCCCAGCTTGCTCCTGAGGCAGTGCTGGTTCCAGGGGGGCTGGTGGTTGGAGGCAGGGCTCACTTGGTGCTCTTGAAGGGATTTTTAAAGAGGGAAAATGCCTGTGTTGGCTGCACATAGAAAGGGCAGGGTTTTGATGGCACGTTCCTGTAGCAGATCAGCATCACAAATCCCGCTCCCCTCTGAAATTTATCTCTTCTGCATTTTCTTCTCCCTTTGAGGCTTTCATTTCAAAGCCTTGTGGGGGAAAAAAAATAATCCTGACAATGGAGAAGAGATATTTAGCCTTTCCAAACACCTGAAAAACAAGGTTTTCCTTCTGGGATTTACACATTATTATAAATATACACATTTGTGGCTGAGCTGTTGAGACAAGAAGAGAGGTTTGACCCAGACAGGCAGCAGTGTCACTGTGCAGGGGAATCATTCCTTGGAATAAAATCCAGCTGGGCTGAAAATCCAGGGGCATCCCAGGCAGAACGAGGGACTGTTTTTGTGGTGGAAAGCACAAACCTGGTGCTCAGGGCTGTGCAGACCCCACCCCTCAGATATTCACCTTTCTGAAGGTCCCATCCAAAGCAGAGCAAATAAATCCCCCCATTTCCAACCCTTCAGCATCATTCTCCCCTTCAGTTGCCAAAAGCAGGAGCAGAGCAGATTTTAGGGTGCCTGTGAATGTCCCCCTTGTCTCAAAGCAGCAGGAAGTGCCAGGGGAGCAGAAAGCCTGGAAAGAGCTTTTGTTTCAGGAGCCTCTCTTTTGTTTCAGGTGCATCATTCCCAGCCCACAATCACCTGTGGGAGCTGATGGAAGCATCAAAGGCATCCAAAAGGCACAGCCAGGCTTCTCTCCATTCCCAGAGCTCCCAGGAGAGCTCTGCAAACACAACCTGTGGGCAAACAAGAAGGGAAAAGGGATCTTTTATCCAGAATTCCTGCCCCAGCTCCTGCACATCCCAAGCAGACCCCTCCCCAGTTTTGAAGTTGTTTTCTCTGCAGTTGTTTTAGAGCCAAAGTGGGCTTGGAGTGGGCACAAAAATGTCTTGAAGAGTTCAGGCCCTTCCCACAGATTCCATCTGATGCTTTTCTTGTGCCCTGGAGTTCCCATTTCTGTGAGGAAATGAATTCTACACAACATTTTCGGGAGGAAAACGGTGCCAGGTCTGACTTGTTGCTAATGTGTTGTCAACACACAAAGGGGGATATTTAATGCCAGTGCTGGCAGATTAACAATTTGCCTTGTCTGGTGTTCCTTGGGATGTCACAGGCCTGTCAGGGAAATGCTAAAACTCTTATCTTGAGCAGGAGCTGGCGGTGAGCTGGCCTTTGGATTACAGAGCAATTTCAACCAAAACACGCAGGGCAAATGTTATTTTTTTATGTAACACCAGGTGACAGATCCAGCACCTCCACTTGCTGCTGGAGGATGCTGCATCCCATCGCCCAGCCCTGAGCATGGAAAACCCCAGCAGCAGGAGCTGCCGGGTGGGAAAACCCGAATTTCAACTTTAACAATGTCACCCACGTGAGAAGGGGGCAAAGGAAGCAGGGGGGGTGCAGTGAGCAGTGACAGCTCCCAGAGACAGGGACACAGCTGTGCTTGGATCCGTCTGATGGCTGCAGCAGGCACAGCGAGTTTAAACCCTCTCCTCTGCCCCAAATCTCATTTTTCCTGGCAATTGGGCTGAGTCAGCCCCTAATCCAATCTCCCCGAGCTCTGTGCTGCTGCAGCTTCCAGGGGAGAGGAGTCCCACCCAACCCAGCTGTGCCTGAGAGCTCCCTGATGAAATTACTGACGGCAGGCACTTCCTGGGCTCCAGAGGGACAATCCAGGCTGCCCCGGCCCCTCTGCAGTGTGCAGGATGCCCTGGCAGCAGAGCCAGGATTTGGGGTGCTGGGTGCTGCTCTGGGATTCCTCCTCTGGCCCCAGCCCTGTCCCAGCAGCCCTGAGAGCTGCAGGCTAATTAACGGAGAGCAATTAGAGCTGGCTGGGCCATTCTGCCAGCCTTTCTCCATCCTCCTTGGAAAATCCCTCCTGAAGTGGGGAGATCCTCAGCTCTCAGCCAGAGGAAATCCACCCCAGGGCAGGGCAGAGGCTGCTGGGGCAGGGTTTGTGCAGGAATGGGCACAGCTGGGCACAGCTGGGGCAGGGTTTGTGCAGGAATGGGCACAGCTGGGCACAGCAGGGGCAGGGTTTGTCCAGGAATGGGCACAGCAGGGGCAGGGTTTGTGCAGGAATGGGCACAGCTGGGCACAGCTGGGGCAGGGTTTTGTGCAGAAATGGGCACAGCTGGGGCAGGGTTTGTGCAGAAATGGGCACAGCTGGGCACAGCTGGGGCAGGGTTTGGGCAGGAATGGGCACAGGTGGGCACAGCTGGGCACAGCTGGAGCAGGGTTTGTGCAGGAATGGGCACAGCTGGGGCAGGGTTTGTGCAGGGATGGGCACAGCTGGGTGAGGATGTATGCAGGAATGGGCACAGCTGGGCACAGCTGGAGCAGAGTTTGTCCAGGAATGGGAGCAGCCCGGGCTGTGGGACTGCTCCATGCCCACGTTCGTGGCAGGAGGATGCTGCACAGCCACCCTGGTGCCTGCCAGCCCCTGCCATCCCTCCCCGGGTGTCACTGGTGTCCCCAGGGGCCGTGCACAGCTCACAGGGAACAGTGACAGGCTGGCAGCCAAGCCCCTGTGTCACAGCAAATTCCACCTTCAGGAAAAGGATGCACGAGGTATGATGGCTAATTTAAAGCAGAAATGGATTATTGTCTGTGCCATCATCCCTCTGGGTGACACTTGAAGAAGATGACATTTGAGTGAGGCTTGCTCTTAAAATAAGCAGGAGTAATTCCCATTTTTGGACATTGGAACAAATGTGTTTCTTTAAAGAACTCTGGCTGGGCAGAGCTGCTGCTCTGCTTCCCTCTGGCTGCTCCAGGGACTCCTGGGCCTCTCAAACCCCTCCCTGCAGTGAACTCCATTATCTCAGTGCTCGTGGGACCCCTCGGTGCTGCTGAGCTCCTGCTCCCAAGCTGGCAGGTTTATTTCCCAGCAGGGGCCCTGAGGAACAGGATCTGGGAGTTAATAAACACCTCTGCTGCTGCAGCTGCACGCTGCTGGACTCAGCTCAAACAGGCACAGGACAGCCCCACTCCCCTGGCCAGCAATTTCTCTCTTTTCTTCCAGTCCAGGGGCAGGGACTCCTTCCACCATGCCAAACCCCACCCAACCTGCCTTGGACACTTCCAGGGATGGGAGAGTTTCCACGCTGGGCTTTGGCAGCTGCCCTGAGCCAGCCCTGCTTTTTCTGCCTCTTGGGAAACAAAGCTTGGACAGCAGGACAGGGATAGGCTGCTAGGAATGCCTTTGGGAAGAGCTTGGTACAGATCTGCTTCCCAGTGTTCTCTTTTCCTGGAGAGCCTTTCCAGGGCAGTGCTGGAACATCTCAGCCTGGGGTTGCAAAGGGTCTTCAAATATTTTGGGGAATTAGAGAAAAAAATGCTCCTGGCAAGTCCAAGGAAGCTGTGCTGAGCATCCAGAACCAGAAGAAAATGTATTTTCTCATTTTCCATCTCCCAGAAGAGCAGGGCCAGAGGCTGGTGGGAGCTGCTGGTGATTGCAGGATCCCAAGGGTGTGATTACAATTTGGCTCCATTGTAAACGCTCCAGTTTAGGAATAATCACTTTGTTTAACTCCAGCTCTGTCCCTTTGGCTCTGCATTTAAAAACACTCCAGAATATCTTTGGAGCTCCAGATCCAGGAAGGGCACAGAGCGGGGTCAAACACACCCAAAATCTTTGCTGGTACTGCTGAAATCTGCATTTTCCATCAGCCCACCAGCAGCAGCAGAGGGATAGTTAAGCTAAAGCCATTAATTGAATTAACAGCTCTGTCTGCTTTTAGGAACACGAGGTTTCATCCTGGTGGTTCCTGCGAGCATTGATTTGTTCTCAGGAGCAGCAGGAATTTTGCCACGTGGCTCTGTGAGAGCTGCCCCAGACATTTCCGACAGAGGAAATCAGTGAAACTTCTGCAGCCTCGAAAAAAAGAGACGAGTTATTCTTGCTGCAGACCTCAGTCTGCCTTCCCCTTCCACTGGGGCAATAAACACATCATTTACTGATTAATTCTGTGCCTCTGGCTGCTGACTGAGTGTTCTGTGGCTTTCCTCTCTCCCTCCACAGCTTGCTCTGCTACAACAAAGCCCTTGCCTCCAAGTGGGAGCTGCTCCCAGCTCCTGTGCTCCAGCCACCCAGCCCGTAAATGCCCACTGGAACTCAGCTCAAACCTCCAGCTTGTTGGGAAAAGGCAAAAAAAAAAAAAATAGATAGATGCCTGCCCTTCAGTTTTAGAACAGCCAGTGCAGACTGTTCCAGCAGGAGATGGAGCCAAATTGGGTTTTCTCGGCTTTGTGCTGTGCCTGCACCTCCTTCCCGTGGTCCTGGAGAAATCTGTTCAAAAGCTCAGCCCCAGCTGCTTTTGGAAGCTGCAGCCCTGCTCAGAGCCTTTATTCCCTCCCTCTGTTACTCACTGCACATCTGGGAAGCCAGGTTTTGTTGTCAGAGAGAATCAAGGAGTGCAGAAAGAAAACATTAAATATATATATCCAGCTCATGGCAAGGGGCTCCTGCTGTCCACGCCACGGATGAGAGATAAATTGAGTTGTTCTCTCTTTTTGCCTCACTCTCTCTTGCCCATGCTTTGCTGCTTTTCTCTTACTCTCAGTTTCTCCCCTTTCATATCCAATTTACTTGTTCAAAGGGGCTTGTCCAAGCTGAGTTATAGAATCCCCAGTTGCCCCCGGGTTCCCAGGGGTTTCCAGCCTGGGAGCTCTGCAATATTTTCTGCTCCACTTGCCCAGGGCTGCAAACCCTTGGTCCAGCCTGTTCGGCCTTATCTGTGTGGAGCAATCTCCCCAGACATTCATTTGATCCAATATTTATTTCGTTGCCCCTATTTTTCTGCTTTTTTGAACATTGGATAGCAAGAGGGCTGACAAGGAATGTGTGCATTCTGCCTGTAGCTGTATTTATTACAGGTTTTGGGGTTGTTTGGGGTTTTTTCACAGCTTTAAGTGCCCACCAGTGGCAGGTTCAGCAGAGAATTGAAAGAAATGTAAGATTTCCTCTGCTAAAGACCAAAGCTGCCATCAGAGCAGGCCCACCATGCCAAGTGGAGTGTTTTAATCCCTAGGATTAATTAATCCAACCCCAAAACTCCTGAAATTATGGTAAGGAGGGGAAATCAGAGCAGCAGGGAAACAGGTGCAAAGCAGGAGCTGCCTTGGGCCACCCTCATCCCATTGGGAGCTTTGAGCTTCTGTTTGAACTGAGCAAAACAAACACTCTTAACCCAGGGAGGAAAATGCCAGGAGACTCCTGAACCCAGCAGTGTTTGCATGGGTAATTTTAACTGGTGCTTTCCAGTGTGGCATTTCCTCCCTGTGCTCCAGGCAGCAGGAAAAAATCCATCCCCAAGTCGGAAAACATGAAAGGAAAAAATGGATTTCAATAAACCAAAGAGTGAGTGTGAACAGAACTGAAAGGAACTGAGAGAGATGCAGAGTGAGCTTCTCCTTCCCACCCCAGACACCTGCAGCTGCAGTGTGCTTGTGCTGATTCCCCCAGAATTTACTGATTCTGGAATGTTCTGTGATCCTGCAGCCACAGGCTTTACCTGGGCACTCCCACATCTCCTAAAAATGAACAGGAGCTGATATTAAATATTCCCCTCCTCTGGTCTATCAATATTAGAATGAACAGCAGGTTTGGGCAGGACTTTGGGCTCCAGATCCCAAACCTTTCCAGGCAGGCTGCACAGAGGAATTTTCTTCCTGTCTCTCCTCTCTATATTTAACTCCCCAAGGCTCATTAACCACGAGCCTGCACCTTGTTACCACATCAATCCCACGGAGTTATTTTTCTGCCGCAGTTATGCTTCAATTTGGAGTATTAATTTCCTTTAACTCTTGCCCTATTAATCACTTTAACAATCAAATTAAGACAATTATTTTAATGAGTTAATGGATTCGACGGAGCAGACGATGCACATTCATAACCACTCGTGCCAGGGCACTTTTACCAACGTCAGCCTCGTCAATAAAATATGAGATCATAAAGGAGCTCCTATAGGGCTGAGGGAGGGGCTGGCAGAGCTTTCTGTCTGACTGATTTAAACCCGTCTGTCTCAGCTCTCGGGGAGCTTTTATGTGCTCTGGGCCTGTTAAAATCAAGAGCACTGAGAGGCAGAGCTGTTCTTTTTTCCTGGGATATTAATGCTGGCTGGCAAGGTGTTCTCTTTTGCAGCGCCTCCAACGTGGCTGCTCTGGATCTGTCATGGGAGTGAAGCTTTTTCCACCACGTTTTGTCACATGGAGATGCTGCACTCTGAAGTTCCATCATCCCTCCAGTGGTTCACAGCTCTCTGCTCCTCGGGTGGGAATTTTGGCCTGGGGAATTCAGGGAATTCTCCAAGTCCTGACACCTTTTTATTTCCCTGATTTAAAACGTGATTTCTGGTGGGATTAAGCTGGCATTTCCAGGAGATGGAAGGAGGAAGAGTGGAGGGAACAAACCCAGCCTGTGCAAGAGTTTCTGGGTGTGTTTTCATCCCATGGGGCAAGGAGGGTTTGGAAGGGCTGAGATTTTGTCATTTTTGAGGCTGAAGAGGTGAAATTTTAAGGTAAAAATGTCCTGGCCACGATCAATGGACACCAGAGCATTTAGAGGCTTTAGAGGGTGAACAGAGAATGACCAGGACAGGAGGAAATAACACCTGATAACAGGGGAAATAGCACCTGAGGGGAGCCTGCAAGGAGCATGGAGAGGGATTTTTCCAATTCAGGACCAGGGGAATGGTTTCAGACTGAGAGGGGAGGTTTGGGATTTTGGGAAGGAATTCCAAAGGAGCTGTGGCTGCCCCAGCCCTGGAAGTGCCCAAGGCCAGGTGGGATGGAGCTGAAACACAAAGTGGGGACTCAAACTGAGGTACTTTATCTCCTTTGGACCAATTTCTGAGCCTAAATCCTCTCCCTACCAGCAGCAGGTGCCTGATAAGAGGGAAATCCCTTTTCTGGGTGAGCAGCCGTGGCCCCTGAGGAATATTCAGGGGCAGGAGAACCCTTCCCTCGGGATTTCCAGCCCCTGGCACTCAGGATAGAGAGGAGCTGTTCCAAATGCCTTTCTAATGGCCCAGATCCATCAGCAGGGCTTTGCTCCCTGCAGCCCAGAGTATGATGGATCTCCCAGTTGCATGGCACAGAAACCAATCCATATTCCCTGAGCAGCTCCTGCTAAGATCATCCTTCAGTTCTCTGCCCATCCATCCCCATAAACTCCAGGGCTTACAGATCTATTGGGATCCTCACAAGGGATGTGCTGTGGAGATAAATGACAACTTTCCAGTCTGGAGCATCGATTCCCAGAGTGAAGGGATGAGCTCGTGGGTGGGACAGGGAAATGCATCAGGGAGATGGATATGAAAAATCAAAATGGCCAGGGGTGAGCTGGGAGGAGCCAAAAAATCTGTTTTGTTCAACTAACCCCTGTTCCTGGTGCTGGAGGAGCAGGGGCTGAGGAACAGAACCAATAAATTGATTGAGCAGGGGAGATTTGTGTCCATGGGGGGGGGTCACCAAAGATTCATCCCCTTCAGATATTTTTGTGTATCTGATGTGCCTTGGAAATTCAGAATTCGAGCCTGGCAGCCAGGAATCCACAGGCAGAGGGGAAATGAGGTGGTGATTTGCCAGCTGCAGTACAAGTTTGTGCTGGCACCCCCAGTTTGTGTGAGGATCAGTGCTGGCACCCCCAGTTTGTGCTGGCACCCCCAGTCTGTGTGAGGATCACTGCTGGCACCCCCAGTTTGTGGATGTCAATGCTGGCACCCCCAGTTTGTGCTGGCACCCCCAGTTTGTGTGAGGATCAGTGCTGGCACCCCCAGTTTGTGTGAGGATCAGTGCTGACACCCCCAGTTTGTGCTGGTACCCCCAGTATGTGTGAGGATGAGTGCTGGCACCCCCAGTTTGTGCGAGGATCACTGCTGGCACCCCCAGTTTGTGCTGGCACCCCCAGTTTGTGTGAAGATGTCAGTCCTGCAGCTCCTGCACAGCCTCAGCCCCTCTCCTTTCCGTTCCCAGGTTCAAGCATTCCCAAGCACCCACATTAAAAGCAGCCCCCAGCCACAGCTCCAGCAGGGAATGTTGCTCCCAAGCCTCTGCAGAGCAGGAATTCCTTTTCCTGCTGCTGCTGCCAGTTCTGCTCCTGTGCCTGGTTCCCCTTTTCTGGGCATGGGGGGCCTTGAGCCAGGCGCACAGCGCTGCAAGGCCAGCTCTCCTCAGCCCCCCAAAAAGTGACACAAGTGTGCAGAGGGGCCTGGCTGGAGTGCACAGGGCAGGAATCTGTCACCAAGGGCTGCCACAAACACTGCTTGGCATCCCAGCAGAAACCCCCAGAGCCTGGCCTTCATCAGGGCTCGCTTTGTCTTCCTCACACCAGGCTCCAGCCTGATCCAGTCCCTGCAGGCACACGATGGGCTCTGTTGGAAATTCAGAGTTTTGCCTCTTCCACAAAACCATAAATAAATCCCTCTCAGATTCCAGATAGTTAAGACTGAACCCTTTGCCAATGCAGAGCTCAGTGATTTTAAAGTAACTGCTGAGTCCAGTAATAAATTTTAGAGGGAGAAGTCGCTGACCTTTGGAACAAAATTCAACTCCTACATCTGTTGAATTCCTTTCCAAGGTTTTCTTTGCCTAAAAAGTCTGCAGGATGGAAAAGTTTAACTCAGAGAAGAGTTTTGTTCAGCAGAGCAAGTGATGGAGCTGATGAGCAGCTGCCCCTCCTGCAGACAGAGACTGGTGTGCAGGAAGCAGCTCTGGAAATAAACAAGGAGAAATAAGGAGAAATAAGGAGAAATAAGGAGAAATAAGGAGACATTTATCCAGAAGTCCTTTAAAATAGAAGCAGCTTCTCCTTGTGTTGTTCCAGGCTGCAGGCACACTGCTGACCCGTGCAGGCCAGCTCATAAAAATAAACTTGTGGTCTGAAAAAGTGCCAAACCTCCCTCCCAGTCTGCCCCAGCAGAGACCTTGGCTGTTGTGCTTGCAGACACATCCATACATCACTGCCTGTCCTTTCATTAGGGCTGCAGGGCCTCGTTATCAGTCCCTCATTTCGTGCAATTTACAGAAAAACATCAGGTTTAGCTACGAGCAAGAGAAGAACTTTTTTTTTTTTCTCTCCCCCCCATGTTCTTTCCATTGATGCCTTTCCAATCAGAGCTCCCAGTCTGAGTGCCTGCTCATCTGGAACACATCAGGCTGCTGAGGAGCTCGGCCCCATGGGGAAAAGCTTCCCAGAAAGGCCCTGCTGGAGTCACCCATTCACAGGAATCCCTCCCAAGGGTGCTCCAGGCTCAGCACCATCCCCTAAAGCTGCCCTGTGTATGGGATTAGGGAGCCAAGAAACAAGGAATTTCTTTCCCTTTCTTTTAAGGGCTCAGCCTGAGCTCTTAATACCAAGTTTAGCTTTTCAGGGGATCTCAGGGCAGCTCAGATCCTTTGGAAAGGGCCCACCTGGGATGCAAAGAATGATTTTATATTTGTGGTGGAGGGGAGAGGAAAAGAAAGAAAACCTAACATAAATTAGGCTTATAAAGATTCCTGCTTCTTACAGCATTTACAGGAGATCATTTACAGTTGGCCAGGACAAGATTTTGGGGTCTAAAGGATAAAGGGCAGCTCCAGGATGCATTAATGCACCTTGCAAGGCACTTAGGAAAGGCTGGTGCCTCTGATGGAGTCGGGTATTGATCCAGAGCTGACACACAACAGCCTCACTGTCCTTGATTAGGGGGCAGCTGTTAAGTTTTGGTTGTGAATCCTCCCTTTCAGCCAGTTTAGGATTTGTCTGCTTCTAGCAAAATCATTGGGGGAAAAAAAAATAGAGAAAAGCACAGCCTGACTAAGCAAATGTTCTCCCTGCTGTGATGGCAGCATCCACAACAAATTCAGGGGGAAAAAATACAATAATCACAAGCAAAGCAAACTCCAGGGTCTCTGCAAAAGCTGTTTTCTAATAAAACATCATCCCCTCAGGAAATTAATTTGTATGCTTAATTGGTTCAGAGAAATAATCTCCAGCACCACCCCTTAAGGACTTTGCCTTAATCTTCCTTTATTATCCCAAGCTTGCTGCTAGGACCTGGAACCATTCCTGCTGGATTTGGGGATCAATGTGTGGCAGCATTCTCCATTCTTTGGGATCAAACTGGCCCTGATCACCTTGTGGGATGGTTCTGCAGTTTGTCCTTTGGAGGGGAGAGAGGAATCCTTCATTTCTGGCCGTGCTCCAGCCCCTGCAGGAGCTGGCTCTGGCTCAGCCCTGCCTGCAGAGCCAGCCCAGGTCTGTCAGAGCCCTGCTTCCAGCTGGGAGCACGGCCAAGCTCCTGTGCCCTTTTTCCCACGTGCCAGGATGTGTCAGGCTGCTGATGGGATCATCCCAGGCACAGCTCACAGGGAATTCCAGGCTGCCACCAGCAGGAACCCTTTGCTTTGCTGGCTTTGCCTCCATTCCTTTGCTCGGAGATCAGAACCCTCCTAAAAGTGGCTGCAGCCCCCCCAGCTGGGCTCCCCCTGTGGATAAACCCACCCTGGTGAAATTCCAGAGCTCTAGTCTGGCTGGATAAACCACCCTGGTGAAATTCCAGAGCTCCAGTTTGGATCAATGAACCCACCCTGGTGAAATTCCAGAGCTCCATTTTGGATCAATGAACCCACCCTGGTGAAACTCCAGAGCTCCAGTCTGGCTGGTTAAACCCAGCCTGGTGAAATTCCAGAGCTCCAGTCTGGTTGGATAAACCACCCTGGTGAAATTCCAGAGCTCCAGTCTGGCTGGTTAAACCCAGCCTGGTGAAATTGCAGAGCTCCAGTCTGGCTGGATAAACCCACCCTGGTGAAACTCCAGAGCTCCAGTCTGGCTGGTTAAACCCAGCCTGGTGATATTCCAGAGCTCTAGTTTGACTGGATAAACCACCCTGGTGAAATTCCAGAGCTCTATTTTGTCTGGTTAAACCCACCCTGGTGAAATTCCAGAGCTCTAGTCTGGCTGGTTAAACCCACCCTGGTGAAATTGCAGAGCTCCAGTCTGGCTGGATAAACCCACCCTGGTGAAACTCCAGAGCTCCAGTCTGGCTGGGAGCTGTCCCAGGGAGCAGCAGCTACCAGATCATTCCCAAGGGGTCAATCCCTTCCTTGCTTGGGATTCTGGAACTTGGATCCTGCCAGAGGAGCCTCTGCTGAGTTCTGGCTTTTCCCAGCTCTTCCAGGATCATTTTTACTTCAGGAATTGCTGGAAATTATGAAACAAAAGCAGATTTTGGTGCAAACTCCACACAGTTCTTTCTGAACTGCTGCAGAAATTATGAATTCTGGTATCAGCAGAACAGCTCCCTCCTCCTCAGATCCCAGGGTTCTTATTTAGGCTCAGCTTTGTCTCATTCCCTTCTCCAGAACACAAACCCCCTGCACCTCAATCAGAACAGCAAGTCTGGCTTTTATTAAATTATATAAAAGCAAGAAGCTTTTACTTTTTCACATTTTTAGAGGATTGTTCATAGCCCACACAGCATCTGTTTGAGAGTGAGATGAAGTCACAGAATTTCTCTTTATCACTGGGAAACTGGGTGATGCTCACGAGGGAATAAAAACTCACCCTGAGAAAAGTGACTGAAAAAAGCTGTTCCTTGGATTCCTGCTCTGCTGGAACCACAGCAAGGGCTGCTGAGTTCGAGGGAATCATTTGTGACAGGAAACACCAGCTCTGACAGACCTGGAGTGCAGGTTCCTGCAGCTCCTCACGTGCTTGTGTCAGATTTCAGCTCCTAAAAAAGAAAAAAGGTGGAAAAGGGAGAAGAGAAACCAAAGTTGATTCCAGCTCCCAGGATTTGGGAGAGAATCCCAGAGCATGCAGGACACGTTTCATCTGCACTACAGCTGGCCTCTTTCTCCTATTTATAGGTCAAGAAAATAACATTTTGGAATCCAGGAGTTGAGGCAGTTGCCAGGGGAAACTCGATATTCTAGAGGGAAAATTGTTCTTACATTTGCAAAACTTGGGGGTTTCTGTAACAACTAAATGTAAACCAAATGTGACATAAGGAGGAGGAGGAGGAGGAATGAGTGGGTGGAAAAATGGGAGGATGAAGAACAAAGTCAGCTCAGGGTTTGGTGTGGAGTCCTGGAGTGAGTTTTGTCCCTTTCCACGAGGAATCCAGCACCCTGAGCTCTCAGAACACGCTGGCAGCTCTGTGCTGGAGGGCTCCCAGGGCAGGCACTCTGCTGTCTGCTTTTGTGTGGCACAGGAACGATAAAACCATAGCAGGGCTGAGAAAAGGGGCTATTTCAGGTCAAAGTTCTCCAGCTGGGCTGAGTTTGTGAGCACCCAGAGCTCATTTGCAGCCAGCTCTGCAGGCAGACGTGAGCTCAGGCTGCTGCTGCAGAGCCTGCACAAACTGAGCAGCCAAAATTCAGGGTGAAGAACTCACCCCACCATTCCTCGTGGGCTGTTCTGGTCCTGAACCAGCTCAGGAAATGCTGGCACTGCTCTTCATAACATCACTGCTTTGGGGTTTTTTGGTTTTGGATTTTTTTTTTTTACTTCCAAATAGAAGAAAATGGATTTTTGACAAAGAACAGATGAGAACCAGACAATGCTTGTGCACCCACACACAGCACACGGGCACTGAGCTGCTCTGGACAGGCAGAGCAATGGAAAATCCATCTCAAGACACAACAACTGGCTCCTCTTTGCAGGTGTGTGCAAACCCAGAGCCAGCAGCAGCAAGGCAGCAGCCATGCCTTCAGCAGCCACCCGGGAGCTGCACGGGCTGCCCCAGCCCTGCCTGGCAACCTTTTGAACAGCAGCAGCAGCCCAGGTGTGGCTCTGCAGGACCAAAACCTGGCCAGAGCTGTTCCCTTAGCCCAGAGCTGTTCCCTTAGCCCAGAGCTGTTCTGTTCCTGTAGCTCAGAGCTGTTCCTGTGGCTCAGAGCTGTTCCTGTGGCTCAGAGCTGTTCCTGTGGCTCAGAGCTGTTCCTGTGGTCCAGAGCTGTTCCTGTGGCCCAGAGCTGTTCTGTTCCTGTAGCTCAGAGCTGTTCCTGTGGCCCAGAGCTGTTGCCTTAGCCCAAAGCTGTTCTGTTCCTGTGGCCCAGAGCTGTTCCTGTGGCTCAGAGCTGTTCTGTTCCTGTGGTCCAGTGCTGTTCCTGTTGCCCAGAGCCCGGGGCTGGCACAGCCTTTTCCCGAGGCAGGACAGGATTTTCCATTCTGTCCCCAGTGTCCATCGATCTCTCCCGGCTGCAGGGGGATCGATCAGGAGCATGAGGATGGGCACGGCTCAGGCAGTGCCAGCCCCTGCTCTGCCCCAGCCCTGCTCACATGGACTGGGAGTTGTGCCCTGTTAGAGCCCGGGCCGAGTGTCACTGTCACCTCCCTGGCAGGGGGACAGTGCCCACAGCCTCAGCTCTGACAGCAGCTGAGCAGAGGCTTTGGGTGATGCCTGAGCTTTTCAGCTTTCCTGGTTTTCAGGTTCTGTGCTGCATTCTGAGCTCTGTTAGAATGCTGCTTAGCTCTCTTCACTTTTTGGGCAGACTAAACAATCCTTTTGGGCCTTGGAATAAGGTTATCACCACAACCCCGGGCCCAAAAAGGAGAAACAAAAGTGAATGGGAGGGAGAAGGAAAGGGGCAATGGGACTTCATTACCTGAAGCCGTAATTGGACAATTAACCCCTGATATGCAAATAGACCAAACAGATCTGCCCAAAAATCTCATGACTCTCTTCCATCCTGGGCAGACATTAATTCTGGCAGGGTTGTGGGGACACAGCATCCCAGGAGCTGCTGCTGCACCCTCAGCTGCTCCTCTGGCATGGAGATGCCGAGGTTTTTCCCATTTCACTCTCAATAAACGCTTCCCTGCTGCTGGAATTGATGTGTTGTAGGAATTGGTGTCAATTCTGACAACATTCCCCATACTCACCACGGGGGTGAAGTGCCTTCAGTGTGAAAACATCCTGTTGTGATGTTTGCAGAGCACTTGGAGGGGCTCCTTTCAGGAGGTTGTCTCACAATGGGATTTGTTTTCTCAACATCGTAATCATCTGAAAGATTTTGACAGTCTGGAGATTGTTGTGGTGGATTTTGGAAACTTTTTCACTCCCTTCCTGCACAAAAAAATGTGAAGGTTTTAATTGCTACCTTTCTAAAGAAAGGAAAAATCAGCCTTTCCCACCTCCTTCCCCTCCCACCTGAAGGTAACTGCATCAAAAAACATTTCTTGCTTAAAATGTGTTTGCTGTCCTCTCCTACTAATGATGTTTTCCTCCCCATGTCTCCCATGTCTCACACCATTTATGTGAACAAATTAATCTCTGGAGCTCCCAAGATGAAAAAAATAAAAAGAAAAATAAATATTTGACAGCTGGGAAACCAAGAGATTAAGGGGGAGATTTTGGTACCTAAAGCCAGGTAAGGACGGGATGTTGTTTATAAGGCACCAAGGTCACAAAGATTGCATCTTCAGGCATCAAAACAGCTCTGAAATCTGCCTGTGACTTGCACAGAAATCCAGAATAAGGCTGAAAGCAGATCTTTCAAAAATCTTCAGAGGCGGAACCGCCTCTGCTCGTGGCAGCTGCATAAAATATTTCCCCCGTGGAGCTGCAGTGGAGTCAGGAGAGCAAGGAGCAGAGCCTGGCACGTCTGGAGTCCTTTCCACAGGGCTTCCATCCCCCATGGACTCTGCGCTCGCTGTCAGCGCCGTTTGATGACACTGATAAATATTTGAGACAGAAAATCACAGCTTGAACCCTTCACTTGCTGCAGCAGCTGAGCTCAAACCTTCCAATGTTTAGGAAAATCCCCTCTGAGCCGCGTGTGGAGGCCAGCAGCCCGGATTGCCTGGGTGATGCTCGTGCTGAGTGACGGTAATTTGTCCCCAAACAGCCCCAGTGACACAGCCTGTGCCCAAGGTCAGCCCTCACAGCCCAGAGCCCTGCCCTGACTGTGCAGCAGCCCCAGACAAATCCCACTTCTATGCAGGGAACACTAAAAGCTTGCTGGACAAGGAGGTTGTAAAACAATAGCTAAAAAGAAACTGAAAAATCCCATAAAGTTTCAGTGGGTTTGATACAGCAGCAAATCTCAAAAACGATCAACTGCTTGTAGCACGAAGAAATTAATGCAGGGTTTTAAGTAAGAAATACAGGCTGGGTGATCCTGCCCCATAAACATTTTGGCTGGGCACAGGGAGCCCATTAATTCTCGTGATTCTCCAGCCACAGGACAGCCAGGGAATCGCTGGAGTCGTGTATGATCAAATCTGATGTTGGGGGATAATTCCTGCCCATCGATCGGGGCCAGCCTCGGGGCTGATTTATGGATTCATGGCCAGCCCTGGCACAGGAGCTGCACTCTTGCAAGGGCCAGTTAAGTTTATGTGCTGTGTGATGTTCAGAGTTAATAGATTTGGAATTATAGGCCGTGGAGTTGTTCCAGCTGAGGTAAGTTTACCTCAAGGGCCTGAGCAGAGGAGGTGGCAAAGCTGGCAAGGATATTTATGCTTGTGACCCAATCCTTAAATATTATATATTAAATATATCTTGACCCACTCCTTAAATATTATATATTAAATATATTTTAACCCACTCCTTAAATATTATATATTAAATATATTTTGACCCAATCTTTAAATAATTAAATCTTTAAATATTACAGTCTAAGCTTTCATAGCCAATCATGTTATGACACACAAACCCACAGTACTACACCTTAAACTTCTTGTTACCTTTGTAACTATTTCTATTTTTTTTCTGTATCTTTAAAACTCTAAACTTTACTCAGCTTAACATGTCTCTGCTTTAAGCTATAAATCCACATTCTCTCTTCTAGCCCCTAAGTTTGGAAGCCTTTTCCAAGGTCTCAGATCAAATCCTGGGTTTAATTCTAAGCTCTGGCTTAAGGCCCAGCTGGCACAGCTGGCACAGCTGGCAGCCACCACTGGCATTTGGATCCCTTGGGGAGGGATTGGCAGCAGGAGAGCAGAAGAATCAAAGCAACTTCTGATCACAGCAAATAATAAGTTTACAAATGGCCCCAGCTCCAGGGCGTGAATCAGAACTCAGAATCGATGGGGCTGCACTGGGGAGGGATCAGAGATCTGGGGACAGAGGGGTTAAATATTGCCTGCCTTTGATACAGGCATGAAACACAGAGCTCAGCACAGCTCTGTGAGACTGACTGGGCTATTTAGTGCTTTGACACTTCTAAATATTATTTAGTATTTGAGTGTTTCTTAATAGCCATTCCGAAGTTTTGAATTCTGCACTCAGGACACCTGAGCTGGCTCCTGCCTGTCCTGGTTTTCCCTAGCAATGGGATTATTGGAGGAATTTTGTGGTGGCTTTGGCAAAAGTCAGCCTTTAGTAGCTATAGTTTCATCTCTTAGACTGGAGGAGGGTTGTACCCAAAAAATCTGTTTATTAAAATAAACAAAGCCTGTTTGTTAATGGGAGAAACCAAACCCGTTTTCACTCTTATTTTGTACAAAACAAAACATGACAGAGGGATTGCTACAGCCCAGCCACATCCATTTAATGGCCATTCATTCAGGAAAAAGGGATTTGACTGGAGTTTGCAGAGAGTTTTGCAGGGAGACCTGGCTGGACCAGCTTCCCAAGGGCTGCTGGAGGTCCCAGCTGAGATTCCGAATCCAGAAGGATTCACACGAGGGAGCAACGAGCAAACCGTGCTGCCAAAAGAGAGAGGAGGGAGCGTGGAAAATGATTTGCAGTCTGTGCTTTCGCAGGGAGAGGCTTCCCTGGCGCTCCTGGGTGGCACAGCGAGCAAAAAATAACTTGGAGCAGCTTGTGAAAGTCTCCTCGGGAAGGGGAGGAATGTTTTGGTGCCTGCTGTCGGGCTGCGAGCGCCGTGAGGAGCGAGGGCTGTGCCTGGCACCCGCAGGGTCAGCCTGCCCTGGGATGGCTCCGTTCACACCTCAGCCCCAGCCAGACGGAGCATTTGGAGCAGCAGCACCATTTATTCCTGCTCACAGGAGGAATGGCAGCAGCGTTTGGGTTTAACCTCTCCAGCAGCAGGCGTTTGAAAATCCTCCTGGCAAAGCTGCTCCCGCCTGCCAGCGGAATGCCGCCAGAAGTTGGGGCTCTGCTGGGTTTTCCTGGCTCCGTTGTAGGGCACGGCTGGGCTCACCTGGCCAGGTGAGCTTCCAGGGAATGCCCCACAGAATCGCTGTGCTTTGAGGCATTTCTGCCATGGAAAGGAGAGGACTAAAAACGTGGAGCTGGGGTTTGATTTTGAGGCATTTCTGCCATGGAAAGGAGAGGAATAAAAACGTGGAGCTGGGGTTTGATTTTGAGGCCTTTCTCCCATGGAAAAGAGAGGAGTTAGAACGTGGAGCTGGGGTTTAATTTTGAGGCATTTCTCCCATGGAAAGGAGAGGAATAAAAACGTGAAGCTGGGGATTGATTTTGAGGCCTTTCTCCCATGGAAAAGAGAGGAGTTAGAACGTGGAGCTGGGGTTTAATTTTGAGGCATTTCTCCCATGGAAAGGAGAGGAATAAACACGTGGAGCTGGGGTTTGATTTTGAGGCATTTCTGTCATGGAAAGAGAGGAATAAACACGTGGAGCTGGGGTTTGATTTTGAGGCATTTCTGTCATGGAAAGAGAGGAATAAACACGTGGAGCTGGGGTTTGATTTTGAGGCATTTCTCCCATGGAAAGGTGAGGAATTAGAATGTGAAGCTGGGGATTGATTTTGAGGCATTTCTGCCATGGAAAGAGAGGAATAAACACGTGGAGCTGGGGTTTGATTTTGAGGCATTTCTGCCATGGAAAGGAGAGGACTAAAAACGTGGAGCTGGGGTTTGATTTTGAGGCATTTCTGCCATGGAAAGGAGAGGAATAAAAACGTGGAGCTGGGGTTTGATTTTGAGGCCTTTCTCCCATGGAAAAGAGAGGAGTTAGAACGTGGAGCTGGGGTTTAATTTTGAGGCATTTCTCCCATGGAAAGGTGAGGAATTAGAATGTGAAGCTGGGGATTGATTTTGAGGCATTTCTGCCATGGAAAGAGAGGAATAAACACGTGGAGCTGGGGTTTGATTTTGAGGCATTTCTGACATGGAAAGGAGAGGAATAAAAACGTGGAGCTGGGGTTTGATTTTGAGGCATTTCTCCCATGGAAAGGAGAGGAATAAACACGTGGAGCTGGGGTTTGATTTTGAGGCATTTCTGCCATGGAAAGGAGAGGAATAAAAACGTGGAGCTGGGGTTTAATTTTGAGGCATTTCTGCCACGGAAAGGAGAGGAATAAACACGTAGAGCTGGGGTTTGATTTTGAGGCATTTCTGCCACGGAAAGGAGAGGAATTAGAAGGGGGAGGTTTGATTTTGAGGCCTTTCTCCCATGGACAAGAGAGGAGTTAGAACGCGGACCTCGGGTCTGATTTTCAGGTCTTTCATCCTCGGAAGATAAAGGAATTAGAAGGAGGAGGTTTGATTTTGAGGCCTTTCTCCCCTGGAAAAGAGAGGAGTTAGCACGTGGAGCTGGGGTGTGATTTTGAGGCATTTCTGACATGGAAAAGAGAGGAGTTAGAACGCGGACCTCGGGTTTGATTTTCAGGTCTTTCATCCTCGGAAAATAAAGGAATTAGAAGGTGGAGGTTTGATTTTGAGGCCTTTCTCCCATGGAAAGGAGAGGAATTAGAAGGTGGAGCTGGGGTTTGATCTGGGGCAATGGGGTTGTCCCTGCAGAGCCCAGCAGGTGGGACAGCAGCACCTGGCAGCCCCTGTGGCTGTGTTTGATCCCCTTTCTCTGCAGAAGGGATGCAGGATCCCCCCAGAAAAGAAGCCATGAAATTGAGAAGAATTCAGCAGGAAAAATCCATCTCCCTCATGGCAGCATCCCTGCAGCAGGAGCAGCCTTCCGAAGGAAGGTTTGGAATGCAGATGCTGTTGAGATTTGGAATGGGGATTTTAGGGAGCAGAGAGGATTTTCAGCTCACACTTTCTGGCTGTAAATGAAGATTTCCCTCTTTCAAGGGTCTCATTTCAATGTGTCTCACTTCCCTATTTTTTCCTGGAAGAGAAATTTTCATTGGAGGCCACTGCTGGAAAACTCAGCAGACTGGGGACTTGCACAAATGCCATTTATTTCCCTTTATGCAGAAAACAACAGAACTGCTGTGGGGAGCTGGGTCCCATTACTCAGCTCTCTGCGTGGCGTTGGACTTGATTTAAGTGGCAGAACCCTTAATTAGGGCTCTGAACAGGCCCCTAATGGAGCAGCTGGGGGAGAAACATTTGTCTGATCAAAGCAAACAGAATTGGATTCCTTTCCCTGAGGGAGCAGGGAGGGAAACAGGGATGACAGAGTGAAGACACCGAGTCCAGCAGGACACAGCTGGATTTTTCCTCTGGTGACCTCTCTGTCTCTTTGAAAACATCTGCCTTGGAAGCTCCAGATGCAGATGAGCAGCTGCAAGGGGGGTCTGGAGAAGAAATGGGAAAGCTGCATCCAGCCTGGGCTCCTGGTACCCATAAGAGCAAAAACAAAGGGGTTGTTTCAGAGGAAAAAAAAGCTGTGAAAGAACCCAGAGGGAAATCTTAGGAATAACACTATCCTGGTCATTCACAGAGGCCACATTCTGCAATGTTCAAAGCTTCTGCAGGAAAAAGCTTTTTGAAAATGGATATTTTGATACAACCTGTGAAGCTTTTGTGTTGACTCTGCATCATAAAACATTCCAGAGGGTCTGCAGTTCCCTCCCATGCCGAGGAAAAACGCTCCCCTGCTGCAGTACTGAGGAGAACAAGGTGCAGCTCCTGCAAGGCTTTGGATGATGAACCCCTCTACGTGGAATGGAGATGGGGTTGATGTGAAAAAAATGGTTTGATGGGGAAATTGTGTGCTGGGCCCAGCCCCAGTGCCTGGCACAGGGAAAATTGCCAGCTGAGGGCAATGGGGGCATTTACTGATGTATTTTCCAGGAGGTATCATGGTGAACATCCCCCAAAAATCAGTGTCCTCTACTCCTGGTGGAATTTTACTCCCTGCAGCCACACAGTTTGTGCTTCAGCTGTGGGGTGTGGGAAGGGACAATCCCAGGGCTGAAGGCATCTCAATGTCTGGCTCTAGAGCTGCTGGAAAATTTGGGGGTTTTAGCCCCAAAGAGCCTTTGAGACATCAGGGATGAGGGAAGCACAGGTTTGGTGTAAACTGGCAGTGTGAGGAATGCCAGGAGGAGCTGGGAGCAAGGGGCAGCTGCCAGAGCTGGGGCATCACTGGAATTAGTGAGAAAAGGCCTCGTTGGCTTCCTAAAAGTTCTGTGTGAAGTTGTTGTGGGCAGGACAAGCTGGGGAGAGCAGCAGGTCTGACTGAGTGTCCCCAGGAGCCCAGGTAACAATGCCAACAGCCCTGTTTGCTCTGCAAGGGCCTGTACACAGCAAATTAAAATCAAATATTGGTTCTGCAGCAGGGACTCCGAAGGGGAGAGGGGTTTTTTGCTTGATAAATAGCTGGGTTTGTGTGGGGATTCATCTCAGGCTCCACACAAACAAACCCAAACTCAATATTTGCCCATCTGGGCTGGGCTGACCCTGCCTGGGGGAGATCCCTCCCCATTTGCTGTCATGGGCAGAACAGCCTCCACTTGGGGAAAATTAATTTAATTTATGACCAATCTCATCAGACTAAATAAAACCTCATCCTAAAAGACATTCCCTCCCTTCCAAGCTCAGTTTTACTCCCATTTTTCTGAACCTCCTCTCCCCCAGCAGCTGGGAGGACAGAGAATGGGGTTGGGCTCTGTTTTCCCCACCTTGCTTCTTTAAGAATCCCTGTTTTCCTCTTCTCTAAATGAATAAAAAAACACCCAACCCAACCAATACCCAGGAAAAAAATGGAAGGTCTGCAAAGAAACGGGCTGGAATTTAAGGGCAAGATCTTGGAAAGGGAATCTGCTGCTCTAAAAGTGAATTCTTGTTTTTGCCTTCCCAAAGATCCCGAAGATCCCACCCGTGGGGCTCCCTCCTCCCACTCCTCACCCCCTGCACACGGACACACAAACACAAAAGCTCCTTTTTCAGCTGCCTTTGGAACACAAACAGTGCCAATTAGCCAACGTTTCACGGGGAAAACAGAAAGTCAAAATATTCCTGCAGATCCACATATGGCCAGATCCTTGCTGGGTGTCAACGCTCGCAGCTCTGCTGGCTTTTTTGGAGCTGGGCCACACTTTCCTCCTGCTCTGGCTCAGTGGAGCTGAGCTGATTTTGGCTTTTCTAAGATATAGATCTGGGCCATTGTTGTTACAAATGACTGAAAAAATCTGGAGTGGGGGTGTTATTCTGGTGAGCATCCCCCGTTGCCTCAAACCCCCGGGAGCAGCGGGAGCAGGGATCGTTCTGCCTCCCCACCATGACTTTGGGACCAATAATGCTCATTTCAGGCTGAATTTAACACATGCCTGAGAGTTGCCCGCTTGCCCCCAGCCAGAAAATTGCAGTTGGCAGCTCTGGCTCCTGGCAGGGCTGGATTCAGAGTGGACTCTGTGTGCAGATCCAAATGGGAAGCCTGGAACAGGAGTTGTTCCCAAATATTTGGTGTTTTGTCACAGCAGAGGTCAGGGAAGTGTGGAGGGAGGAAATTCTGCTCCACATTTACTGGGAAATGAGAAATCACCCTCCAAATTGTGTCATGGCTGGATAAAAATAGGAGTTTAATGGAAGATTAAATCCATGGAAGGTGAGATTGGAATGCAGTAAACTTAAAAACCCCTGTGCCAATTAAAACATAAAATTAAATATCTTTCCTTAAAAAGAACTCTCTCAAGGCAGCACAATTTACACAGAGCTTGTGCTGGACCATGAAGTGGAAGTTTTCCTGCCTGGTTTGTCAATTGGAGGAATAAATGGAGTTGAACACTAACAGAACTCTCCAAAGAGCATTTGAAAAGCAGGAGGAGTGGAAAAAGCAGTGGAAATGGAACAGAAACCCACAAACAGGAGGATAAACAGGAAAAATGGCAGGGAAGCTTCAGCAGCCACATGGTGAGAGGGGATCCTTGGGAAAAATACCCCAAATATTAAAATGAGAATGCTGGTGACCTGTTTCTAGCCATTTCTCCATGAGAAAATTCATATTCTCTCATGAGCTGAGCGAGCCCCTTGTACTGTCCTGGAACCACAAATTCAAGGGGAATTAAAAGTTCTGGATGGTGAATTTTGCTCTCTCTCAGGAGGTCCCTTGGATGTGTGATGGCTTTCCAATATTGAAATGAATGTGCCCTTTGGAAATCAAAAATTACTCTCTGCCTGTAGAGTTACTCATGAGCTATCTCTCATAATTAATCAACTTTTTATTTTATCCTTGTGCCGAGGCACAATCTGGAAAGTGCTTGGGGAAAATCAGAGTTGCATGAGGGAGAAAAGGAGTAAATCAGTAAATCCATGTGGATCCCTGAGTGCAGGGAACCCAGGCATAACTTGTGTCAATGCATGAATGCACCGTTTGTAATGGGAAATAAAACCCTTGTTAAAAAAAAATATGAATGTACGAAGCATTGAAAACTCAGGTTTTTGTGAAATCCCACTCTGCCATTATTTGGAAAGCCCAGAATGAGGTTGCACACAATGTGTCGTTTATTGGGATGATTTTTCCTGACGGTGCAGTTTGGAAAGGGGCAAAATAATGTGGGAATGAGAGGTAGAGGCAGCTTGGAGAGGGAAAAATGAGACAAACACCCTTTTCTCTTCACCCCTCTGCTGAACAGGGCAATGCAACTCCTCCTTTTGCCCAAAACCTGGCCCTGCACATTAAAATTTTGGGACTGCTAAAAGTCTGTGCTATAATTTCATACCTAGGTGGGGCAGAAAATTGAGGTTTTTTGCTCTAAAAGCCTCTGCTCAACTCTTTGTGTGGGCACAGGCACGAGAGAGGCTCTGCCTGCAGCTCTGCATATGCAGATTTATTATTATTAATTATTTATAGGTCACCAGGAGTGTACATGGAGTGTCAGACACACAAAAAACAGGCTGGCACCTCCTGTGAGTTGTTTCCCATCCAAGTCTTTAAGCAGGAAATTTGGAAACCCAGCATTTTAAGGACAAATGTGCTGATCCAATAGGAATAACTTGTTTTCCATTGAAATTGGCACAGACTGGCAGGGAGCAGCTTTCAGGAGGGAGGATTCCACCAAGTTTTCATTCTAGGAAAGCTTTTCTGTCATTTTCTGCCCTTTTCCTTGCTCATGAAGTGGTTTCTTTATGCTGCCAAAGGTGTTGAGATGCCAGAGGCAGAGCTGGATTCCTGCAGAGCCACATCCCAAAGGTGCAGAACATTTATCCTGCATTTCAGTTCCTGCTGGATTGAGTTCCCCAGGTGTCCCTGAGTGTCCTGGTCCAGCTGTGCCACACTTTGGGTGCAATCTGAGCCAGGGATTTGCAGGTGGAGAGGTGGGAGAACCTTTGCTAAAGCCACAGGATTCCCTGGAGGAGATTCCTGCTGGGAATGCAACAGGAATTCCACAAACCACCAGCCTGGCCGCTTGGAGCCTCTTGAGCCAGCTCCTGCTGCAAACGCTGCTTTTATTCCCTTAAAACTCTGCCTGGAAGTCTGAGACAGGCTGGGAATGGGTGAATGCAGCCCTGGGGCTGCTGGAGGTGCTCAGAGCTCAGGCAAAGCATCCTGGAAAGGCTCCAGGACAGAGGGAAAGGAGAGAAATGGGCACTGATGGATTTGTTCCAGCAGTGTTTTGGGGATGTTTCAGCAGCACAGCACCAGAGGAAGCTCAAGGAGATTCCCAGCCCCAGAATTGGGAGAAAAGGCATTTCCAGAGCATTCCTGGCAATTCCTGCCTTGAGACAAGAGGAACAAACAGGGGCCAAAACTCCAAAACTCCTGAGTGGTGACACTGGTGCTGCTTTAGTGTCCCCAGCTCTGCTGCAGCTGCTCCCTGGGGTCAGAAAGGCATCAAAAGAGTGGCCTTCATCACTGATGCTGCTTAATTACGTGCCCTGCTCTATCCCTGGGGCTGGAAATAAATATTTTTCCGTGCCTGGTGAGGCTAAACATAGCATTGTGCTCCATTCCCAGCTGATTCCATTTCCATTTCCCCTTCAGCACTGCTCTGCTCTCATCTGCCTGTGAACACCCAGCCCTTCAGATGCATGTGGTGGGGATGTTTCCTGGTGGTGGAAGGACCTTCTTTCTTTCCTTGCCTTCTTTTTCTTCCTTCCTCTGGCTCCATTTCCCAGGGGATCACAGCAGTGCTCCAGAGCAAGCTCTGGACAACGGGATTAGCCTGGGTGACAGAGGAGGGTGTTGGTGACATCCAGTGCAAGGCTTGTGTGAGAAAAATCTGAATATTGAACAGTCTATTGAATACTTCTCTTCTCTTCTCTTCTCTCTTCCTCTCCTTTCCCTAATGCCCATTCAGAGCCCAGACCTCATCAGGAGACAATTCAATTAGCTAAGATCACTCTGAGAGCTCATCAAGAGCTGCAGGAAGGAGCCAGCTGAGGGGCAGCCCCTCCTGAGTGAATGAATTGAGGCAAATGTCCCTGTGTGTCCCCAGAGTGCCATCCAGGCCGGGCAGCCCTTCCCGGGCCAGGTGTCCCTGTGCCACGGCCCAGAGCTGCCCAGCTGGGCTCCTGTCCTGCACCCACCCCCTGCTTTGTTCTCCTGGGAGCACATTTTATTTATGGAGGGTGTTAAAAGGCACTGGATCCCGGCAGGGGCTCAGCTCCAGCAGAGGGGGAGAGGAGGAGTTCCCATCTGCTGCCAGTGGATGCAGGAGAGGCCAAGAGAGGGCTGCCTTTGAAACCTTTGTGAAGCTGGGCCTTGCTTTTGCAAAATAAAAGCCAAGGCTGGGTCGGTTCCAGGGCAGCACAGGAGTGAGGGGAGGTTACAGCAGCATTTATGCCTTTGACCTGCATTTCCATTTTAACATCTTGGCCTCTGCAGAACTCATCTGAGGGGCTGCAGTGGCTGGAAGGGGAATGGGGAACCTTCCCAGAAATACCAAAATCCCTGGCTGGGAACGAGCAGAGCACGAAATGCAGGAGCACTGCTGAGGCTTCCTGCCCCCAGCATGAACACAAATCACCTGGGCCACCCTTTTATTCCCCTGGGAGGACGTGGCTGTCCCTGCAGCCCTGAAGTGACCCAGGCCGGGCTGGACAGGGATGGAGCAGCCTGGGATGGTGGGAGGTGAAGGGACTGGAACTCCCTGTGTGAGGAGAGGCTGAGGGGGTGAGCCTGGGCAGAGAAGGCTCAGGGGGTGCTGAGTGAGGCTTTATTGCTGTGCGTGAGGGTTTTTTGCTGTGAGTGAGGGTTTTTTGCTGTGAGTGAGGCCTTATTGCTGCTCCCAGGGTGGGGATTTCCTCCAGCCTTGGCTTCCCCCCCCCACACCAGGGTGTTTGCACACATTCTGACAAAATATTGCGGAGTTTTTTTCCGTGGGTTGTGAGGGGCTCAGCAGGTCTGGAGAATGGTGGCACCTGGGCTGGAGCCCTCCCTCTCCGCCTGCCCATGACTTGGGCATTTCCATCCCTGCCCAGCTCTGTTGGCAGGCAGGAGCCACTGTGACTCCAAGGCTTTTTAAATCCCATTTTCACCGGTTTAAATTGCCCAAGGCCAGCCTCCTTCCAGCGGCTCCCTCCAGTGGCTGGCTCCAGGAGCTGTTTGCTGCCAAACCCGTCGTTTTTGGGAAGGATGTGTTTGTGACTGTGTGATAAACATCAAACCCGGGCACACCTCGGCATTCCCGAGGTGCAGCTTGCCAGGAAACAAAATCCCCGAGGGTGACAACTCCACTCAGCAGAGAGTGGAGCCGTTTAATTGAGCCTCCGAGGGCTGAAATGGGAAGGGGAAAGTGCTGCAAGACAAGAGGATTTCTCACCAGTAAGCTGAGATGGAAACATTAATGGAAATATTAATGGGAAATAATAATAATAATGGTGTTTCAACAAGTTGCCACTATCAGCCCATCTAAATTTCTAATCAGCCTGGAT
The DNA here is from genome assembly GCF_017590055.1 of Onychostruthus taczanowskii. Taxonomy (NCBI): domain Eukaryota; kingdom Metazoa; phylum Chordata; class Aves; order Passeriformes; family Passeridae; genus Onychostruthus; species Onychostruthus taczanowskii. The sequence continues at coordinate 1,423,566 of NW_024501792.1, read as the reverse complement.
TAAAGTCCATTAAAACAAGGGAAAGCTGAATGCAGAGGGTATGAACCAGCACTGGTTTTGCTCTGGGACATTCCCACCTTTTCCCAGATGCACTTTGGAGTGATGGAGATGATTCCTGAGCTGCAAAACAAGGGCCACTGCTGGAACATTCCAGATGGAAGGAGGATGCCCTGATCCACTGGGCTGTTCCTCAGGCACAGGCACAGGAACTGCCAGTGTTGATTCATTTAGCTCAGGCACAGGCAGGTCAAAATCAATCATGTCAAAAATACATCACCTGCATTCAGTGAGTTTTTTAAAAGGGAATGAGAGGTGCAGGCTGCAGGAATAAATCACGGCAGAACGGGGGCTTGCTTGGAAACAAACCCATCATTTGCTCTGAAAGCATAAATATGTTGTTTGCTCCGAACATTTTCGCAATATTTAACAGACGGCTTGGCAAGAAGACAAGGCTTGGCTTGGAAAAGCTGTGTCTGGAGTTCAAAAAAAAAGGGATTGAGGAGCAGGGCCCCCCTTTTCCAGACCTACAGCTCCCTCTTAGTGGTTTGAATGACACCTTCACTGTAGGCAAGGCTTGAAATTGGGAAAAAGAGGATTTCCCCTCCAGCACTGAGGGGGAATGTTGTTTCTGTACAGATCTCAGCCTGATCCCCAAACCTCGTGCCCCAGGGGTGCATCCTCAGTGTGTCTCACACCAGGATCAGCTTCCAGGGCAGGGGAATCATCTCTCTGTGTCTCCTCAGCTGCCAGGGATGGAATCCACGTGTGATGAGCTGGGAGCACATTCCCGAGCTGACACAAGCAGTGGGTGCAGAGCCCTCGAGCAGCACGGAGCTGTGAGTTATTGTAGCTGCTCGTGCTTGGTCAGAGTAAATCATCCCAGCTCTGCTGACAGCACTGCAGCTCATCCAACCTGCCCCAGCTGGAAATTCACCCCTTTTCCTCTGCTAAACACAACGTGGTGGAATCTCCAGGGGGAAAAGCAGAGGAGGCAGGGCTGCAGTGAGAAGGATCAGGCTGAGGCAGAAGTGTTAAAAGTGAAGGGTGAGAACTGAGGCAGGGATTGTAGGGATGGTCTTACTCCTTCCATCAGCGCTTGACACACAGATTTGCTTTTATTCGGGTGTTTGAAAGAGGAAGAGAAAGAAGAACAAACACTGAAAGAGCAAACACTTCTTCCAGGATTTAAACTCACAGAGCAGAGCTCATGGGGAGCTGTGCCCGGCTCAGGCGTGTGAGCCTCCCTGCCAGCTGGAGATTTCCCATGCACTCAATGGGGGGCTCTGGGAAGGAGCATTTCCCACCTCAGCCTCCCTCGAGAGCCTGGGAGGGAGCCCCAGCCAGAGGAGCTCCAGCTCTCCCAGTTTCACAGGTGGGGATTGCTCCCCAGAGACTGCTCTGCCACACCAGCCCTGCCAGCCCTTCCTCTCCATGCAGTCCGGCTGAGGGAAAACCTGGGAATAACCAGCACCTGCAGTGGCATGAGACAGCTTCTGTCTTATACCCCACTCACCTCCATTGTCACTTTTTCATTCTAAGGGATGTTTCCTTATTTCTGGTTTTGAGCAGCTCTCCCAATTCATCAATGAAAAAATGAATCACGGAGCTGAGTCAGCCCAGACCTCAGGCAGCTGATTTCAGGATCAGCCAGGAACCAAAGTGCCTGCAAGGAGCAGCTCCAGGAACCCCGTGTTTCCCATGGGAGCAGCCTGGATCCAGAGATCTCCCCGGAGATGTTGGACATTGCTTTGGAGTGCAGGGAGCAGATCCCATCCCGAGGGAGCCCAGCCCTCACAGCTGAGCACAAGCCCTAGCAAAGACTTGTAGGATGTGTGGGAAGTTTCCCAGTTCCTGGTTTGCAGCCAGGATTGGGTCCTGGCTTTGTTTTGCAGAAATTGCTGGTGAATCACGTGGAGCTGCTGGCGCTGGGAGGATGAGCTGGCACGGATCCCCCGGGGGATAAAGAGGGGTTTGTTGTGTGTGAGTGGCTCCTGGCTTCACTGAGCTCTCCAGCCAGCCCAGCAGGAGCAAATGGCCGAGCAATTCCAATTCCAGCTGCATTCTTTCCAAAGCTGGGAAAAGGGGAGAACAGGTGGTTGTGACAGATGCTCAGGGGTTAAAAACCCTCCAGAGCAGAGGAGGTAGAGGGGACCACCACGATCCTCACTTGGGATATCCTTCAGGATGTTCAGGTAACCTGAATCCTGCCTTGGCTCTGTGTTTGGGAATTATCAGGAGCATTCTTCTCCCACTTTTGGAAGGAAACCAGAAGCACTGAGCTAAAACTGCAGCCTTGGTTATCCCAGTATACAAACCACCAGCTGTGAACCACCAGGCTCAAACCTTTGTCCAGAAGCTCTGAATTCCTCCCCTCCACCCCCAGGGCTGTCAGTGGTGATAGAGTGACCAATATGAGGCAGGAAGTGAGCAGACAGCAGGGCATGGATGGCACTCCCAGGTGGAGCAGAAGCTGAGTGATGAACAGGGAAATGTTCTGGCTGGGGCTGGTCAAGCTGCAGAGTTCAGCCCAGATATTAAAAAGGAACATGTTGGATGCTTTAGGCCAGGAAAAAGATATCAAGAAGATGCTCAGAACACGGTGCCTCATTTATCAAAGGGACAAAAGCACAGGTTACCCTGTCAGGGAGCTCTCCCCTGGGCCCAGGGAATAGGAGCTGCATTAATACTCGGGACATGGAGCAGGGAAGGAACAACTCTGCAACCTCGGTGCAAAAAAGAGCCCCAGGAGCTGTGGGGAGCTGAGCCATCCCCACCCCTCTCCTGGCTGCAGGTCTCCCTCTCCATCTGTGGAGCAGGAGGGATTTGGATTGCATGTCCTGGTGATCATCCAGCAAGGCAGGCGTGTGGATTTTCACAGGAAGCACAAGGAGGAGGAAACAGTGATGTTGTTGAGGAGAGCTCGGAGCTGTGGGTTCTGGCAGGTGGGAGGGGTGGCAGAAGGAAGGAGTTCAGGTTTTCACAGCTTGTGGATCCACTGAGGGGTTCCTTCCATATCCAAAGAGCCCAGACAGCAGCTGGGGAAGGCAACAAACACTGAATGAAACCTTCCCTGCGTTCATTAAACTCTCACCCTCGCAATTACAGAGCAGAATTAACCTGGGCAGAGCTGGGAATGTTCTCGTGGCAGATCAGCCCCAGCCTCAGCTCTCAGCAAGGACCCACAGCCAAATCCACCTCAGCCACGGGGCCAGGACCTTCACATTTCCACCATGGGGGCAAACTCAGGGTGTCCTCCTCCTGTTCCACAGGGAAGGTGACAGGCACAGCCCTCGTGTTTGGTCTTGGTTGTACCCAATGAAAGCTGAGATTTCCTCCTAACCAAGATACCACGGGGGTTAAATCAGGCTGGGCACCTTTCATCCTTCCCCAGGGATGCATTTCCCATGGATCTGGGGGCAGGGGATGCCAGCCTGCAGGAGCGGGACACTGATCCCACCCCCAGCTGCCTGCCAGGGAAGGATATTTGCTTTAAGGAATCTTTTAGGCAGCTTTGCAATTTTAAAAGGTTCTCAGTGATGCAAACACCTTCCCCTCTTGCCTGAACTCTCTGCTTGGGCTGCAGCACGTTCAGAGCCATTTTAGCCTGACCTGCTTTGAAATGGAGGAGGTTTTAAATCCCAAAATACACAGAGAAAAGCCCCAGTAGTGCCTTAATGATGCCCAGGTGGATCGCTGTCCCCAGGCTCAGGCTGCTGTCCCCAAAGCCCCTGCTGTGGGGTGGGCTGGCCTGGCTGTTTGGATGCTGCTGCTTGGCTGATGCAAACCAGGGCTGCCACACATCCTTGTCCTCCCCAGGGACCAATTTGTGTGGCCCCAGCCTCAGAGCAGTGCTGCATGCAGACAGGGAAGGCATTAATGGCAGCGAGAGGCACCTGGAGCCACCTGGAGCTGCAGGGAGGCAGAGACAGCAAGGCCACTGCAAGGTTCCTGCACTCTTAGAAGGCAAAAAATCAAAAAAACCCCAAACCAAACGTGGAAAATGTTTGTGTCCTGCCGTTTGTCTCCTGGCAGAGAAGTTCTGTAAAAGGTGAGGTGTCCAAGAGAGTTGCTGGGAAAGGAGAGGGGTGAACACCACCTGCAGCATCAATGGGGAGCAGGAATAATGCAGATTTTTTCTTTGTGGGGCTTAAGCCTGCCCCTTTTCCAGAGCCTTTCATCCTCTGCTTACAGCTGAGGTGCCCTTAGCTCCAGGGCTTGGTCCAGGCTGTGTCTCCCTTCCAAGATCCCTCCTAGACAGAGTTTGTGTTTACAACAGGGAGATGAAAAGCCAGGGGGAGTTTTCATCTCTGCTCTGCCCCTCAGGAGCATCATTAATTGGGGCTCCAGCCCTAAATAATCCCCTCAGTCTCTCAGATCACAGATGATCAACATGAAAGCCAGGAGCCTGAAGCTGCCCAGCAGCAGATCAGTGCCTGGGCTGGAGGAGTCCCCAGTGAGAGGCAGGAAAAGCCAGGCCCAGGGGGTTAGGCTGGGACTGAAGCACTGCCAGGGCCTGACTGCCCAGACTGCCAGTGGGCAGCTCCCTGGGACACAGGGCAGGATTCCCTGGAACACAGAGCAGGATTTTCTCTCTCCCAGCAGCAGAGCCACAAGTTCAGGGCAGGAAAGGCTTCCCAAAGCTTTCTGGCTCCTTTTCTGACATGGTGTTTAAGGTGATTAGCACCTGCTTGGTGATTAACAAGTTTGCTGAAGTTAGCTGGGAGCCAGGAAAAGTGTCCTAGGGATGGAGGTGACACCAGGTGGAATTTCATCTCCTTAAACCCATACCCATTAAAAACAAGTTTATAAATCCCTCTTCCTCCATCCAGAGACTTTCAGGAACCTACAGGAAGCCCAAAGGATCAATTAATGCACTTCATTATTCCTCGAGGAACAGAGCAGGTTTGACTTCTTCCCTCAGAAAGAAGTGGTTCAAAGTCTCGCAGTCTTGGAAGATGTTCCATGAAAACAACTTTCCTGTGCTCTCAAGCTTTTTTAGGATTTCCTGACAGGTTTTTTAGGCACTTTTAAGCTCACGTTCAAGGTGTCTGGTTTGGAATTGCTCTTCCTGCAGCTGAGGGAGGTTTCCATGGTGTGTGATGATCCTGGGGGATGCTTGGCTGTGGGATCTGCTCCTGGACACAGCATCCTGACTCTCCTGTGGGACCTGCAGGTGGCTTGGAGCGTTCCTGCTGCAGGAATCAGCTCCCAGCCCACTCCTCTTCCCTTTTCCCCCAGCTTCCCCTCACAGACACTCACAATGCTGTCTGCCTTTGAGCCTGAACCGATTGCAGGCTTCACCCTTCTCACCTTCTCTACTCCTCTCCTCTTCCCTTCATGTCCTGGTGATGCCTGGGACAGTGAGAGCCCTGAATCCCTCATTCCCTCCCTGTTCCCTGCCTCTCTCCTGCTCCAGAGGTGCTGGCCTGGCTGGGCTGGCTGCAATCAGTGCCTGTCACCGTGCTGGAGTTATTAAACATCTCACCTCCCTGAAAGGCCCGACAAGAAGCTCATTTCGAAGGCCTTTCAAACACTCTTTAGCCCAGATAAGGCTTGAAGGGTGAAGAGGCAACAAAAAGCAGCTAATCCACTTAACTGCCAGGGGAAACTTCAGCAGCCAAAAGAGCAAGTGGGTTTTTGGGATGACTTCTCGCCACTCACATCCTGGGGATTTTCAGCAGCTGCACAATCCTCCCTGCCCGTGTTTTCTGGTAATGAATACTAACGATCCTTCACTTCGATTTTAATTGCCTGCCCATCAAGCTTTGTTAATCTTCCCCATTTTCCTGAATCTTTCATCGTGTCACTTTTTTCCCCCCCTGTGTTTCTTCTGTGTTGACAAGGCATTTAAACGCCAAGCAGAAAAAGAAATAAGGGAAGAAAAGAAAGAAAGAATGAGTGAGAGAAAAAGAAATCATCCCCTTTGCATGTGGAATGCTCGTTTTCCAGATTAGAAAAGAAGTGGTTGTGATGGTATCTAATTCAAACTAATAGGTTAATTAGTGAATATTGAGATCCCCATCCTTCCAGGAAGACTGGGAGCTTTCAAAGTCAGACTGTTCCTAATCCAAGCACTCCTTGCAGCTCAGACAGGTTTCCTTCCAGAGGGAAGCTCACAGCATTTCAGGAGCAATTTCACCACGGGTTTGATTTGAGTTTTGCTGAATGAGAAAAGTTTGGAGCAGAATCATTGCTGTGGTACCGAGTTCTGCAGATATTTGTTGTTTTTACCCAGGAACCAGCCTGGGAAGAGCTGCCCTCCCTGTGGATTTACCATTCCAGCAGGCACGTGCTGAAACGTGGCCAGCCCAATTTCCTTTCAACTCAATATCCAATGAGTCAGTGCAGGAAAATCCCTGTGAGCTGAGCACACCTGGCTGCTCCACACCGTGCTGGCCACAGCTCTCCCACCCTGGCCTCAGCAGCTGCCAAGGCCATCTGAGAGCTCTCCAGGAGGATTCTCCTGGCCCTGGCCCTGGCTGGGTGTCATTGCTCCAATTCTCCGGTGCGTTTTCTCTGCTGAGCAGCTCCATGGAGGAGATGCTCCCTCCTGCCTCTGCTCAGGCACTGCAAAGCTGCTCTGCCTGGCCAGGGAGCTGCTGATGGCAGCTGGTGTGAGCTGTGCCTCAGCACATGGAGCGGGGAGGGACACGGGCCAGGGAGGAGGAAACGGCACTTTTCTTCAGGGAATAGAAATAACTGCACGTGCACATTGTCCAATTGCAGAAATCCCACTCCACTGTCTTAAAATTGAGATCCCAACATTCCAAACACATTTCTCCCTTCTTAAAACTCCTCCAGTCTCAATTACTGAGCCTCTTTCAGTGCTTTGACAGGTTTGTTATTGGCAAAAACTGATGTGAAGTTTTGGGCGTCCCATCTGCCTAATGGAGCTTTCCAGAGCGCCCTTACCTTGCTTCTTCCTACAAAAACAGCATTATTACTTAAGCATTCTTTAAGGCAAATTAATTGGATTTTTGTTTGAGGGGCAGGTGGCATGGTGGTCTCAAACCAAGACCCTGTGGGGCCAGCCCAGCCCCTGTCCTCTGCCCAAGGAAAAGGATGAGAATCCTCATTTTGGAGGGAGGAGAGATGACAGATGCTGCACGAGGAGTCTGCTCAGAGTGGCTGGAAGTCAGGCACTGTTTTTAAACAGGACACTAAATACCTCAAATGTAGGATTGTCTCAGCTCCCTTGCCAAATTTGCCATATTTGGGACTTGCTGTGAGGAGTTCCCTATTTGCATCTTGTGTGAAAGCAGCATTTCCATCCTCAGCTTAGACTCTGGAATTCCTTCACTTTGTGCTCTTCAAGAGGAAAGGAGCAGAGATTCCTGGGGCTCTCTCGTTGCTGGCCAAGAGACCTGGATTTGGAGCCACACAGAAATTGAGGGTTGCTTTGGAGACAGACACTGAGCAGCAGCAAGCGGCAAAAATTAAAGTCACAAATCCTGGTTGCAGCTGCCAAAAAGTCCTTGCAGGGGAAGGATCAAGCAAGGCATGGAGAGCGCAGAAATCACTGGGGAAGGGGGTGAGCTCTCCCTCCTCCCACCCCCTGCCCTGGAGACTGACTCAGGAACCACTGGGGAAGGAATTGTGCCCCTCCTCAGTGTTTGCTTAGCACCCCCAGCCCTCCCGCAGCCCCTGCTGTGTGTGCTCCTTCCCTGTGCCCATTTCTGGGAGGGGACCCTGGGGGGGAGCCTGGCATGACAGGTGGGGCAGCAGGGCTGGCAGAGCTGGCAGGGAGGGGGCAGGAGCAGCAGGGCTTTGGGGATGCTGCTGAGGGCTCTCCGTGCAGGGATCCGGGGCAGTTTCACAGCCCCTTGCCAGCCTGGCAGAGTGAGGTGTGGGAGGGTTCCAAATCTCTCAGAGCTGCAGATTTAGAATGAGAATGTCTTAAGGGTTTGGGTTTTTTTTTTTTTTCTCTTCTTTCTTTCTTTTCAGGAAAATCCGAGGGAGTGTTTGTGGACAAATCCCTCCTCTGAGGAGTCTGCTGTGTCCTGGCAGAGCCTGGGGGAGCACTTGGAGTGATGCTGGCAGGGCTCTGCTCAGAGAGAGCTCTGGGGTGGGAGGGAAGCCCAGGAAAACCCCAGCACCAGCTCAGGCTCCCCTGGGACAGCAGCTCCATGGGGAACAGCGTTGTTTTCACACCTGCTGTGCCCCGGGAGGCCCCCAGGTAGCAGGGATGTGTCCCCAGCTGCCACTGCTTGTTGTCACCACCGGAGCCTTCCCGGGGGCAGGCAGCTGCTGCTGCCTTGATTAAACCTGCTCTGGGCAGCTCCTTAACGAGGAGTTTAAAGCAGCAGCAATTACAAGCTCCTAATCCATCCCAACGTGGGAGTGGAGCAGGGTTTGCTCTCAAAAATAGTGCTGCAAACTGGGCCACAAAGCAGGGAAAGGAGAATCCTGGGAAGAGCAGGGAGCCAGAGGGGGTGATGAGGATGTGGAGGGAGCAGAGAGGGGAGCAAGGCTCAGCAGCGACAGCTGCCTTGAATTTTCAGCTGCTGTGGGTCAGCAGAGTGCAGAGAATGATCTGTAATCATCTGTCAGTCTAGAAAGGACATTTATCAAGCTGATAACCTGCCAAGATCCGCGATGCTGTAAAGAAAGGGTTGAATATTCACACAAAAGTAGAATTTACTCCTCGTGTCTCTTCCCCTTCCCAATTTTTGGCAGCCCAGTTTCTCTGCTGCCCTCCCACCTTTCTATCATGAATACCAGAAACAATCTGAGGTCACCATGGACAGGATCCTTGTGTTGCCCAGGGAATAATGTCTGATGGCAGCTGGGAGCTTGCAGGAGGCCCTGAGGGGAGGAAGAATTATTCACTCTGCAGTTCATCCAGCTTCTCCTCAGGACTGGAAAATGCAGGCACAGGTGAATCTGTCAGGCTGCAAACACACCCAGTCCTTCAGCAGGGGAGGAACTGCTCAGATGTAGGAAGGGAGAGGGGAGTGTGCCCAGTTTCACACACACAGGGAGCAGCTCCTCGTGCTCACCTGGGGAAATGTGTGTCCTTCACAAAACACAGCCAGTGCAGCATTCACCGGGCAAAAAGGGTTCATTTCTGTCAGAAGAGAGAAATTCAGAGCAGTTCAGGATGACTTTTGTGTTCTAGATCTTTAGAGAGCCTCTAGAAAGTGTGTGCACTGTATATTTAGACCCTCTACCCCAGACATTCCCAGCCTTCCATGGCTGCATGGAAACCTCAGCTTGGCATCTGTAAAAAAAGTGTTTCATCTTATCTTGTTGATATGGCACATTTTAATAGAGAAATGCACTCAAACAAATAGAGCTGCAAAGCCAGTTTTCCTGTAAAACCAGAATTGATTGGTCTCTGCTGCAACAATCTAAGAGAAAATCAAGGATCTTAAATCAGGAGGTCCTGGCAGCCATCTCCATCTAATCCCCTAAAAGAAGGGGGGTTCCCTCATTTCTGGCTCAGCACAGAAGCCAACCCCCAAATTTCATTCAGAATGGGCTCCAGCAGTGGCTGTTGGTGCAGCTGCAGCCCTAGATATCAAATCTCATAGGTTTTAATGCCTCAGAGGCCAATCCTGCTTCCTCTGCTGAAAAGGAAAGTGAAAAACAAAGGAGGGGGGAGGCCACATCCTCCCCCAAACTCCCAGCAAGTGGCAGCTAATAAAGCACCTGCTTTGCTCCTTCCCAAAGGCAGGAAATGGGCAAATTTGCTGCCTGGGTAGGACCCTGCAGGATGAGGCTTCAAAGCGGTGCAGGTGAGCCCTGAGCAGGTAAAAAGGCACCTCGCAATTATTCTCACATGAACTGAGTGTCAGCAAGGTCCTGAGACAGCTCTGGCTGTGCCAGCCCGCTCCACTTCAGCTGCACAGCAGAGAAATTGCTCAGTGCCACAATTAAACCCTCCCAGTCCCTCTGGGCCCGGGTCACAGCCTCTTCAGGAACGGGGAAAGGCTCTTGGAGCTCCTCTTTAAAAATCTCAGTTACACCGGGAAGTAATTGCTAATTATTGTTGCTATTATTATTTATTACTTCCCGAACTGATAAGGTGTGCATGATCTGAATGCTTCCAAACCCTTCCTGCTCTGAGAGATGAGTTCTTGCAGGCCAGGAGTCTCTGGGAGGGAGAATATATTAGGAAATGCCAGTTTTATTGCCAGTCCTTTGTTTTTTTTTCCTCCCTGAATGGGTTCTGTGAGCTTTGCATTTATCGTGTGGGGGGAGAGGCAATTAAAATCCAGGCAATTAAAATGTAGAGGTGAGCATTGGTGCTATAAAACACAGCTAAGGAGAGGGAAAGCTGGATCTCCCTGCTGCTTCCTCAGGCAGGAGGGGACGAGGGATGCTCTGGACTCCTGGGCAGAAAATGGGCATCACTGCCAGCCAGGAGAGGGATGTCCAGGTGCAGAGCAAGGATTTGGGCCCAGAAAAAGCATTTCCAGTGGAGAGGCTCCTCTCTGCCCCCCAGAGCTGCCCCAAACTGCCCTGGGTTTGAATTCCCTGTGCCCATTTCAGCTTGCAGGAGGCAGCTGGGCTGTTTTCCCACGGAAACTCTGCCAGACAAGGAAAAGAAACCTTTATCAAAGCAGCATCTCCGTGTGCAGATGAAAAACAGCCCAAAAGGTGTGGCAGTCATTTGTCAAGTATTTGAACCATTCAAGGTGTGGAGGATTAAGTGGGCCAGCACCCCAAGGCTGAGCACTCCCCCCTCCCCATCTTCCCCAGGGATGTTCTGCTGCTTTCTCAGGTGTGTCCTACAAAGCCTGGCACTGCTGAGCCTCTCCCAGCCCCACCGTGCCCGTGGTGCCACCTCCAGCTGTGGGAATGTTGTCCAGAGCTGCCCTCCGAGGGGTCACAGGTGGGACACACACACACACACACTCCCCCAGTCCTGCCCTGCTCTGCTGGTCACTGCTGGCTTCATTTCCTGCAAACAGGGAGCTGCATTCCTCTGGTTCTTCGGAGCAGCAGTGATTTCTCTGCCGGGCACCTTCCGCTGCCCAGCTCGGGTGTCAGCCCGTCAGGAGTGAGTGCAAACAGCTCTGCATCCCCACACCAGCAGCTGGGCACTTCTGCTCCAAAACCCGAGAGCTTTTCATCCCCTTGCTGCTGCTTTTTGGGCTCTGTGTTTGTGCTGCTGTCCCCAGGGCTGCCTCTGACCCCCAGCCCTGCCAAACGCTCCCTGAGACACAGAGACACCTGAGCACGAGCTGTCCCTGCCCTGAGCTCACCCGAGCACACCTGAGCACACCTGTAGCTCCAGAGCAGCCTGCAGCATTGCAGGGGTGTTTTCCCAGTGCCCCGGGGCAGCAGCTCAGATGTGGCAGGGAAGGGGAACTTCAGAGCGTGGAGCTTGTTGTGGCAAAGCCACCCTGCTGGTGCTCTCAGAGCTTTGGAAAGCTTTTGAGGAGGACACGAGGGTGTTCTGAGAGTTTCTGCTTCCCTGGTAGCCCTGGGGTGGGAGGTGAGCAGGGGACAAAACAAAAGAAGAGCTGGCAGCAGTGACACTGTCGCAGCAGTGCCAGTGACAGTGCCCCACAGTGACACTGCTGCACAGTGACATTGCCCCACAGTGCCAGTGGCACTGTCCCAAGATATGGGAAAGAGCTGGGCCTGCCTTTCTGTGCCTCTCTGTGCCTCTCTGTACCTTTCTGTCCCTTCTCTGTCCCTTCTCTGTGCCTTTCTGTGCCTCTCTGTGCCTCTCTGTACCTTTCTGTCCCTTCTCTGTCCCTTCTCCGTGCCTTTCTGTGCCTCTCTGTGCCTCTCTGTACCTTTCTGTCCCTTCTCTGTCCCTTCTCCGTGCCTCTCTGTGCCCTCCTGTGCCTGGGAACCCGGGCAGGGCCAGCTCCCCTCGCCACCCGGGGAGAAGCAGCCCAGAAAGGAGCTGGGATGTGCTCCAGGTCACACAGCAGAGCAGCGGCCAGGAACAGGAGCCAGCTCCCACTTCCCTTCCCAGAGCCTGTCCCCTGTGTCCCCCCCAGTGCTGGCTTTAATCACCAGAGCGTGTTTGTTTTCGTGGCCACGCATTCCTCACCCACACGACATCGGATCCTCTCTGCCCTGCTGGGCCAGGTGGGTGGACAGCAAGGAGAAAATCAGCTCTTTTTTTTGAGAAAGAAAATTCTCCAAGCCTTCTCCAAGCTTCCTGCTGGACTCCAGCACTGGGAATTTCATCAGGGGTGAGGTTTTGTGACCCCTTATCCCACTCAGGGGGTTTGTGACCCCTTGTCCCACTCGGTCTTGGGGTTTTGTGACCCCCCATCCCACTCAGGAGGTTTTGTGAGCCCTTGTTCCACTCAGCCTCAGGGTTTTGTGACCCTTGTCCCACTCAGCCTCAGGGTTTTGGGGCTCCTTGTCCACTCAGAGGGTTTTGTGACCCCTTATCCCATTCAGCCTCGGGGTTTTGGGGCTCCTTGTCCACTCAGGGGGTTTTGTGACCCCTTGTCCACTCAGGAGGTTTTGTGACCCCACTCAGCCTTGGGGTTTTGTGACTTCTTATCCCACTCAGCCTTGGGGTTTTGTGTCCCATTGTCCCACTCAGGCTCCCTTGTCCAGGGGGAAAGGAGAGCTGCAGAGTGTTTAACGCTGAGCTGGCAGGCAGGGGGTGCAGGGCAGTGTGTGAAGGACACTGTGAGAAGGGGCTGAGATGTGCAGAGTGCTGCCCAGGGGCAGCCCAGCCCTGCTCACAGCAGCAGGACCAGCAGCGTGTCACTGCAGCTCAGTGTGACGGGTGCTGGAGGGGCCCTGCTGCTCAGCCCCTGCCTGAACTCTGCTGAGGAAGGAGCTGGCAGCTCCCTGGCTGGGCTCTGAGCAGCACCTTGCCTTGGGAAGGGCAGCACCCGCTGCAAAAAAGGCTTCCTGCACCCCCAGCAGCAGGGCAGGAGGGTCTTGGGGTTGGTTTTTTCACAGAATGACCACGGTGGAACGCTGAGGGAAGGTGGTGCTGGGATCTTCCTGCTTGGCCAAACAAAAGGAGCAAGGGAATTACCAGAATGTGCTCTTGAACAGAAGTTAAAGGAATGAATTCCAGGTACAGGAACCCTGGGATCGCCCTGCAGAGGGGAGGATGCCCTGGCAGTAGGGCAGGAGGGGACGGGGTTGGTTTTCACAGAATCACAGAATGACCACGGTGGAACGCTGAGGGAAGGTGGTGCTGGGATCTTCCTGCTTGGCCAAACAAAAGGAGCAAGGGAATTACCAGAATGTGCTCTTGAATTGCAGTTCAGTTAATGAATTCCAGGTACAGGAACCCTGGGATCAACCTGCAGAGTGGAGGATCCCCCAGCAGCAGGGCAGGAGGGGTCTCGGGTTGGTTTTTTCACAGAATGACCAGAAAAGGAGCAATGGAATTACCAGAATGTGCTCTTGAACAGCAGTTAAATGAATGAATTCCAGGTACAGTAACCCCGGGATCACCCTGTAGAGGGGAGGATGCCCTGGCAGTGCTGCTTCTCCAGCCATGGGTGCCCATCCTCCCCTCCCTGGCAGGAGCCACCCACACGGAGCAGATCCCCCAGGCTCTGCTACCACCACAGCATCCCAGTGTGAACAAAGAAAAGCAGGTTTAGCCCAGCTGAGCTGAACTTTAGCAGTGAGCCCAGTGCCACATCGCCATGGCAACAGCAAGGCCGCGCTGGGCAGGGCCTGACTGCTCTCCAGCCTTCATCCCTGGTGGTTAAACCACCATTTTCCGTGGAATCTCGGGATCACTGAGGTTGGAAAGGCCCTGTGAGACCATCGAGTCCCAGCTGTGCCCCATCCCCACCTTGTGCCCAGCCCAGAGCCACCTCCAGCCCTTCCTGGGGCACCTCCAGGGATGGGCACTCCAAACCTCCCTGGAGATTTTCACCAACCCCTAAACTCCCTGTGACAATAAATTGGATGGGGACATAGGAAGGGATATTTGGAGACCCAGAGGCAATCAGGGAGTCCTGCACCCTGTCCCTGGAAGATTTGGGGTTGTGAAAGCCCAAATGTGTGAGCTGGGCTGGGCCTGGAGGGGCTGGGCGAGGACGGAGCTGCTGTCACAGCCTGGGTGGCTCTGCTGCGGCAGGAGGAGCAGCAGCTGGAGCTGCAGGCTTTGGAGCTGCCTCAGAAGTGTGTGGATTCCCCAGGGATGGGCTCCTGCAGGTGTTCCCTTCGTCCCATCAGCTGCCACGCCTTGGAACCCACGTTTTTTACAGAGCTCACTTTTATATCCTCTCACTGCCTGATCACAATGGGGAATTTAGGCCGGAATTGCCTTTTAGCAGCGGGAAAGCTCCACGTTTCAGTGAGAAAACCTCCAATGCTGGTGCTATCAAACCCAGAAAATTGGATTTGTCTCCTGGATGCAAATGCCAGCAACCCGTGGCAGTTAATTGCAAGTTTTCCTCGCAGGCTGTAAGTGATGGAATCTCGCTACAAAAGCCATTTCTGATGGAGGGTGCTCTGTAAATATTTATGTTCTTTCAGTGGAGGAATGCCTCGCAATCAGACAAACCACACAAAGGCAAATGAACTCATCAAAAGAAACCACAACTGAAATGCAAACATTACAAAAAAAGGGGGGGGGGGGGGGGGAAAGCCTCTCTTCTGAGAGAACGCCAAGCCCAGGTGGTGCTGTGGGTTTTCCTCAAGTGAGGATCTTTTTTTTTTCTAATCTGCAGGTACTTCCAGAAGATGAACAGGACGGGAAATCTGGCCCAGTCCACCTTAAATCTCAGGATTTAATGGAATTTCAGTGTTTTGTCAGGCTCAAAGGCTGTAATTAGTGACCAGGACATAATCAGCACTCACACTCAAACACTCTAACTTTGGTAAATGTCAGACCTGCTCTGGGCCAAATATTTTGCCTCCTAATCACAGTTTACAGCCTTTATTCCTAAACACTTGGTAGCAGCAGGAAGGGAAAGTCTGTGTATTGTCAGTTAAAGGTTTCTTTATTTCAGCCTTGTTTTTTTACACTATCAGCTAATCCCCAGCACCAAAACAACGCTGGAACTTTGTCAGGAGTTTGCTGCTGATATCCAGAAATATAATTGCATTTATTTATCTCCCACCTCCAAATTTTAATGGATTTTTTTTTCCCCCTCACAGATAACAACAGGGACACAATGGGCCATAGACAGGCTGTAAATGTAAAAATCTCAATTTTCTTCTTTCTTTTGAGCTCTTGTTAGGACAAATGGGGCAGGACTGCAGGAGTGTCACAGGAAGGCTGAGCCCAGATCCTGTGGCCCTGCAGGTGCAAACCACAGCTGCCCTTCCCTGCCAGAAGGCTTTGGAAAGAAAGGATTTCCATGGCAAAATACAAATTACCTTCATCAGCCCAGCCTCCTTCCCTCAGTTTAGGACTTTTCCTTACACGCCGTTAGCTGCTCATCTCAGAGCCTGTTCCCTGGTGGAACCATGCCCTTCCTGGCAATTCCAAATCCCAAAGGATCCAAGCCCTGAGCCCCTCTGACCAGCCCACTCAGCTGTGGGCTCACTGGGAGAGGTGAGTTCGGATTATTCCAAAGGGATTCCAGCTATTTTCCACCTGTTTGGGGATTCGCAGAGGTGCCAGTGCATAAATCAGCAAAAAGCAGAAGAGAAAAGGCAAAGCATGACTCCTAAAAAGGGCTCTGCAGCAAGGAGGAAGGATGGGAAGCTGTTTCAGTGCCTTCTTCAGGAGATTCCAGCAGAATTCCCATTGTTCCCTCAGCAGAGCATCCTGGCACTGGAGCCCAGAGCTCCCCCAAGGCAGTGGAATTTTTGTGTGCCTCAAAATCCTTTGAGCTACCCCCACATCCCATAGAGCCCCAAGACTTGCCCAGCTCCCAGGGCTGCCTGGGACCCTGCCCCATCCCCAGTTATTTGTGGAATGGCAGAAACCTCGGGTGCAGCTGCTTGCAGGAACTTTTTCTATGGCTGTGGTAAATCCGAGCAATTTTCTGCTCTGAGCACCCCCATAATAACACAGCAAAGTTCTGGCTCAGGCAACTGCTTGGAATTGGGTTTTACTGCCAGGATGCAGCTTGCTTGTAACAAATCCTGGACTTTTCCAAGTTGGCCTCTGTCTCTTTCTGCTGGGAGAGAGAAACCTTCCATTTTTAATTCCATTCTGGGGGTTTTTTCTTTGTTTTTTTATTGGTTTCTCTGGAAAGTAAGACAACTCAGTCAGGGGATGCTGGAATGGAAATTATTCTTGCAGCAAGTCTTGCAGATTTGCAGGAGGTTAAACCAAGGAAAATTGGGAGCCATTATCTTCCCAAAGCCAGAAAATGTGTTGCCTGAATTAATGGCTGATTTCAGGAATACACTCAGTAACGCCATACATCAGAAATGAGATGCTAAATTACCAGCAATAGCCCCGTTCCTTATTAAACACTTTGGTTAATTAGTCTGGGAACATTTCACAGGCTGGGGCACTGTGAAGAACTGCAGAAGGTCACAGCAGAAGGCAGCAGGCGATGGATTAGTGAGCACCAGCACTCAGCAGGTCTGTTCAGCCTCTGAAATCCGACTGCCTGAGCTCCCCAGCCCCGTTTTTTCCCACCTGTAACCACATAAAATAAAAGTGAATAATGATTATTATGGCTAGGAGACCGTGGCAATTGTTCTTTCTGATTAAAGCTGCCAGTCTGAGCTGAGAAGGACCTGCACTGAGTTTGTGTGAATCCAAAAACCACGTTCTGTGCAGGATTTACCCTGCAGTGAGACAGGGAGCCCACGCTGCAGCCTCCTGCCTCCCACAAACCAGGGGGAATAATAAATGCAGAATAAAGGGAATTCTCTCCTGTCTCTGGCAGCTGTGGGTTCTCACCCCCAGCAGAAGGAGAGAACCTCTCCCAGCCTGCAGAGCTTTGGGTGGTGCTGGCAGTGCCACCTTCTGCCTCCGTCTGTGGCCCTGCTGTCACCCTGATGGAGCACAACCCCGTGTTCCTCCCTTCCTGAGCCACTGCCATAAATTAATGGCATTACAGCTCCCCTGATGTCCTACATGACAAGCGTGGTGCTGATCCCTTCCCCTGGCAGAGGCCCAAGGCAGGTAATTACCCCCAGCCTCCCTCCTGTGCCCGTGGGCAGTGCCAGGGGCACTCTGGTGCTGCTGGCAGCTCTCAGTGCCACCCCAAACACCAACCCGACACCTTGAAGGGTTTTCCCCCTTTCCTTCTATAAAAACATCTCTGATTTCTGCCATCTCTGCTCCAGGATCAGTATTCCAGGGAGGGATGTGTTGGATCCCCCATCTGGGATTTGTTTACGCCCAGCTCTGCCCTGACAAGGGCACGTTGTGCTGCTGGGCATGGAGGGAAAATGATGCCTCTATTCATGGGGGAGCACCAATTTCCAGCTGGGATTTTATTCCAAAAAGGCCAGAAATACAAAATTACTCCTCAGCTAAGAAAGTAGAAACCAGGTCTTGACGTACAAAGGATTGTTATGCAAAAAATCCCAACCCTGGGGCTGCATTATGGAAAAAAATAGGGTGAGTTGTACTTTTAGTTTAAATGAAACAGATATCAAACTAGAAACCTAGGGACAAATTCCATAATTTATTGCTGAAAAATGATTTTTTTTTTTCCTCATGAAGTCAGAAAAGAGTGAGGAAAAACCCCCAACAGTCCCAGGTAACAATGTTGGCACCTGGCTGACCACAAATGTGATCCTCCCCCAGTTCTAGAGAGGTGCCCCATGTCAGCTCAGCACCCCTCACCCTGTGCACGCCTTAAATGAGCTGGAAACACAGCACAGAAACATGAAACAAAATCTTCTGCTCTTGGATTTTCCTTTTCTCTGCTCCATTTGTCCTGTGATTTATATGGAGAGCACAATTTGGAAGATTGCATTGTGCCAGCAGTGAGACCACTCACCCTTGATGCCAAGATGAATTATTTTTGCAGCTTTCCCATGGTGTTAAATCATAAAGAGGGGCAATGGGCAGAAGGTAAACCTGTAATTAAGCAGGATTTTCTTTTTCATGTAAATTTCCCAATTTGAAATATTTTTTGATTACATAGTAGAAAGTACTTTTGGGGAAAAACAACCATTTCTCACATTTCCATCTTTAGTGGTGTGAACGACTTCACAGACATTGCACAGAGCTTGAAGAAGAGTGGGAGGAGGAAGAGCCCCAGAAGAAAAGGAGTTCATGGAGTTTAAAAATGCAGTTTACGTGTTCAGCAAGAGTCCTGCAGGAACATGCACGTTCCACATGCATTTTAAAGCTCCTACAAATAAACAGTTTTGCTCCCTCTGCTGCATATTTTGATCTTGGTAGCAAAAATAGGAAATACCAGCCTGACACTAGGACAGGATCCTTTCCCTGCAGGGTCAGAAGGGTCTTTTGTAGTGGGATTATTTTAGAAGTGAAGCTTGGTCAGACACGGAAGATGGAAATTTGAAATCTTGAAAGTGATTTGGAATACTGAAAGCGATTTCCTTGGGTGCAGCATCTCTGCTAAGCGTTTGACTGTTTATAAGATAAAAGCTGATCTCAGAGTTAAGCCCAGCTCAAGTGGCTGTGTTTAATGGCCTGGTGCTGTGGTGGCTCTGACTCCCAGCCATGCTGGGAATGAAGTGCACTGTGGATATTGATTAGCCCTGGAATCGTGACTCATTTCCTCTGATACACTGCTGAGTGTTAGCGTGCCCAAGGGGCTGGTTTAGGCTTCAAAAAGAAAAAAAAAAAAGGGAAATACAAAGGGAGTGTGGGCTGTGGAATGGCAATGACTTTCATTCAAAAAAACATCTTTGCAGAATAGCTTGGCTTTGAGAAGGAAAATATTTACATCCCTTCTAATGTGGAACTGGAAAAACAAGAAACAAACCTTGAAATGGCAAAAAAAAAAAAAAAAAAAAAAAAAAAAAAAAAAAAAAAAAAAAAAGAAAAAAAGGCAAGATCCCATAGTTCCAGAGGTTTTGTAACATTAAATGCACTTGAAAGGACAAATCACAGCTTAGGTTTTAATTACTCACATTACTGCAATGGAGCTTTTGGAGAAGGGCTTGAGGGAGAGGGGAAGGGATATTTTGTTTTTCTTGCATTTATTTCCATCCTGCTGCTTTCAGGATTGTCCTGGTGCTCCGTGGTTGAAGCTGAGCTCTGCTTTCAGCTCCCTTTTGGCCACAGCTTTCCCACAGGGAAGCACCAGACACATCACTGAATCAAAGTGTGCTGGGCTTTGACTTTGCTGTGCCTCTTTGGGCCGTGTCCTCAGCAGGGGCTGTGCTGGGAAAATCCACCGAGTTTGGGCTTTCAGAACAAGGAGGACTCGGGCAAAGCAAATTTGTAAAAGGAGAAATATGAAGTAACAGGGGAGTGTGCTGGATTCCAGCATCTTCCAGGGCTGCTGCTGGAGGGCAGGGAAGGCTGCACGAGCTGGGCTGTGTTTAGGGGTGACGATGTGTTTGCCTCCAGATTTATCAAGACAACTTACAGTCCCAAGGGACCCCCCTGACTGCCAAAGGCAGTGTCTGTCCCTGGTTGTCCTACCTGACTGGGATCCAAATGGCTCCAGAGAGGAACCTGAGCCACGGCAAAGCTTTTTGTGCTGGTTTTTTTCCCCTTCCAGCACAGCCCTTCTCCAGGAGAGGCCGGAGCAGCTGTGCAGATGGCAGACATCTGCCAGAGAAATGCATCATCTTACATCATCTGGCACCGCTCCTGCCAGCTCAGAGCCGCTGATTTGTCGCCCAACAATTCCTCATCAGAGACGAAATTTGGGTGAGGAGAGCTGGATCCACACTAAAGGTGCTCTCCTCATCCCGTCTGGGTGGCTTCAGTGGCATTCCTGCCAACCTAGGACCTCCTAACCCTGATGTGAAGATGAAAGCCACCACATCTGTTATTGGTGAGTGCTTTGTATGAAGAACCTGCCTGTGGAGAAGCATCTTGTGTTTAGGAAATCCCTGAATATCACTTTAATTCAGATGAGCACAAGAGCAGCAGCAATAAAAACTGACTAAAAACCAATCCATGAGCTCTGAAAATCATGGCCAGGACTGGAGGGGCAGCAGCTGCCCTGGGGTCTGGGGGTGATGCTCACGAGTGAATTCGGGCCCTCAGACCGGTGATGGCAAAGATGAAATTCCAAAAGTGGTGCCCAAAGGTTTCATGGCTGAATTTTAGCATTCTCATGTGCCTGGGAAGCTGCCTCAAAACAACCTGGATGCTGTAAATCCCAGAGCCTCCATCCAGGCTTTGGTAACAAAGCAAAGGATGTATTCAGTTCCAGAAAAAAATGATTTTTGCCTCAACAGCAAGAATTTTCCAGGATCTTTTTCTTTCTCATTGCATTTCAGCACCATCTTAAGACCATTATGTAAAAATAGAAACACTCCTTTACTCATATTTTTATCCTCTCCACAATATTTTTGGAGAAATGTGAGGCTGACATAACACAGAGTCAGAGAGTGAGATTCTGTTACAAGTTTTATTCTTCTGTGCCTGAAACCCAGTCACAACCAAAGAATGTTGGGGAAACATTCAGCTCTGCTCTGGGCTGATTTAAAAATGGAATTATTCCTTCTTCTCTTGGAATGACTGCCTACCTGCCTGCCTTGTGGGCAATCAGCATAATCCTGTTTGGTTGCCTCTCAGCAAGAGGAAAAATTAAAGCACAGTTCTGCTCCAGTGGATTCATCTTCTGCAGCTCTGACTGGCAAGGAGCTCCCTGTGGTAAGGAAAGAGAGGAGCAAAAAGTTGTAAATTACTCTTTTTTTTTTTGGTCGTGTTTTGGACAGCCCTTTACTTTTGGGGGATGGGGGAGCCTTCGTTGAGTTTCAAAGTGAGCCCACTGGTCATCGATGCTTTAGAGGCAGCTCTGGGGGATAAATCTGCTGAGTGTGGGTCTGGCAGTGCACTCCACGTGCTGGGAATGTGGCTCCTCAGAGCTTCCACATGTGCTTCAGCATTCCTGCCAGGCATATTTATGCTTTTTTTAAATCAAAGCAGACCGAGGGATGGATTTTTTCAATTAAAACAATCCTTTATTGCTTGCTACCATGAGACACCCTCTTGTTTTAGTCTCTTCTATGCTAATTTTGCACACACTGGTTTTACACTTGCATCAATGCACGTGATGTGATGGTGAGGCTTGGAATAAATATTATTGTAAATAAAAGCAGCAACTAGAACAGCTGTTCTTTTAAAATAGACAGGTATTAGTGATGCTGATGTCTGTTATTTAGAGGCACTGGGTGATGGAGGTGCTTTAAATACCTTTAATATTTTAAATTAAAACAGGAACTAGTGACACCATGGGGAGAGTAGAAGAGAACAGTCAATTAATCCTCATGTACTCTTTACACCCCTTTTAATTTCTGTGATTTTGCTCAGCTGAGAATCCTTTTCTCCTTTGAACTGAAGCACCAGAGTTGACTGGGTAGGTTAAAAATATTAAAATGAGACATTTAGTGCACACTGCCAGTGTGTAATTGTTTCACAGATGGAAGCATGCAGGTTCAATGTAACATTTGATCTTCAGAGATGGAAGATTTCCTGTATTCCCACAAGTGCCAGGTGACTTCCAGGAATGCCATCAGCTGGGTGACATGTGAGCTGTGAGTCAGGGTGACAGAGCATGGCCACCAAGTGGAATATCCTTTCCCTGGATGTATCCATGACTAACAGCTCCACTGTTACCCATTTCCTCCCATCTCTGGGCAGGAACCATCCCCTGGATGTGGGAAGCAGAACTCCAGGAGAAATCCAGGGCTTGGCTCCAGGTATGGACATAGAGCAGAGGTTTTGAGTGCTCACATCCTGACTTTCTGGCCTGTAATTTTACCTCTCCATTTCTGATGACTTCACCCTCATTCCTATGGTTGGTGACATCAGCGGAGCACAGGAATATCTTCGTGAGGCACGTTGTCTAAACAAGGAAAGGGACACACTCTTACTTTTCTTCTATATTAAGACTTTTAAAAATAATCCGTGGCAAAGAGAGGGATGTTTCAAGGGACTATCTCTGCTTTTATTGCCTGGCTGTGAAGAATATTGATTTGAGGTCACTTTGCATGGTGTTGTTATCCATCACCATAAACATCTGCAGAGCACAGAATAATTCCCCTCTGGCCAGGAGGAATTCTGAGGTGCATTCCCTAATTATTCCCCTTTTGCAGAGCCTACAAAGAAGGGAGAACTCTGCTTTGTGGTTTAAAAATCTGGGTCTAATATTTGTGAAATGCCTGTATAGTTAAAATTCACTTTTATTATATTTGCATAGCAGAAGTGGAATTAATTTGACAGATTCCACTGCTGCTGCTTTTAAATGTGGCAGAAAACTTCAAATTTCCTGCTCACTTTTATGCCAAGTACCCAGTGAAGCCAGGAACTGAGACTTGCACTTCAGTTATTGATTGATGGGATTTTTTTCCCCTTTTCATTTTATATATTAACAAAAAGAAATGCACAGGCATGGCCCATAAACCTCTGTTAATGGCCAAAAAAAAAGGGAAATGTGTCAGGTAATGTACTTGGAGCACCTCATTCCATTTGGATATGCCTGGGACTCGTCTCCATCGGATTTTCATCATAAAACCCATGATTTTGTTTTTAAATTACTTGGAGGCTTAAATTCAGGTTAGCACTTGGTGTCTTTGCTCTGTCAAGTCTTTTGAAGAGAAAAGCTCATATTTCTGGAATTCTGATTTCTCCAGATTCTCCTTTTTTCTGCCTCATCCCTGAGCTGGAGGGGGTTTGGGTGATTTTTCCTCTGCTGATTTCCATGTGAGTTCTTCCCCTTATCCACCCTGGGAGTTGAAACTCCCACATCACGGCCTAAAATATTGTTAAATAGCAATAAAGATCTGCTGATATCTCCAACACAAACAACTGCTCCCCCACAGTACACAATAATTCATGGTGTTTGTTGTCTGCAATATTCTCTCTTCACAGATCCTTCTGTTCCAGTTTTTGGGGATGTCAGCTTGCAGGGAAGGAGGGCTGCCTTAATTGATGGAATGTTCTCTCCAAGACTGTTGTTTACCACTGAGGAATGCTCCTGCTTTGCAAGGATGTGTTGATTTTTGTGGAGAAGACGGCTGGGATTTCATGGAAACCCCTCAGTTTATGAAATTGTGTCAATAGCAGCCTGTGCACTGTCATATTTTCATTTTCTGGATGCTCTAAAGGTCATTTCCACAAGGGGACAGGGACACTGGCCCTGGCCTTGGACACTCCCAGGGAATTCCTCCCCAAAATTCCATTTACACATCCCCTCTCCAGGCCTGAAACCATCGCCCTTGTCCTGTCACCATCTGCCCATGCAAACAAAAACAAAGGTGTGAAACCCTGCTTTGTTCTCCTCTGGGGTTGCTGTTAACATTAGCATAATTGCTGTTGCATTATCAATAATATGCTGTAATTGATACAAGCTACACACATCATTGTCTTTTTATATGGCATATAACACATAATATATACATTTTTCCATAGTATATAATACATAGTATGTACACATTTTTGCATAAATATTAATGCCTATTTTCTATAGCACCTAATACTTATAATATACACATATTTACATACGTATTAAATACATATTATGTACACATCAGAAGAATTTATATTCTAATACTATAATATACTATGATAATAAGGAATGGAATGGAATGGAGTGGAATAGAATAGAATAGAATAGGAGTAGTGTGCTGCATATTGCAATATATAATAATATAATATTTATTTGCATAAATATTAACTAGCTATTTTCTATAGCACATAATACATATCATATGCACATATTTCCAAACTTATTAAACACGCATTATATACACGTTAGAATAATTTCTATTCTAATCTTATAGCATGATATGATAATAATGAATAATGATGCTATGATAATTAACGGTAGTGTGATAAAAATAATATCAATACTATATAATATACCATATAGAGTATTATAATATAACTTATAGTATAGTATATTGTAGTATATTATAGGGTATTGTGTTATATGATATGAAATTATATGATATGATATGATATTAATTATATTATATTATGTTATGTTATATGATATTATATTATATTATGTTATATGATATTATATTATATGACATATGACATTATATTAATTATATTATATTAATGATATATTATATTATATTAATGTTATATTATATTATATTATATTATAGTGTAGTGTAGTATAGTATATTATATAGTATTATATTCTATGACATTCTATTATTAATATGCAACAATAAGCAACAATATGCAATAAACACACAATAACAACCAACAACGCCGCCACGCTAACAAAAACCAATCAATAACCACGACCAACCATTCCCTCACCCCTTCCCTCGTTCACCCCCACGCAGCGAGCGCAGCGGAGCGGCCAAGCCCGGGCTCGGCTCCCCGCGCCCTCCCCGCGCCCGCAGCCCCGGCGAGCGGCTCGCCGTTCCGCCGGTGCGATGCTGCTGCCGCTCGCCGTGCTGCCCTGCGCCTTCGTCCTGCTGCGAGCCGCAGGTACGGCGGGGCGGGGGCGCGCCGCGAACAATGGGGTCGGGCGGACCCCGAGCTGCCCGCAGCGGGAGGAGGAGGAGGAGGTGGTGGCGGCTGGGTTGGGCCGGGCTGGGCTCCCCCGGGGCCGTGGGTCGGTGCGCGGGGGGCGCAGACAATGGGCGAGGAGGGGATGCTGCGTGCGGGGTCGCGGCGGGCTCGGTGCGCACCGCGAGGATGCTCCCGCGGCCGCCGCCCTCCGCCCGCGGGGCACGGACGCGGCCGGGGAGGGAGCGAGGGATGCCGTGGGGCGGCTGGGATAATGAAAGGAGGAAGAGGAGAGGGAGAGGGGGGGAAAAAAATAAAAAAAAAAAAGAAAGAAAAAGGAGGGGCGCGGGGCGCTGCCGTTGTGGAGCGGCCCCCGGCGCGAGCGGTGGTGCGGTGGCCCCGCCGTGGCCGCTCGGTAGCCGCCGGTGACCGCCCGGGTCGCCACCCCCGGGTCCGGGAGCGGCAGGTGGGCTGCGAGCGGCAGGATGGAGCGGCCACACCTGCGCCGGCCCCGCCCCTGCCAGCATCCCTGCTCCGAGCTGCATCCCTGTGCTCTCCATCCCTGTGTTATCCATCCCTGTGTTATCCATCCCTGTGCTCTCCATCCCTGTGCTATCCATCCCTGTGTTATCCATCCCTGCTCCCTGTGCTATCCATCCCTGTGTTATCCATCCCTGTGCTCTCCATCCCTGTGCTCTCCATCCCTGTGTTATCCATCCCTGTGCTCTCCATCCCCCCTGTGATCTCCATCCCTGTGCTCTCCATCCCTGTGCTCTCCATCCCTGTGTTATCCATCCCTGTGCTCTCCATCCCTGTGCTATCCATCCCTGTGTTATCCATCCCTGCTCCGAGCTGCATCCATCCCTGTGCTCTCCATCCCTGTGCTCTCCATCCCTGTGTTATCCATCCCTGTGCTCTCCATCCCTGTGTTATCCATCCCTGTGCTCTCCATCCCTGTGCTCTCCATCCCTGTGCTCTCCATCCCTGTGCTCTCCATCCCTGTGTTATCCATCCCTGTGCTCTCCATCCCTGTGCTCTCCATCCCTGTGCTCTCCATCCGTCCGTCCGTCCGTCCGTCTGTCCCTCCTCCCCGGGGAGCGCTCCCGAGCCGCGCTGGGCTCCGCCGGTGTTTGCTGCCTGTCCCGTCCTGTCGTGTCTCCTCAGCCCTCGTTCCCCGTCCCTGAGGAGCATCCCGGGCTGGCTGTGCCATCGCTCCTCGCCGTTGTCCCCGCTCTCGGCGGGCAGCCCCCTGCGCTCCGCGTTTTTCCCGGTGCCGTGTCCGTGTCCCCGCGCTCCGGGAGCTGTCGGTGTGTCCTTGCCGTGCTCCATCCCTGCCTCCATGCCCACCACCCCTCCCCACGCTGAGGATTTTTATCTCCTTAAGCAATTACGGCTGCTGGGGCTCCGTCTGCGCTCGTGGCTGTCGTGGTGGAGCAGTGCCACCAGTGTCCCCAGGGCTACCTCCAAACCCGAGCCACCTGTTTAACACCAGCACAGCACCCACCCCAGAGCCCTGCCCGCCTCTCCCGCGGCGAAGCTCTGCTGGTTAGCCTCCCTTGAATTAAAATACAAGAGAAGAGCGGCCGTGGGAGGGTCTGTGCGCAGCGCGGGGGTCGCGCTCCCGTTCCAGCCGCTCCTGCCGTGCCCAGCTCCGCATCCTGCCCGGCCACACCCTCCCATCCCCGCTGGCATCGCCGCTGCCAGCCTGCCACCGCCTCCCGACACATCCCCACCGCCTTCCCAGCTGCGGGAGGGCACAATAAAGCGCCTTGCTTTGGGGATTTTTTTGGGTTTTTTTTGGTTTTTTGCAGGGGAAATAAATGGGAGTAAGCAAAAGAAAAAATTATCTGCGTATCATCTGTTGCCCCACTCAAATACATGTTTATCCAATAATAATAATTATGAATATGGAGACTGCCTAGGGAGCTGCACAGCTGGATCTGTTAAATCAGCATAAAATGGAGAACACAAAAACCAAATAAAATATTAAAAAGCTAGAACAAAGCAGCAGCAGTGTTTGTGGTGAAAGCAGCACCAAGCACATCCAGCTCTGCTTTCCACCCTAAAGGATGCTCTGGTCGTGTTCCTTCTTTTTTTGCCCAGCTGAGCTCACCAGTCTGTGAGGGGGGAGAAGGAATTTTGCTTTCAAAGCTGTCAGTGCAAGAGGGTGTTTTATTTATTTTTATTTATTTTATGATTGTGCTGCTAAAAAAACCTTAAGCTTAAATGTAAGAGGAGGCAAGAGGGAGATATTCATCAGTGAGGGAACTGTTGTGTGAGCACAGTTGTGGGGTAGGCTCACAAGCAAACCATGCCTTTTATGTCTTTTAGAATAATTCCACATTTCGTGTGTACCCCCGTGGCCTGTGATAGTGATGATTTATTTTATTTAGTCTGCTGTAAAATTAAAACATTCTCTGATAATTTAGAAGCTGATTTATAGACAGAGCAGATGGCTCCTCTCCTTTCATGTACATCCTGAGAACTGTGGTTTCCTGAAGAATAGAGAGGATTTTGTATCAACTTTATCCCTTTGACACATGAACTCGAAAATTCCCAAACTGGCTCTTGGGCTGGCGGGTTTTTTTTGGGTCTTGGTTTTGTCAGAGGTTTTTTTAAGGACATTTCAAATGAGTAACTTCACGACTAGCCGGTTTTTAAGTGTTAAACGTTGTGGCTGCTCTCCAGGCTGAAAGTGCCTTCACTTTTCCTGGCTGGGCTCCAGAAATGTATTTTAAGGATAACTGCTCTGCCGTTGGGTACAGGCGCTGCTTCCTCCCGGGCAGAGAATGCCATGGGGGTTTTTTTTTGATGGTTTTCCTGTTTGTTTGGGGTGGGAGGGCGATGCCATGGGTTTCCTGCACGGGCTGCCAGGGAAGCAGAACCAATTGCTGGGGGAGGAGGAGGAGGAGGAGGAGGAGGAGGAGGAGGGGATCCTGCATCTGCTGCCATCAGTCTGCGAGTTATAGCTCGGGGAGCAGACAAAGCACAGTTAATTTCCTCATTTTAAAAAGGCCATCCCGCGGTTTTCCTCGTTATTTTACACACCTGGTGACAGAAAAAAAGGCACATTTCTGGGGTTTTTTGGTGGGTTTCTGGGCTGGGTTTGGAAGCATCGCTTTTGCAGTGTGTTCAGCTTGAGATGGGCATTATGAACTTCCCCAGATGCCTCTCTAAGCAGCCTGGCAGGAGCTGTTTCCCCTGGATTTGTGTCGTGGCTTTTATGCAGGGAATTCTGAGGAAGCCTCAAGGATCTGATGCTACCAGGGCAGGGTTTTCCAGGTGCTGTGTAGAGAGGTTTTTTATTGCTTCGTTTATTTCCCAACTCTGTCCTTTCCCACGGATTTGAAACAAGCGAAGCGACTCACTTGTAAATAAGGAGCTTTGAAAACGACGAGGAAACAGAATTGTGTTTTCCTCGCTGTTTGTAAACTGGGAGAATGGGAATAACTGGGCTGAGGGTGTGTCTGGCAGGGAACTACTGCTCCCAGCAGCTCCTCTCCTCTCTCCTGGATGCCTCCTTTGCGCATGTTTTTCAGGAATTAATGTGTCGCTTTTCATCCCACCCCCAAGAAAAAAAAAAATAAATAAAAAGAGCCACCAGGCAAATAGACTTTGAGCCATCCAAATCACAGGAGCGAATGTGAAGGTCAGCTCTGGGCTGGCTGTGGCTCCTTTTGTTTAGGAAAACACATTAGCATGGAGCAAAGGGCTGGCTGTGCACAGGGATGGAAATGAGCAGGGCTTGGCAGCAGGGCCGCCCTGGGTTCCTGGTGGGGAAATGCAGCTGCTCATTAGCAACGATGCCTTTTGAAGTGACCCCAGAGCCAAATGGCAGCTCCTGCTCCTGCCTGCCTGCCTGCCTTTGGGATTGGCTCAGGCAGCCCCTGCACGGAGCTGTTCCTGGGGTTTGGGTTTGTGGGGAAAAAAAGATCAAAATCAAGGGTGAAATTCAGATTAAAATAAATGTATGGCTTTAAATGCAGTACTTCCCACTGTATTGATGGTAAAGCAGATAATCCCTCTCCACAGAGTGAGTGATGCAGATTCCAGACCTTCCCAGGATAAGTGACACACACGCAGGATGGAGTCACCATCCCTGGAAGTGCCCAGAAAATATGTGACCATGGCACTTGGGGCAGGGTTTGGTGCTGCCCACGCTGCTGGTGCAGGGTTGACAGTGACACTTGATGATCTCAAAGGTCTTTTCCAACCTTAACGATTCTCTGGTTCCACAAAAAGCAATTTCAGGAGGAATTTCTTCATGGGAAGGGTTAAACATGGGCAGGGCTGCCCTGGGAGCTTTGGATTCCCCATCCCTGAGGTGTCCAAGGATTGCTGGGCAAGGTGGGGATTGCTCACACTTGGCCTCGATGGCCTTGGAGGCTTTTCCAGCCTCAGTGGCTCTGATTCCATGGCAAACCTCGTGCCACAACACGCTGGGCTGTCCAGGGGAGGTGCTGACCTCTTTTAAAACACCCAAGGCCACCTGAAAACTTCCTCAGAGCATTTTTGGGACCCTGTTACAGCTTTGCTTCTGAGTTTGACCCAAGAATTTATGTATTTCAGCTAAATTCTGACTGGGACAAATGTGGGGCATCAGCAGCCTCAGTCCCGAGAGCTCCAGATCTGCAGGCAGCTGCCGGAAAAGCTGATTTTTGGGGAACAGCACACAATGGGAGGTTTATCCTGCAAAGCAAGTGCAAATTGCTTTGAGATTCCTCTGAAGAAGCAGCGGCAGCAGCTGTGGGGTAGAGTCACACAGAGCCGTGCTTAAGAGCAGGGGGAGTTATCTGAATTCTTACACGTGAATAATAACTGGGATGGAGAGCTGGTGTTTGCAGCAGAAATCACAGAGGGTTGGAACAAGATGAAAATTCTGCTTGTGCCTGAAGATTAATGTCTCCACTTGCCTGTGCAGGAACAGAGCTGGGGTTGGGAAATGGGGGGAGGGGGATTTTCAGGAATCTGTGTTTGCTCTGGAACCGCTCAGGGTGGGCTCAGTGCTCCTGCCCTGCCCAGGGATGGAGGGACCAAAGGTCCCAGGTAAATTCAGGCTGAAAACCAGGTCAGAGAGGGGGCAGAGCCCAGGGGTGGCAGGCCCTGGTGCCACAGCTGTTGCTGCTGCTCTGGGCAGGCAGGGCTGCAGCCCCAGAGCCACCTCTGGTGCAGGAAATGCAGCTGAGGCTGCAGGCAGTAATGGGATCCGTGGCAGGGCTGATCCATCCTCTATTTTCATCCAGATCTTGTGACAGGACAGATGCAGGGGGTGTTGGGAGAATGGGAGTTGGCTGGTTCAGTACAACCTGGGAAATCCATTGAAATGGTCGATTTCTTAAAACAGGGAGCAGATTTGATTTATTTTGAGTTAAAACAAATGTCCATCACTTCACCAGGGCGTCATTGGCCAGGACAAAATCCATTTAAAGGAATTCTTGACTGCTTGAATTGTTCTAGAATTGTCAATCTCATCATGTCTTGAACAGAAATATTTATGTTTTCTTTCTAGCTGAGTTTTTAAGGTAAATCAGGGTAGGTACTTTAAGGTAAATCAGGGTAGGTTCTTTCCAAAATTTGTTGTTAAAATCAGGCCAGTCAGATTAATTCTCTGAAAATCCACCTGCTGAGGCCACATTTGGAGTGTGGGGTCCAATTCTGGGCTCCCCAGTGCCAGAACAATCAGTGGATTTACTGCAGAGGGACTGGAGGAGCAGCTTGGTGTGAGAAGAAGCTGAGGCTGCAGAGAGAAGGCTGGAGGGGATGTGGATGTGGACAAACCCCTGCTGGGAAGGAGTGAAGATCCCAGGATGTCCCAGGGATGCCCAGCAAACTGGAATACAGCAATCCTCTCTGCACGGATGAAAACACACCAAAATCCCTATTTTTATTTTTATTTTTTTTTGTTGTTGGATGAATCCTGGACCAGGTTGAGTGGAGAGATTGTGGATTCTCCATCCATGGACCTTCAGAACACTCCTGGCCAGACCCCTGGGGACCTCCTGCCTTCCCCTCCTGGACTGGATAACCTCAAGATGTCCCTTCCAACCCAAATTATTCTGTGATTTTCCTACCTCTACTCTTACAAAAATAGTTACAATAGAAGCTTGTTTGAATATTTAATTCACTTTTCCTTCTTTGTTTATATTCATGACATTTATCACCCTTGAATCTTTAGGATAAACAAGAATATTAATTGTTTGTTGCTGGTTTATGGTTAATTATGATTTACCACGTTGATTAACTTGGAATACAAATCCAAAGACATGAAAGGGGGTGTGTAAATCTGTGTACAGAAATGGGGAATTGTGTGAAATGAAGGATTAGAGGAAGAAATCAGCCAGGTAACATTCAGGCCACGTTTTGGGCAGAGTTTGGTCAAAATCAGTGCTTGAAACTCAAGGTCCTTTCCAGAGGACAGCCCTGGCTGAGCTGTGGAATTGAGCAGGTGATAAATGATGAGGTAAAGTGATGAAGATCTTAGACAATGGAAATAGAGAATTGTTGCCTCCAAATTTGAATGGGCTTTTCCAGATGTTTAATATCTCTTGTCCCAAAAGCAGCTGCATAAAAATTACTTCAAATGTTACTAAAACTGCAATATATTCCTGCAGAATTTAGTTAATTGTCCCCGAAATCAAACTGTAGGATTGTAAATGTCCTTGTTTCATGGGAAAAAAAAAACCACCCTAAAAATTTATTTATAAAGTGCAGTTCTTTTTACAGTGAAGACTGATGGCATTATTGCAGAATTTAAAATAGGAGCAGCCAGTTTGGAGGTGCTGGCACAATATTGGCAAACTGGGCTCTGATGGGTGATATTATTGCAGAATTAAAAATAGGAGCAGCCAGTTTGGAGGTGCTGGCCCAATATTGGCAAAGTGGGCTCTAATCTGCGGCATTATTGAAGAATTTAAGATAGGAGCAGCCAGTTTGGCACAGTATTGGCAAAGTGGGCTCTAATCTGCGGCATTATTGAAGAATTTAAGATAGGAGCAGCCAGTTTGGCACAGTATTGGCAAAGTGGGCTCTAATCTGCGGCATTATTGAAGAATTTAAGATAGGAGCAGCCAGTTTGGCACAGTATTGGCAAAGTGGGCTCTAATCTGCGGCATTATTGAAGAATTTAAGATAGGAGCAGCCAGTTTGGCACAGTATTGGCAAAGTGGGCTCTAATCTGCGGCATTATTGAAGAATTTAAGATAGGAGCAGCCAGTTTGGCACAGTATGGGCAAAGTGGGCTCTGATCTGTGGCATTATTGAAGAATTTAAGATAGGAGCAGCCAGTTTGGCACAGTATTGGCAAACTGGGCTCTAATCTGTGGCATTATTGCACAATTTAAAATAAACACAGCGGGGATTGAGGGCAGCTCAGGGCTGGGGATGCTCGCTGGTGGTTCCTCAGAGCCCAGCCTGTCCTTGCATATTAATCAGCCTCTCAAAGGAGCTCTGATCTGCATTGTGCAGGCTCGGGGGCTGTGGTGCTCAAAAGGGTTTTTATTCCATTTGAGTGGCGGGGCTGAGAGCAGCAGAATCCGGGCAGTGTTTGGGGGGGACAGCCCCGCTCTGCCCCCCAACATGGGCACAAAATAGCCAAATGTTCACCCTCAGGTCTCCCTGCTCCTCAGCTGGGGTGGGAAATAAAATATTGCCCGGTTGGGATCTCAGCAGGCCAAGCTCCAGGGCTTGATCCCGCTGGGAAACTTGGAGGGGGTAAAAGGTGGGGAAATGGCAGATTTGTGAGGTTGGGGATGACAGGATTTCTTCAAGGTAAAAGGTGGGGAAATCCCAGTTCTGTGAGTTTGGGAATGACAGGATTTGTTCCAGGAAAATGTTATGGAAATCTCAGGTAGTGTAATTTAGGATTGACAGGATTTCTCCCATCAAAGGTTGGGGAAGTTCAGATTGTGTGGGTTTGGGAATAACAGGATTTCTCCCAGATAAAGATTATGGAAATCCCAGTTGTGTGAGTTTGGGAATAACAGGATTTTTCCCAGGTAAAGGTTGGGGAAATTCAGATTGTGTGGGTTTGGGAATGACAGGATTTCTCCCAGGAAAAGATTATGGAAATCTCAGATTATGTGAATTTGGGAATGACAGGATTTTTCCCAGGTAAAGGTTATGGAAATCTCAGTTGTGTGAGTTTGGGAATAACAGGATTTTTCCCAGGTAAAGGTTGGGGAAGTTCAGATTGTGTGGGTTTGGGAATAACACAGCATTCCTCTGGTGATGGGGTTTTATGTGACTCCAGCTGCTGCTCTGGGGCACTGAGGTGAGGTGTTAATGAGCTGTGTGTGTATGAAAAATTCCAGAAAAGGGGAGATTTTGGATCCTTCTCTTCGTACAAATCTCAAAACACCACAGATACTGAAACATGGACTTCAGTGAGCAGTAGAGATGTTCAGTGGGTGATGTTGGTACTCTGAAGGAGAAAATGGGCAGATAAAAAGATCTGTCTATATCTAGATTTACACACAAATGTTCCAGCACAGGATTTTTGTTGCAGTGAGTGGAGATTTGGGCTGCAGACTGTGGCTGTGAATTACCACCAGCTCACCTTGTGAGGACAGGTGAAAACTGACCCTGGTTGTGCTGAAGAAAACCTTTTGTTGGGAAGGCAAAATCTGCATTTCAGCCAAGCGGTGAACATACCACACTGCTCCCCAAATGCAAAGCTGTTACCCTGGGTTGTGTTTAATCAATATTATTGAGCTGTTTGCCGAGTCCTTGGTGTCTCTTTGCTTCTGCTTTTCCTCCTTTTATCAACTCTTGGGCACATTTTCTCACACTTGATTCTTTTGTTCTGCGAGAGCACTGGCAGAGAGTTCCCTGTTGGTGTGAATTTCAGGAGTGGGGTTGTGGAGAGCAGCAGTTCCAAGCAGGTGCCCAAGGAGCTGAGAAAGCCTTGAGGGATGATGTTCAGGCTGGGCTGAGGTTGGTGTTAACGTGGGAAGGTCTTTGTGGAAATGAATCACCAGAGTGGAGCTCTTGGTGTGTTTGTTGTTGTTCTCTGTGTTCAAAACGGTATTTTTTGGACATTTTTGTAGGGAACACGAGGGATTTTTGTGTAATTTTATAATGCTGTCAAGGCAGCAAGATGGGGAGAGCATTTTTCTGCTCAGTGTTCATTCTGCTGTGTTTCAGTGAGAATCGTGGGGTTTATGTGTGGATGTTTTGGGGTGGATTCCCATGGTGCAGCAGAGCCCTGCCTGTGTCACTGCAGTCAGGAGGAAACCCCCAAACCAGCCATGCCAGCCAATTCCCGTTATTTCCCTCGTAATCCCACCCAAAGCCCATTGCACTGCAGGATTTGGAGGTGAGGTGCAGCAGGAAATGCTGAGTACAGCCAGTGCTGGCATTTCCCTTCAGGGAGAGCTGCCCCTCACTGCTTTTACATCATTCAGATTCATCGTGTGGGGCTGTGGCACTGCTCTGACAAAGCACCTGGAGCCCACCTGGCTGTGCTTTGAAATCTTCAAAACAACCATTTCCAAACTTCTTTTAAACAACGTGCATCAGAGATTCTGTGCAGTCCAGGATCTCGGGAGCAAAATGCCCAATCATTATTGGCTAATTACAACATCGGAGGGTTTAATTTTGCATTTTTCACTGTGTTAATAGTGAGAAGAAGACCCTCGTGCACGGCATTTTAACAAAACACAACCAGCAGCTGCTTGGCCAAGGAACTGAGTCAATTCTTGAGAGGAGTCAAAAGAACAGAGTGCTGCAGTTGTGTTTGCAGCAGATAATCCCCCCAGTGCAGCGTGCTGCAGGGCTGGAGAGACACAGGAATTACTGCCCACTCCCTAAATCCTCCTGCACTCTAATCTCCCCATGATCTCTGGGAAGGCTTGCAGCATTTATTCCGTTTATTCTGTTTATTCCATTCATTCCCTGCTCCCTCCTGGCTGGGGTTTGTTGGGAATGAAGGAGGGAGGCTGGAATACATGAAGGGGATAAAATTTATATTTATTTATTGTAGACAACTGAAACAACTTTTTTTTTTTTCCTCTTTTTTTTTCTTTTTCTCTTTAAGAAGATCTGCAGCATCAGAGATTTAATTTCATCTTGATTAATTTCTGGCTTTGCCACTGGGTTTTATTTGGGGATGGGCTTTGGCCATTTTGGTCTCTGATTTTTCCCCGTTTCTCTGTCAAATGAATATTTCATGAAATACAAGCAAACTTGGAGTAGTTTGTGCTTCATAGACAAAAATAACATAATGCTGCAGTGATTGTTTGTAATTTTAATTTCCCACTGCAGGCTGGCATGACTGTCAGCTCCAGAGCAGGAAACACTGCGAAATATTTCTGTTTAGAGTAAAAGTTATTTAGTATAAACACTAGTAAATAAAAAGTTATTTAGTTCTTTATATTCTGTATAGAGTAAAAGTTATTTTTGTCTAGAAATGGGCGTTTCTGTTGGTAGCATGCTTTTATTCCTGGCAGATAAGGTGGGGTTTTTGTGGTGTGCAGTTTGGTTTTGCACAGTGTCAGGCACAAGGAGGTAAATCCTGCTTTTATCCGGTCCCAGGGAATATCCAGGGAGGAATTTTTCTCACCTGCCCACAGGTACTGAGGGATCCCCATGAAAATTCCAAGTGCCTACATGAGTAAAAATCAATGTAAATCTGCTCAAGGACCGTTTCTTTTTAAATAAATGCCTTGTGCTGATCTTTCTTACACCTGGTGGAAAAGCAGCCTTTTAATTGAAGGATAAAATGTGGTTTTTTTCTCACCCTGACCCTGCCTGGCTGCTCACACTGGAATTAATGTGACCTGCTGCTCATGAATGCCTTGCTGTGGGTGGGGAGGCAGAACACAGAAATTGATGTAAATTGTCCTCTTTTCCTTGCTGGGTGCTCCCAGCTCTGAGAGGGGCAGATTTGGGGGAGTTTGGACCAATCTCAGCATTTTGTGCTGTCCCACTCTTGGGTTCTGTTGTAAGAATAAAACTCTCCACATCGTCACAAAGAGCAAACCCAGCCCTG
Source organism: Onychostruthus taczanowskii (assembly GCF_017590055.1). NCBI lineage: Eukaryota > Metazoa > Chordata > Aves > Passeriformes > Passeridae > Onychostruthus > Onychostruthus taczanowskii. The sequence goes on along the minus strand of NW_024501792.1, from coordinate 1,388,137 downwards.
AGGGATTTTCTCACTCAGTCTCTCTTCCAGGAGAAAACTGCACTTCAAACCCTTTGATTGGGCTCTTTTTTAAAGCACAGCTTTTCCCATTATTTTATTGAATATTCAAGGTGAAAAGGTGCTCCTGGAGTGTGTTTGCCTGGGTTTTTTGTGTTCTGGGCAAACACACTTCAGGTATTTCTGCTTTTATCAATGGCAGTGGTTGGTGTTTGCTGATAAAACAATAGTAGAAATAAATGGTTTATGCACAAGCTTGTGAGGTTGCATTATTTTAATGTGAAAATGATACCTTGTGGTATTATTTTCGCATTAAAAGATGGGGGAACTTTAAAGGCTGGCCTTGAGGACAATCTCTGTTAGTGCTATCTAATAAATTAAATTAATAAATTAATTACCAATAAATTAAAGCTTTTTTTTTGCTTTTTAATAGGTGTGCTTCAGTTTCTGATAACCTGTCTCTGTTTTAGTTACATTTTACCTGTTAATCCCCAAAAAAAGGCTGAATGTGCCAGAATGTTCAGATGAAACCCCAAGTTCTGCAATCCCCATTATTTTGGTTAAAAGAAGCCATTTTTATATGAAGAATTCTTGCTTCGTTAGAGTGGATCTGGATTTAAATGAAAGCACAAAGCCATTGTGGATCATTTTTGTGTGCTCAGCCCTGAATTTCAGGACCATTTTTGTGTGCTCAGCCCTGAATTTCAGGACCATTTTTGTGTGCTCAGCCCTGAATTTCAGGACCATTTTTGTGTATTCAGCCCTGAATTTCAGGATCATTTTTGTGTGCTCAGCCCTGAATTTTAGGATCATTTTTGTGTGTTTAGCCCTGAATTTCAGGACCATTTTTGTGTGCTCAGCCCTGAATTTTAGGATCATTTTTGTGTGTTTAGCCCTGAATTTCAGGACCATTTTTGTGTGCTCAGCCCTGAATTTCAAGACCATTTTTGTGTGCTCAGCCCTGAATTTCAGGACCATTTTTGTGTGCTCAGCCCTGAATTTCAGGACCATTTTTGTGTGTTCAGCCCTGAATTTCAGGATCATTTTTGTGTGTTCAGCCCTGAATTTCAGGACCATTTTTGTGTATTCAGCCCTGAATTTCAGGATAATTTTTGTGTGTTCAGCCCTGAATTTCAGGACCATTTTTGTGTATTCAGCCCTGAATTTCAGGCTCTGGTTTGTAGCTGCAGGCACTCTGGCAGGTCTGGAGGGTGATCAGTGCCTTATTCCAAAGCTTCTGTGTATTCCCAGGAGCTGCTTTTTATCAACCTAAATTGGTCAACCTGGAGATAAAAATAGCAAATCCCCCACTCCTGGTTTGGACCCTGCATTATTGATGGTTCCTGCAGTGTCCTCTGTGTCCAGGAGATTTATGGGGTGTGATTTATTATTTAGTGGCACATGCAGAAGAACCTCCAAGCGTTAGAGGAACAAAAGATAAAGGTATTTTCTTATCAGGTGAAGGGCTCTCTTATCTCCTTTTCCTTGAAGATTGCAGTAGTGGGACCAGAGGAATTCAGCTGGAGTGGTGAGTGAAAGCAATGCTGCTGATTCCCTTGGAATTTAGCACTTTAAATGGATTAGAACTAAAAATATCCCTGCCTGGCATTGCGTCAGAGCCTTCCAGAGTATCTGCATTTCCATGTTTGATGGCAATTTCTAAAGATTCCCACGTTGGAGCTGAGGGGGAGCCTTGTGAAGGAGAGCCAGGATTCTTCAGTGGAGCAGCAGGGTTGGGGATAATTGTAAAATCCTGGGGGTTGCTGAAGAGGGAGCCCACAGAAGCAGAATTTGGGAAGGAAAAGGTGGTTTTTGTTGCAGACAAAAAAGGTGATTTTTTGTTCTGGACAAAAACCAGGTGATTTTTGTTCCAGACAGGTGTGTCATTCTCTCTTTGGACATTGTGGGAGCCTTGACAGGAATTGGTTTGTAACTTTGGGGTGGGTTCTTGCAGCATTTGGTCACGTCTTGTTGGTCAGTTCTGGTGCAAATTAATTTGCTCATTGCTGATAGTTTGGGGTTTTTGTGAATAATGGTGTGTGAGCACTGCATTGGGGTTTATAATCCCAAACCCCAGGCCTGGTATTGCAGCAATGCAAAGGGAAATAATCACATTTTGTGCTTACCTAAAGCCTGGAGTTTCACTAGGGCAAGGGAGGGGGTTTTGACTGAGCTTGTGGCTTGTGCTCCTGATCTGGTTGGCAAATTTGACATTCCCAGAGCAGTGAAATGATCTCAGTGCCCTTTTGGAGGGGCTGAACCAGAGAAACACAGAATCCCACGGTGCTAATTGGGGTGTTTTTAATGAAATGTGGTGGTAGCACCGTGTTCAACACCCTCATGCATTATGAGTTCTGAACTGCTGGAAAATCCCAATAAATCAATGCAGGATTTTTTTCCCTTACACTGAACATTTCTGTTGATTTTTGGCCCATGTTTTGTGTGACTGCAGAGCTCTTGGCTGCACATCCAGGAGCTCCAAAGGTGAGTTCCTGCTGATGCTGGGGGAGTGTTTTGGGCTCCAGGTGTTGGTCCTGCAGCTTTGAGGGGAGCTGAGCAGTGTTAAACTCATCAGTGTGATGGATCAGCTGCCTGCCCTGCAGGGAAGGCTCTGTGAGAGGCTGTAAATTCCAGACAGGTAAGCTTTCAAAGCTGGGGTCCAGGTTAACATTTTGGACTCCACTAGATGGCACTGATTTATTGTGCTGTTGATAAAAACCCATCAGATGCAGTGGGAGACTTTTATTTTTTGAACAGAAGCCATAAAGGAGGTGATGAGGATGCTCAATATTTATTTGTTTGTCTGCTGGGTGCATTGATAGATTCCTTCATGACCTCCCTGCTTCTGAAGTGCAGTTTTGGATGGGCTGAGCATATCCTTGAAATATGTAGCACTGGGAAGACATCTCTAAATAAATACCTGGTTTTTCTGATCCTCTTTGTGTGGAAGGAAGGAAGTTGAAGGAAGAAGCTGGGCCAGTGTTGGTGCAGGCAGCTGGGTTTGCCATAACTGTGTCTGAAACCATCACAGAATCCAGGATAAATAGAATTCTTGTCTTTCTGATAAGAAAAGAGGGTTCCTGGTGGGTTCCAGTCTCACAGTGCCAGTTTTGGTTCAGACCAAAGTGATTTCATTGTGGTGGTGCTGAGGGCACTGGGTGAGAGCAAATAATTAATTATTCCAGAAAATGGCCACGAGAGTTCTTTTGGTAAATTTGTGCCCACATTCTCCCCAGGACCTTCTGTGTCCTGCTGCCCAGGGTGGAAGGGCAGCGAGGAACCCCAGATGGAATCTGTAATTCCATCTCTCCTGTCCTCTCCTGCATCCCACATGCTGCCCTTGGGGCACCCCACATCCCAGCGGAGCAGGAGATGTTCTGCTCAGCATTTGGGGTGCTCCATGGGGATAAACCTGGGCTTGGGCTTGGTTCCACCTGGTTTTGCTGCTGTGATCTCCTTTCCCTGGAGCTGAGGGGGAGCTGAGCAGCGCTGCAGGTTTGGCCTCGCGTGACTCCAGCGCTCGTGGGTGTTTTCATCTGCTGCCTCACGGGAGGAGTTGTTCCTGCAGCTCTGCCTCCCTCTGCTTCCTTGCCTTCCTTCCCAGGGATCTGCAATTAAACGGTTTTCCAAGGAGCTCAGCCTCAATCTTCTGTTGGAAGGATCTGTTCTCTGCCTGGCCTGTGGTTGGAGGGACCAACCTCAGACAAAACCAGCGGCCACTCCCCAGAATTCAGCATTTTGTGGATGCTGCTGCTTCCTCCAGCTGCAGATTTTGGGGTTTCTGTGTTTCCCTGGGGAATTTGTGTTTCCCCTCCCCAAAGGCTGCAGGGAGGCGTTGGCAGGGGCTCAGCAGCACCGCAGTGAGGGACTGAAACCCAGTTTTGTGCAGCTTTTGTGGCTTCAGTGCCACAGAGCTGGGGCTGATGTGCTCGTATTCCCTGTCTGCTCCGGGGTTTCTTGGTGCTTTCCCCTCCTCTCCCCTCCAACTGGAGGTTCAGTTGTTACTTTGGCCTCCAGTTCATAATTAGTTCATAATTAGTCATGTTTCTCAGGCCCAGCTCACTGCAGTCTGTGGGACTCCTTCCTGTGACATTGGCAGGGTTGGCGTTTTCTAAATTTTTTTTTTTTCCTTTTGACACCATGAATTTTTACATAAATTTATGAATTTTACCCTTGGTGGGGAAGTATTAGGTGATGTTCCCTGGCTTTGAATTCATTCCTAATGCCATTGTTTCCTAACTCTGTGATTTATATCGATTCCATTTCATTCTGGGCTTTATATATTATTAATTCCTAATTCCATTATTTCCTGACTTTTTTCCCATTGCCATTTTTTCCCTTCTTTTTCACAGCGTTTATCTCTTGTTTGCTGCCTGCTGAAGCCTGGATGTCCCTGAATAAATGGATTATTAATAAATTGATCATGTGCAGTGCCTGGGAACAGGCTGGCTGTCCCCAGGGGTGGGTGGGGACCGGGTGCCTGCTGTCCCTTGGATCTCACAGCTCTGGTTGTAAATTGGCCCAAAAAGGGGGGATTTAGAGGAGCATGGCAGGGGCTGTTTGGTTTGTGCTGCTGGGAGAATCAGGCAGGGCTGGCTGGGGACTCCAGGCTCCGTTTGCTGTTCTGTTTTCCAGCACAGAAGGTGGAATAGTAATTTATTATCTGACATTCTTGGCAAACAGATGGAAACCACTCTGCCTGTGAATTTGCAAGGGAAAGGATTCTGGGAGCAGGCTTTGCATATGTCCTTCCCCCCTTGGTTTTTTTTGCGTGCTTAGGAAAACAAGAATGAAGTCATTCCTTGTTGTTGGAAGGAAACTTGTGTGGTGTTCCCGCTCCTGCTGTCGAGGTGGATAAAAGAGACATCCACTCTGAACGTGGGAAATGGATGGAAGAAATGGGAATAAAACAACAGCTGAGCAGTGCAGCGAGCTCTGCTAGTGCTGCTTGGTTCTCACCCCACATTTGCATTTTTTAGTGTAGAATAAACCTGTCTGTTTGATGGTGGACAAAGAGGAGATGCTAAGGGTAAAACCAGCTAATTAAAGAGTGAGCAGGTGAATGAAGGGCTCAGATCGGTGAGCAGTGAAGTGCCCTTTGCAGCAGTGACATGTTTGTGTTGTAGTTGGCCTTTGTTTGTGCTTTTCTTCAAGAGGGCAATTAATTAACTTGTTTCTTTGTTTTGGTGGGGAGGGGTTTTGCCTTTAGTGAGTGTCACACCGGGGAGCTCTCACCCTGCAAAGATGAGAAAGGGTGTGGGAGGGCAGATAGGAGCACTTGGGAATGGGGATTTTGCAGTTTTGGGTAATTAATTTGCCCTCTGGGCGTGTGCCCTGTGCCCTCCGGGCTGTGATCAGGCACTGCAGAGGTTCCTAAAGGAACAGCAGCCAGGGTTTGTGACTGGGGCTGCAGCTTTTTCCCTGCGGAACACAGAGCCTGGAGGAGGCAGTGGAAGGAATCAGACAGATGGGTGCTTAACCTAAATCCCCGGAATTCCCTGGGGACACCTGGCCCAGGCTGCTCTCCGGGGTCAGAGCTGCTGTGTGAGGTGTGTGAGTGCTTTATTCAATATCCAGGGCACATTAAATGTCCCTCGGAGCTCCTGGAGGGGGAAATCCTGCTCGCAGTGTCAGGGACACATACAGGGGATGGCACCAAGGTCTCCTGATTCCTGGGCAATCCCAGCAGAAACCTGGGAGATTCCCCCTTACAGCTTTGGTTACAGCTCCAGGGAATGTTTGGGTTTCCCTTTTTCCACTAAAAACCATTCGTGGCATGAACGTTGGCTGTAGCTAAGTGGGAATCTCCCATCCATGCACTACCAGTGCATTCCCATTTTTTACACCAACCACTCGGATCTGTCAGTGGCATTTGTAGCGGGGTGCAAAGATTAAAATGAGCACTGAGATGTTTTCACCATCTGACTGTTCATTTCAGTCTCTTTCTGTCCCCCATCAGAGCAGGACCTGTTTGAATTCCCTCCCTGAATTTCTCCCTGTGCTGCCTGGGAGAGGCAGAAAAGGGAGATGCCAGCACACCACGCTCACGAAAACGAGCAGCTCCTGCCTGATCCAGGGCAGGCCTCCTGCGGCAGGATCAGAAAATCCCCTCCCAAACCCTGGTGCCAGACCCCCGTGCCTTGTCCTGGTGCCCATTAGGAGCAGCTGCAGGCTGGACTTTGATGTCCTGCAGGACAATGGGGTCACTGTTCCAGCTCCAGAGTGCCTCTCCTTGCTCTGCTCTTTGTTTGGGGGCTCTGGGAGTGGGGAGGACGTGAGGGGCGACACGAGATGGAAATCTCACAGGAAATTGCTCCCAAATGCCATCACTGGGACGTCAGGGTTTCAGCAGGGATGCACTTGGGAGGCAGCAGAATTTTAATGCTGCTGGCAAATAAATGAGGATGAAGGGGGGAAATTGTCCTCATTGAGGAGGGGAAAATCCAGCTTAATTCAGAGCAAAGTGTAATTAAGGGGGAGAAAACTTCTGGTGTAGATGGAGAGAGCTGAGAGATCTCAGGAAATGTTCTTGTGCACAAGTGAAATTTAGCTATTTCTGTCTGGTTTTTCTGGAGAATGTGCCCACGTTTTCCCGGGGTATTTTATGCAGTGGACACCCAGAAATTTTTGGGTAATCCCCTCCTGATTTGTGCGGCAAAGGAGGTGTCTCAGTGCAGGAAATCCGAATTTCTGCAAAGTGAGGTGCTGTGAAAAGAGCAGGAAAGCAGAGGTGGTGGATCCTTGTGTTTGTTAGGAGGAGGAATTGGGAGGGACGGGGATGGGATAATGGGGTGACAGAACCCCCATCCCAGTGCTCTGGGTTAGGGCTTGGTTTGAAATAACACTCACAGGTGTTTCTTTCCCTAAAATCTCCCATTTTTTGCCTCACACCACCCAAACCCGTGGCTCATGAAGCTCCGAGCTCCATTCTCATTTCTGTTTTGCCCAGAACTCTGTGTCAGGATCCCAGTGAGTCACCTTCTCCCCGGGTTTTTGTTGCTGTTCCCTCAGTGACAGCAGTGAGTGAATTCCTGCTCGCAGGCATGTAGGAGATCCCACATTCCTGCTGCCATCTGTTACCAAACTTGGAGGGTTTTGTTTTTCCCAGTTTGCAGCAATTTGAGGGAGAGTAGGGGAAATAGAGCAGGTGATTAAAAGGAGGATTCAAGTGATGTAAAACATTGGTGTGATGACCAGGAAGTTAAAAATGAAGAGTGCCTGGAGCAGGGCTTTAGTAAATTCAGCAGCCTCTGACAGAAGGTGGTTTCACTCAAATATTCTGACTGTATTCCCCCTGTCATGAACCAATTTTCAGTTTATTTCTTTGTTTTCCATGGAGTGTGGCTGTAATTGCAGCTCATTATCTCTGTTGTGATGGAGGCAGGGGTGAGGATGTCCCAGGAGGTGCTGGCTGATAACAAAAATCACCTTGCACTGAGCTCTGAGTGCCAGCCCTGCCTCCAGAGTGCATTTTTTAATGAGCTCACCCCGTGGACAGATCCATTGTTCCCTGCACAGACAATTGCTGGCTTGTGCTGTTTGCAGTTCTCTGCTTGGCCACAGTTCTTAATAATTCTGTGGGAATTATCCTTTGGGCTTGGCTTTTTCTTCAGCAGATACAAAAAAGGAATAAAACCCCCATCCAAATGCATCTTTAATTATTTGTGTTTTAGCGATACAAAGCTCCCACTGCATTATGTGATGCTCGAAGCAGACTTTTGAACATGGATGAGCAAACAACACTTTGTGTTTTTCCCACAGGGGATGAAAATGTTTCTTAAAACTGAAATCCCCCGTCATTCATGAGTCAGGGCTGATTTTAGGAAGGAGTTGATTGGACATGAATTACGTAGATGCTACTCCAGAGTTGAAATTATCTTGGGTTACTGTGGGTATTTTTATCTGTGCAGCTGCAGGATTGAAGGCAGAACTGTGCCTACAGCTCTGCTTTCTGTAAAGAAGAATTTATAACAGAACATTTTAATCTTTCCCTTCAAAGATTCAATTAGCAAGCTTTGATTTTTTATCTTTTTCTGTCACACAGACAGATTCCACCTGCACTTTGGATTCCCTGACCACGCTGACTTAGGCACCAAATCCTTTTTTCTTTCCCCTCGCTGCCTGAAGTGTGTGAATTCACTGGGCACATCTGTCCCCAGATGTGAGGGTCAGCTTTGGTTCAAGGTCGTGCTTTTGGCTCTTTCTGCATTGAACCTGGGGGCATTTTAGGTACCTCAAAGTGGAATTGTGCTTAAACCTGAGACAGGAGCAGCTGGATCTCAGCTGGTCCCACGTGGGGGCTCCTGGGGCTGCTCAGAGTCTGGTTTTGTGCACCCTAAACCCTTTTATCCTCTTACAGCCTTGATTTTTTAAATTAATTAATATATTTTTTCCCCTAGAAGGCACATTACTCTTGTTAAGAGCCATGAATGATCTTGTTTATGTCTGAACCTTTGGGGAAGAGCAGCCTGGAGTTGTTCCTGTTCTGCTCTGATGTGTCAGTGGTGTCCAGATGCAGGGAATGATGGAGCTGGCAGTGACAGATCAGCTTTGGCTGCTCTGCCCCATGTCAGGTATTATTAGCTGTGCTGAGCATCCAATCCATCCAAATCCAGCAGCTAATCCCGTTGTTTGAAGGAAATTGGAGTGCTGCACGGTGTCAGGAATGTTTGTTGGTGCTTCTGTGCGCGTTGCGGGGTTCCTGAGGATTTCGCTTTGGCTTGAGTCGCCTTCAGGGTGATTTTGTTTGCTGGAATGTCACTTGGGCTGGGCTGGGAAAGGGAATTCAATCAAGGTAACAGTGACAGCTCTGAGGAGAGCAGACCTGGCTGCTGCTGCTGTGCTGAACTCAAACAAACTGAGCATTACCGAAGTGCAGAAGGTGATGTGAAAAGCGACAGCCAGGGGACAGTGATGAACAACGAGCAGCAGTTCCTTTAAAAAAGCTCTTGCCAGCCTCCCTGGGTGGTCTCGGTGTGGCAGAGCCGGTCTGGAGCAGCAGGGGTTGTTTCTGCAGGGTATTTCTGCAGGAGGTGTGTCTGGGTGCCTGGCTGATGGGCCCACCTGAGCAACCCTTCACTTGGCAGCCGAGAGATCGCAAAATCCAAATATCCTGCTGGGGGTTCAGCCTGAGAGGAGCTTTCCCGAGCATCCCCAGGGAGGGTTCCGGGGTGCTGGGAGAGCTGCAGGGCGCCCTGCACTGCTGCTGGGCATCCTGCACTGCTGCTGGGCACCCTGCACTGCTGCAGGGAACCCTGCTGCTGCACGGTGTCAGGAATGTTTGTTGATGCTTCTGTGCGCGTTGCAGGGTTCCTGAGGATTTCGCTTTGGCTTGAGTCGCCTTCAGGGTGATTTTGTTTGCTGGAATGTCACTTGGGCTGGGCTGGGAAAGGGAATTCAATCAAGGTAACAGTGACAGCTCTGAGGAGAGCAGACCTGGCTGCTGCTGCTGTGCTGAACTCAAACAAACTGAGCATTACCGAAGTGCAGAAGGTGATGTGAAAAGCGACAGCCAGGGGACAGTGATGAACAACGAGCAGCAGTTCCTTTAAAAAAGCTCTTGCCAGCCTCCCTGGGTGGTCTCGGTGTGGCAGAGCCGGTCTGGAGCAGCAGGGGTTGTTTCTGCAGGGTATTTCTGCAGGAGGTGTGTCTGGGTGCCTGGCTGATGGGCCCACCTGAGCAACCCTTCACTTGGCAGCCGAGAGATCGCAAAATCCAAATATCCTGCTGGGGGTTCAGCCTGAGAGGAGCTTTCCCGAGCATCCCCAGGGGGGGTTCTGGGGACCCTGCACTGCTGCTGAGCATCCTGCACTGCTGCTGGGCATCCTGCACTGCTGCTGGGCACCCTGCACTGCTGCAGGGCATCCTGCACTGCTGCTGGCCCAGCCTGCAGAGGCTGCTCCTGATGGAACAGCTCCTGAAGATGCTTTGTCCTGTACCCTGGGGTTTCTCCTGCACCCCAGGCTGTGTCCTGCATCACGAGGGTGTCCCCTGCACCCCAGGGTCTGTCCTGCATCCCAGGATTTCTCCTGCACCCCAGGGTCTGTCCTGCACCCCAGGCTGTGTCTTGCATCCTGAGGGTCTGTCCTGCACCCCAGGGTCTGTCCTGCACCCTGGGCTGTGACCTGATGTGCATTAAAATGTGCATTAAAAGCATTGTGTTTCCCTGGATATCCTGGTAGACCCAGCTACCAACACCTTTTCTAGCCCCGTTAACCCTTTGGGAACATTTTCTCTCTGGTTTGTGCTGTTCTCTGGTGCTCACAGAAGTTTTGGCCATTTTTTTATTGAGCTCTTCACCTTCAGGTGCTTCTGGAAAACCCAGTGGAGATGAAATGGAGTGTTTGATTTAGAATGTTTGTTTTATGGGATCTGGATTTCAGTGGATTTCAAATTGAATTTTTTTTTTCAATAAAAAGTTCTGATTTTTATTTTTTCCCAATAAAAACCCTTCTCTCTGGGGTTGAATTCCTGCCTGCCCTGCCACCCGCAGGCTTGACCAAAAATGCCATTTTTAATGATGCAAAGTGAGCATGAATCCCTGCTCAGCACAGATGCCCTTTTCCAGCACTGGGGTTCCTTGTGCAAGGAAAACCATCCATGCAGCCAGAGGAGGGAGAACAGGAAATTATGGGATGCCAGCAGTGCTGTATAGGAGCTTTCACTGCCTGCCCACAGAGCACTTGCAGAGAAACTCAGAGCCAACACTTCCCTTGGCAGCAGCTGCCTGATTTTTTTTTTTTTTTTAATTAATTTAAATTATCATCTCCTGCAGACAATCCTGACTCAATGTCCTCGGTTTGAGGCTCCTCCAAGCCAGGCACACGAGGCTGTTCCTGTTGGATGTGAGCAGCTTAAACCCCTGTCAGTCCTTGTTGTGGGCAGGATTTTGGCAGTGCTGGGAGTTGATTTATTGTATTTTTTCCCCCCCAATAACGTGATGTTGCTGGAATTTTCCATGGGTGGGAAAGCTTGTCTTTTCTGGAAGTTGTGTGATTGAGGGGGCTGGGAGCACAGCCTGGAATAACTGGCAGGAGCTGGAATATCTGGGTGGAAAGGGGAGGCTGCTGAGTCCTGGGGATGGGGAGACCCCCCCGGTGTCCCTGGGCTTTGGGGTGTCCCACTGCAGCATTTTGGGGTCACAGCTCCTTCCAGCATTGCTGCAGTTGGAGAGGCAGCTGATTTTACCCATTTTTCCCTGCTCCAAAGCCTTTTCTGAGCCCTCAGCCGGGTTGGTGTCCCTGGGCACAGAATTCCCAGTTCTTGTGCAGGGGGGGAGCTGGGACAGCACAATCCTGGAGGGAATTCCTTGATTCTCCCAAGGTGTGGGGAGCCCACAGAGCCTCCTTGCTCTGCCAGGGACAGGCATTGTGGTTAAATCGTGGTTAAAAATGATAATTGTGCCAAGAAAACGGGCACTGAGCTGTGAAGGGAGGCAGGATTTGAGCAGGGAACAGAGTGTGCCTGTTCTCAGGGCGAGAATTCCAGCGTTTGGGTTTCTGATGGGTTTTTAATTGCTGTAAGTAGTGCCCTGAGTGTGTGCAGGACTCACAGGGGCTGTGCTGGGTTTGAAACATCTTCCTTGCCACGCCACCTGAATCTCCAGTTGGTTTCTTTGCTCTTAGCTGATTCCAGAGTGCCAAAGGTGTTTTCCTCCTCCTGAAGGAGATTTCAGGGTTCATTCAGCGTGCCACAGGCAGAGAGACCTGCCACTGGGAGCTGTCACTGCCTGCCCTGGGGAAATGCAGCTGGGGTTATTTCTGGGGGAGCTGGATTCCCTCACCCAGCCTTACCATCATCATCCTCACTGGACAGAAATGCTGGGGATGTGTGGTTGTGTTCGAGGGTCCCCAGGGCAAGGGAAGAGATGAGAATCTTGACTCCATGTTTCAGAAGGCTTATATTATATTATATTAATTATATTATTAACTTATTATATCAATTTATTATATTTATTATATTATATTTTATATTCTATATTATTAATTTATATTGTTGTATTATATGTATTATATTTAGTATTCTATATTATTCTATATTCTATATATGGTATATATTATATCATATCATATATCTTATCATATCACATTATATCACATTATATTGCTATACTAAAGCTAAACTAAAAAGAATAAAGGCTGGACAAGAATGAATAATAAAAACCTGTGCCTCTGCAAAGTCCTGACAGAGCTGGAGTGGTCACGAAGTAAAAAACCCCCATGGAACCCAGCAGAGCTGCACCCGTTGGTAAACGAGCTCCAAAGCACATTCCAGGCAATCACATCATCATTGTTCACGTTTCCTTTCTGAGGCTTCTCAGGAGGAAAACCCTGGGCAAAGAGGATTTTCCAGAAAATACCATGGTGGCATGGGGTTCTCTGCACATCTGCTTGGGAAGGAGCCCTGGCCCTGCTGGTGGCTGTAATTAGTGGCTGTGACCCTAATGAAGGTGGCAGTGTCCCACGAGGACAAACCCCTTTCCTTTCCCTGTTGTTCCTCTCCAGTGGAAGCTCCCGGGGCAGGATTTGGCTGCTCTTTGTTGCCTTGTGATGCCCCAGAATGAACAAGAGACTTATTCATGGCTGGAGTTTCCTTACAGAGACAATATGGAAAATAAGGAAATTGTGTCGCTTCTCGTCCCAAAATGTACTCCTGTTGGAATTTTCCTTGTTTTCCCTCTTCCTGGGTTATAAATCAGATTGCCTCTCCTTTTTTTTTTTTGGCTGCTCCCAAGGGCTGCATAACGTTTTTAAGTAATAGAATGTATATTCAGTGCTTTTAAATAATAGAGTGTATATTCAGTGTTGCAAAAAACCCTTGGGATTGTGTTTTGGGAGCCAGTGGCTGTGTTGCATCCTTGACTGTGACACTTCTCTGTGAGAAATCTGCTTTCTGAAATGGATTATTGAATGGGACTCATTGGAAAACAAACACAGATAAGTATTATTTATTTTTGAAGGGAAAGAATGGTAAAAAATGGCCTGAAAGCAACCCAAAGCTGCTTTAGGTTTTAAATCTCCACACCCAGATAGAAAATGTTTGTGTCAGGACATGTGGGCTCGGGGAGGTGCATTGATTTTTAATCAGTGATCAGCTGTGCCCCTCCTGCACAGCATTTCCCTTCCCTCTGCATTTCCATTGCAGCTCATTTTTTCCTGGTGTTTCATTCTTTATCATCTGTTCCCTTTTCAAAATAATTAAGGAATGAAACATATGATTTATGGCAATTATCTTGCACATTAGAGGGGGGAAATACACAGTGTGTCTGGTTGCTTTGGTGTTGCAGTTTGCAGAGTTGATAAGCAGCCCCAATTTCCTGACACATTCATTTTTCAAGTTGTTTCAAGAGAATCTGATGTGACACAGTGAACAAAAGACTAATCTAATTTATCTTTCTGATTTTTTTTTTTCTCATCTCTCTGTCTCATCCCTGGAATGTTTCTGCTAGGCTGGCTGCATATGTGGATGGGTTTCGTGGTGGCATTTCTGTTTTGGGATGGACACTGAGGCAGGGAACAACATTTCAGTTTTGGGATGGGTGTTGAGGCAGGGAACAACATTTCAGTTTTGGGGTGGGTGTTGAGGCAGGGAACAACATTTCAGTTTTGGGGTGGGTGTTGAGGCAGGGAACAACATTTCAGTTTTGGGATGGACGTTGAGGCAGGGAACAACATTTCAGTTTTGGGCTGGGTGTTGAGGCAGGGAACAACATTTCAGTTTTGGGATGGACGTTGAGGCAGGGAACAACATTTCAGTTTTGGGCTGGGTGTTGAGGCAGGGAGTGACGTGCCCTCCCCTTCCCAGTGATTCCAGGGTGACACCAAAGCCTCTCTGTGGATCCTCAGGGATCAGGGTCAGAGCAAACCCCTCCTCTCCTGCAGGGACAGACTCCTGGGGTTCTATAGGACATTGATCATATCCAATGAACAGCAGCTGAATTGATCGGGTTCTGGTCAATACATTGAATTATCAGGTTCTGATCAGTGCATTGATCAGGTTGTGGACAGTGAATTACCAGGTTCTCATCAGTCCATTGATCAGGTTCTGATGAGTGAATTACCAGGTTCTGATCACTCCATTGATCAGGCTCTGGTCAGTGCATTGATCAGGTTTCAGTCACTTCATTGATTATGTTCTGATCACTCCATTGATCAGGTTTCAGTCACTCCATTGATCAGGCTCTGGTCAGTGCATTGATCAGGTTTCAGTCACTCCATTGATCATGTTCTGATCACTCCATTGATCAGGTTTCAGTCACTCCATTGATCAGGCTCTGGTCACTCCATTGATCAGGTTTCAGTCACTCCATTGATCATGTTCTGATCACTCCATTGATCAGGTTTCAGTCACTCCATTGATCAGGCTCTGGTCAGTGCATTGATCAGGTTTCAGTCACTCCATTGATCAGGCTCTGGTCAGTGCATTGATCAGGTTTCAGTCACTCCATTGATCAGGCTCTGGTCAGGGTGTAGCTGTGCTCAGGCCTTGCTGTTGGTCACACTCAGAGGTGATCACATCAGCTGCCTGCCCACAGATAAGGGTTGATAACCCTCAGTGGCTGCTGGGGCTGAGCTGCCAGCTGGGCTTCCCAGTGCCAGAGGTCCCTGCTAATCTGTTTTACACCATTCCCTTCTTCTCCACAGCCTGCTCCTCACATCCTTTATCAGCCCCAGCCAAAGCTCAGCTGCCTGCAGAAGCAGTTTGGTTGGGGTTTAATTCCTTTCCAAGGGGTGAGGAATGAAATGTGTGTGGAAGGAAGCTCTGCAGACAACAAATGCTGTTTATGTGCTGTGCTTTGTACCAAGACTGGATCCAGCCTGAGGAAGTAGCTGAGCCCTGAAAAGAAAGACTGAGGGGTTTTTTCCTAATCCTGTTTTACCTTGTGGCAAAATCTACTCTTGGATTCTAATAGTGCTGGCCCCCAGGCCTTGAAACCAGGGGTTTAGCAATGCCTGGTGAGTGTGCTGCAGGGAAATCTCATTTCCATCGCTGGGCTGTCAGGAGTGCAGAGGGTTTGGTTTGTGTGTGCTCATCTCCACGATCACGGGGATGGCAGGGGATGGCGACGTGCTCAGGGACAGGATTGCTCCTGGCACTGGGCTGTGGCTCCTGTTCCTGGCCATAATTGCAGTGATTTGGGTGACAGGAGTCTCCAGTGCCCTGGCAGGACTGGTGCCTTATGGGGCTTGTCACCAAGCTAAAGGAAATATTAAAATAACAAGTCAGGCTGAAGCAGCACAAGCATGGGCAGTGTTCTGCTCAAGGTAAAGCACAATGTCAGGGGCAGAGTTCAGAACAGCTTCCTAATTCCAGTAATTCAGGCTGGAAAAATCTCCTGTTCCACTCTGCTGTGCCCTAAACCCGATGTTCACGCTGCTCTCAGATATTGGGTATTAGATAAGGTTATTTCACCACTCCTCTTGCCTCGCAGAATTTGCCACTTATGAAATGATTCCATTTAGCAGATTAGTTTCTGTAACTGCATATTGCTTTTCATTAAAATTTCATGGGGCTTTTATTTAACATGCACTGGAGCCTTGTTTATGTGGGACCTGTTGAAGGCAAAGTGGATTAGGCCATTTAAGCCATGTATAATCCATTCCCCATGGACTTGTGTTTGCTGCTGCCTGCCTGGTCCTCATCCCTGCTGCTGTCCATCCATCCATCCATCCATCCATCCATCCATCCATCCATCCATCCATCCACCCATCCATCCATCCTGCAAGGAGCAGAGTTCTGCATTTGCTGCACAAGGAATTAGCAGTGCTTTAATTGCGTGATAACAAACACATTCCAGGCCTCTCCTCCGCCGAGTCCCAAATTTTGCTCTGTCCTGGAAGCCCGGTTTTGGCTCTGGAATGGTGCCAGTTCTTGTTTGCAGGAGCTGGCTGCTCTTTACATGGAGATTTCTGCCCTGTTCTCATGGATTGGGGGCAGGTGTTTATTATTTGGAGGCTCCAATTTGTTTAATGCTTTGTCCGCCGTGTTCAGCTGAGCCAGTAAGGCCCTGCTGGGGTTTATTGTGTTTATTGTGTTTATTCCCACACGTCACACAGCCCAGGACTCCTGGCACTGAATTTGGGCAGGGTTTGATCCGTTGTGGGTTGCACACACTGGGAAGGAGCATGGAGTCCATGGAACACGAGCTCAGGGCCTCTGTTCCCAGCTGGTCCCGTGGCCAGTCCTGTCCGTGCCCCAGCAGCCTGGGATTGATTTGGGGTCCGGTTTGGGGTTCATCTGGGCTCCAGTTTGGGGTTCATTTTGGGGTCCAGTTTGGGGTTCATCTGGGCTCCAGTTTGGGCTTCAATTTGGGACTCATCTGGGCTTCATTTTGGGGTCCAGTTTGGGGTTCATCTGGGCTCCAGTTTGGGCTTCAATTTGGGATTCATCTAGGCTTCAGTTTGGGGTCCAGTTTGGGGTTCAGTTTGGGATTCATCTGGGCTCCAGTTTGGGGTCCAATTTGGTGTTCATTTTGGGGTCCTGTTTGGGGTTCATCTGGGCTTCAGTTTGGGCTTCCAATTTGGGGTTCATCTGGGCTCCAGTTTAGGGTCCAATTTGGGGTTCCTTTGGGGTCCAGTTTGGGGTTCATCTGGGCTCCAGTTTGGGGTCCAGTTTGGGGTCCAGTTTGGGGTTTCATCTGGGCTCCAGTTTGGGGTTCAATTTGGGATTCATCTGGGCTTCAGTTTGGGCTTCAGTTCATCCTTGCCCAAGCTCTTCCATCCCAGGCCCAGCCTGGTGTGTCAGGGTGCAGGGGAATTGAGTTCATTCCAGCTGAGAATCCCCCCATCCCCCCGTTGTTTTAGGGAAAAAAAGATGGAATTCCAGAAGCGAATCCACCTTGGGCATTGCTGCTTTGGGCAGAATCACTGACACCACCTGCAGCATCCTCCTGCAGGAGATTGTTTTCCCCTCAATTGCATTAATTAGCTGTAAATGTCCAGTTTTTGTTTTAATGCTCTCCACTCATTCCTCATGTCTCATTTGCCCGTGAAATGATTTCTCCCAAGCCCCTGTGCTCCAGAAGCTTTTTCCAGGCTGTTCCAGTGGTTCCTGGGAGAACAGGGCTCTGATTTTGGGGGAATTCCAGCTGGGATCAGCTCCTGCTCAGGCCTGCCCTTGCTCTCACTGAGGGAAGCGAGGTCAGCATCAGTGGCAGGGGATGGAGGAGCCCCGGGGGAGCGTTTTGGGGACATTCCCATGGGAATTTCCTCTGCAGTTTTACCAGGGCAGGATCTGCAGTGCTCTGAAATACCCGGGGTGAGAGGAGACCATAACCAGCAGCAGAAGATGCTCCAGCAGGAGCCTTTAACACCCATTTATCAGGCGGGACAAAGAATTTCAGCTCTTGCTCCTTGTGGTGGTGGGATCTGCAGGAGTGATGAAGGACGGAGAACTCCCGATTCCTGCTTTTTTTCCTGCATTTTTCCTGCTCTTCCTGAGTCCTTGTGGCTTCCCAGAGCCCTTGGAGGAGCTTGTGCTGCTGAAATAGTGCAGCCCAGGGGCTCCTGGTGGGTGCTAATGGCTTAATTGTCACTTGGAGCTCTTCTTGATTTTCAGCTTCTTTATCCTCTGAAAGGTGAGAAAATAAGGCCAAAAAATCCAGAGGCGTTTTGCTTTCTAAGCCTCCTTTCTCCAGGCTTCTGAAATGTATTTATGCGCAGGGCTCCTCCTAACAAAGGCCTCTTTGAGGGTCCTGTGGTCGTCTAACGTTCCCTCCTTTCACATGAAATTAAGGGCTGTGATTTACTGCAGTGACCTGAGTGCTCTCATTTACAGCCAGCACGGCTTTTATTTTCCTCTTTCTAGTTTTTTTCTAACTTTTTTT
Source organism: Onychostruthus taczanowskii (assembly GCF_017590055.1). Classification (NCBI taxonomy): domain Eukaryota; kingdom Metazoa; phylum Chordata; class Aves; order Passeriformes; family Passeridae; genus Onychostruthus; species Onychostruthus taczanowskii. The sequence continues at coordinate 1,370,316 of NW_024501792.1, read as the reverse complement.
CCTTCTTTTTTATTTTCTTTTTGTGTTTATTTTTTCAAATTTTTCCATTTTCCCCCCCCTTTTTTTTCTTTCCTTTTTTTTTTTTTTCCCTTTTTTTTGAGGGGAGAATGTTTTTTGGTGGGTGCTTTACTCATGCAGACATCCCGGGAGGGCTGGGCTGGTGTCACACAGCTCCCAGTGGCCCTGCTGGACTCCCTGGCTGCCTTTCCTTTGCCTCTTGCAGTTCTTTTCATCCAGCGAAGAAAAGGCACAGATTTATTTATTTTAATTAACCAAAGCATAGATTCCTTTTTGATTTTCACAGGTGCTGATGGAGGGCACGGAGTGGGGAGGTTTGGGGTCTTTTATTTGTGGGGCTCCCAGATGAGGGAAGGAATGATGGCTCTGACTCCATGTCCTCAGAAGGCTGATTTATTATTTTATGATCTATATTATATTAAAGAATACTAAACTAAGCTATACTAAAGAATACAGAAAGGATACAGACAGAAGGCTAAAAAGATAATAATGAAAACTCGTGGCTCTTCCAGAGCCTCGACACAGCTTGGCTTCAATTGGCCAATAAATCAAAATAATGCACATGAAACCAATGAAAAAACCACCTGTGGGTAAAGAATCTCTAACTACATTCTAAAACAGCAAAACACAGGAGAAATAAATAAAATAATATTGTTTTTTTTTTTTTCTTCTCAGTTTCCCGGGAGAAAAATCGCGCATAAAGAGATTTTTCCAAAAATTAAACCAGTAACACTTGGGATCCTCTGTCCCAGCCTGCAGCTCAGCTTTCTTAGGAAATACCAAATTTTCATCCCCAAATTCAGGCTGTTGGTCCCAGCTCCATTCCCTGAACCATCCCAGAGATTTTCAGAGCTGCTTCACACCTTGATCCACCCAACGCGGGAGCTGCAGCTGCTCCCCCTTCCCCCGGGGCCTGCCTGGGCTGCTCCTGCTGGAATTTGGGCAGATCCTGCTGGGATGCAGACAGAACACGTGCAGATTTTTCTCTTTGGAGCCAGAAATTTCTATCAAATGTTATGTGTAAAATAGAGATACTGTATATAAAATAGCAGGTATTTTCAGGGTGATAAAATAGAAATAATAGAAAATATCAGATATTTTCAAGGTGACAAAATATAAATAATGTAAAATATGTAATTTCAGAGTGATAAGATAGAAATAATCTATATAAATATCAGGTATTTTCAGGGTGATAAGATGTAAATAATATAAAATATCAGGTATTTTCAGGGTGATAAAATACAAAAAAATATAGACTATTAGGTATATTCAGGGTGATAAGTATAAATAATATTATAAATATATAAAATATAGTATATAAATAAATATATTTATATTATATATATAAAATATTATGTATTTTCAGGGTGATAAGTGTAAATAATATAAATATATAAAATATACTATATAAATATAAATTTATATTATATATAAATAAACGATCAGGTATTTTCAGGGTGTTTCCTAGAGAATGTTATTAAAATCAAAGAGGGCCCTGCAATTCCCTTTCCTTTACTGCAAAGAACCCTCCAAAGCCCGTGATTTGGGTGAGGACAGTGCTCACCCCCGGAGGAAACCCTGCAGGGCAGAAAAGCTGCGAGCGCAGCCCCAGGTCGGCCTCGTGCTCTGAGGCTGCCCGACTAAAACAGATTGGGTCCTGCTGGGCTTCTGCAGGAAAATCGGAATTTCCTGGGAGGAAAAATTGAATTTCCTGAGTGGAAAAATTTGAATTTCCTGGGAGGAAAAATCGGAATTTCCTGGGAGGAAAAATCGGAATTTCCTGGGTGGAAAAATCTGAATTTCCTACGTGGAAAAATTTGAATTTCATGGGTGGAAAAATCTGCATTTCACGGGTGGAGAATTTTGGATTTCATGCGTGGAAAAATCTGAATTTCCTGGGTGGAAAAATCTCAATTTCATGGGTGGAAAAATTTGGATTTCATGGGTGGAAAAATTTGAATTTCCTGGGTGGAAAAATCGGAATTTCCTGGGAGGAAAAAATCGAAATCTGAATTTCCTGGATGGAAAAATCTGAATTTCCTGGGAGGAAAAATCTGCCTCCTCCTCCTCCTCCTCCTCCTCCTCCTCCGCTGTCAGGGCTCCTGGGGGGGTTTAGAGTTTCCTTTTTTTCTGGTTTTTTCCTTTCCCTCTGTGATATCTGTAGGATTTTTCATGGTTTTGGTTTTTTTTTTTTTTTTTTCTCTCTCCTTCTGTGACATCTGTAGGATTTTTCCTGGTATATTTTTCTTTCATTCTCTAGGGTTTTTCCAGTTTTTTCCTCTCCTTCTGTGGGATTTTTCCTGTATTTTTTCTCATTTCCTGGGGATCTGTAGGATTTTTCCTGTTTTCCTCCCCTCCTATGGGATCCGTAGGATTTTTCCAGTTTTTCCTCTCCTCCTATGGAATCTGTAGGACTTTTCCTGTTTTTTCTCCTCTCCTGTGGGATCTGTAGGATTTTTCCTGTTGTTTTTGTTTTGGGGTTTTTTGGGTGTTGTTTTTTGGGGTTTTTTTTCTCTTCTGTAGGATTTTTCCAGTTTTTCTCTCTTATAGGATCCGTAGGATTTTTCCAGTTTTTCCTCTCCTCCTATGGAATCTGTAGGATTTTTCCTGTTCTTTTCTCCTCTCCTATGGGATCTGTAGGATTTTTTCCTGGTTTTTTTTTGGTTTTGTTGTTTGTTTTTTTTTTCCTTCTGAAGGATTTTTCCAGTTTCCTCCCCTCCTGTGGGACCTGCCCTTCCCTGGCAGGTGCTGCAGGAGCAGGGCTGTGCTGCTCCCACCACAACCTGCTGGAAATCCCATTAAAACCTCATTAATTGGAGCTGCCTGCCCTGACCAGCCTGGGCTGCCTCTCCCGGGAGCTGGTTTAGTACAGGGAATAAAAATTCAGCTCAGGACAGGGAAAAAAATTCTGCCTGGAGAAAAAGGCCCAAGCTGGAATGGAGAGAAGGAATTGATTTGTGCTGGAGCAGCTCCCAGCCCGGAGTGTGACACGGCTCTGCTGATGCTTTGTGCTGCCTTTGGCCGGCCTGGGTGTGAAATAAAAGATGAAAATGCAGTTTTTTGGGGCTGGTATAAATGAGAAGCTTGACTAGGCCAATATTCAAGCAGCAATCAATGTATTAATTAATTATTATGGTGAAGTGTGAGCCATACAGCGCTGGGTACAGTGGGGGAAATTTTCCCTCCAGCTGCACCCTGATAGTTGGGGCTCACAGGTATTTATAGGGGCACTCATGAGCTTTCTCAGCAGTTTCTGTTCCCAGTTTTTACATCACAATTCTATACACTATTGTGATGTAGTTTTTCTCAGGATGTATCCCAGAAAGGAGTATCCCCAGATGGTGGGGTCCAGCTTCCCAAAGAAGAAGGAAGTCTCCCAGCTGCTGGTGAGGTCCAGATTCCAGATGCGGGTCCACCTTTTAATTTAAGGACTATAAATCTCATAGCACTGATGTCCAGCTTCCCTTGGTCTGAACTATCAATCCTTGAGTTGATGTTCATCTTCCTTTCTCAAGCTGCTTTTCAATGTTTTGTTAAGGCATCGAGATAAGCATGTTTCCTTTTTATATATTCTAAAGCTGTAGTTTCAAAGATCTTTACTACAAGCAATTATAAAATAAAATTACACTTCAAGAGGTTATTATTGCAAAACTCTTTTTAGCTAGAAGCAGAAAGTTCCTGTCAAACAGCAACACCTTTAAAGCTTTAATTCGAATGCTCCTAAATCAAGACTTATGAAGGTTAATTGCCAACAAAGGACAGGTTCAAAGGCCTTCTCCCATGCTTTACTCCCTCAGTTATTTATTAGAATTGTTTTTATAGCTGTCCCACGGTCGGTTTGCACACGTACACAATCCCAGACTCACGTTGCCTGTGTGTCCCTGGCATGAAGCACAGCTCTATTTCAGTGGGGTGGTGGCTCAGTGGGTGCTGCTGGCAGTGCCTCCCTGCCTTGCTGCTGTTTGCCATGCAGCCAAACCCGCTGAAAAATCACAGAATCACAGAATTTCTAGGCTGGAAGGGACCTCTAAGATCATCGAGTCCAACCCATGTTCTAACACCTCAGCGAGGTCATGGCACCAAGTGCCACATCCAGTCTCTTTTTGAACACATCCAGGGATGGTGGCTCCACCACCTCCCTGGGCAGATGATTCCAGTATTTGACCACTCTTTCTGTGAAAAACTTCCTCCTTAAGTCCATCCTGTATCTCCCTTGGTGCAGCTTGGGGCTGTGTCCTCTTGTTCTGTCTGTTGTTGTCCCAAGAAAGAGAACGACCCCCAGCTCACTACAGGGAAGGGCAGATCCCACAGGAGGAAAAATGCTGCAGTTCTCCCGGGCAGAGAAATCCCTCTGTGGCCCTTGCCTTTGTTTCAGGAAGTTTTTCCCCTCCGATTTTCAGCTCCTCGGATGTGGCGTTGCTCCGTCACCCTCTGTCTCCTTTTCTTCCTCTTATTTTTATCTGTCCTTGTCTGTCCTGTCCTTCGCTCCAGCAGAAACAAAACGCCCTTTGTGGCTGCAAAGCCGGCTGCCAAATACTTTGAATAACTGTAGCACTGCACGAGCGAATGTAAAACATAAAAGGGCCAGTAAATTCCTTTTAATGCCGCCCTATAACGGCGAGAATTCCCATTTTAATAACTGGGGCAGGGGAAGGCTTGACCTGCTTGTTTGATGCAAGCATTAACTTGCTTGGCCGGGTTCAAAGATTGTGTGTTCAGCTCTGCAGCCGTGCGGTGTTAATGATGCTGCATTCATTAACATCCCAATGAGAGCCCGTGCTCCTTTCCTGGCCACATCCTTCCCTTACCTGAGCCCTGCCTTCATCCAGGCTGCAGTGGAGCTGCTTTATTGCCTTTGTTGTGCCTGGGGAGGGGAAAGGCACTGGGGGCACGTTGCTGGTTATTTATTATTTTAGTTATGCCAATTATTTATTATTAATAATAAATTATGGATAAAGACATTATCATCATCATCATCATCATTATAATTATCATCATTATCATCATTGGTATTATTGGTATTATTATTATTAGTGGTATTGTTATTGTTCTAATATTACTATTGTTGTACTATCACTATATTGTTATTGTTATAGTCTGTACTGATAATTGTTGGGAAGGCAGCTCTGCCCTGAGCAGAGCTCAGAGGAGCCATCCCCTTCTTTTTTGGGGGTCTTTCAGTGAGGGGCATCTGCAGGAAGGTTGGAGACCCTGATGCTGAGTGAGAAACGGAAAATAACCCTAAAAGGGCTGGGGAAGGGATCTCCCTTTCCATTTGTGCATTCCATTGGAGGGTCTGAAGGATTGGGAGCTGGCAGTGTGCGAACCTGGGGTGAAAATCATGGAAGTGATGAAGGATTTGGGCTGGAGGGGACCCTAAAGCCCACCCAGTGCCAGCCCTGCCGTGGCAGGGACACATTATTTGGGCTGGAGGGGACCCTGAAGCCCACCCAGTGCCAGCCCTGCCATGGCAGGGACACATTCCCCGGTCCAGCCTGGCCTTGGGCACTGCCAGGGATGCTTTTATTGAGTTCTCACCCTGTGGGTACAGAAAGAAAAGGCTCCAAACCCAAATCCAGCCCTTGGTAATGAGGAGTTAGTGACCGAGTCGGTTCGTTTGGAGGAACTGGGGTAATTTTGCTGTCAGGAAGTTAGAAGGCATTTTGGTGGGTTTGTGGGGTGGTGCAAAGAGATGCTGAAACTCTGAGTGGGATCTGGAGAAACGCTGAAACTCTGAGTGAGATCTGGAGGGTGCAGCAGGGGCCTCTCCTACATTTGTGATCCCAGCCAAGGGTGAGCAGGCAGATCCAGCAAGGAAGGTGCTGCTGAATTCTGCCTGGCCTGGCTTTTCCCCATTTTTTTTCTCTTTATTGCACATGTTGCTCTGCTCCCAGTGCTGCACAGGAACCTGCTGTGGCATTTCTGGGCTCACCATGCCCAAACCATAATTCAGAGAGGATTTGCTGTCAGTGCCAGCTCTGCCTCCTGCTGTGCAAGCTCCTGGGCTGGGTTTGCATTTTGGACTGACCCAAGCAGAACAGAAGCAGTTTGGGATGAGTGGACAAGTTTTCCTTTCCCATCCAGTGGCTCTGGGAGTTTGTGGGGTGGTGCAAAGAGATGCTGAAACTCTGAGCGGGATCTGGAGGGTGCAGCAGGGGCCTCTCCTACATTTGTGATCCCAGCCAAGGGTGAGCAGGCAGATCCAGCAAGGAAGGTGCTGCTGAATTCTGCCTGGCCTGGCTTTTCCCCATTTTTTTTCTCTTTATTGCACATGTTGCTCTGCTCCCAGTGCTGCACAGGAACCTGCTGTGGCATTTCTGGGCTCACCATGCCCAAACCATAATTCAGAGAGGATTTGCTGTCAGTGCCAGCTCTGCCTCCTGCTGTGCAAGCTCCTGGGCTGGGTTTGCCTTTTGGACTGACCCAAGCAAAACAGAAGCAGTTTGGATGAGTGGACAAGTTTTCCTTTCCCTTCCAGTGGCTGTGGGTTAAGGAATGTTGATTATTTTACCTCTCTGCTCTGCATTGTGCTCGTGCTTCTTGCAGCTGCCTTTTTTCTGCTGGGGAGGGGCCACGTTCATGGGATTTCATTGTGGGATGCAGGAATACAAAAATAAACCCTCCACGCAGGGAGAGAGCCTCCCAGCCCCACTGTGGCCTTCATTCCAGCAGCAAGCAGTTGTTAGTGGCAGCAGAAATCTGTCCCAGAGATGCAGAAATAGCAGTGGCAGAGCTGGGGGATTGTGTGGGGAACTGGAGCAGGCTCTGGGCAGGGGCCCCATCTGCTCCTGATAAAAATGTGGGGAGAGAAAATACAGAGAAGTGGTGGCTGCTGCCTCCTGCCGCTCCTTCCTGCATCTGCCCAGAATCTCAGGATATCCTGGAGGCACCAGGACCAGCCAGGTCCAGCACAGGCACCCCAAAATCCCAGCACAGGGGTGTTTGTGCGGCACAGGCTGTGAAATTGGGATATACCTGAGGCACCCCAGCTCATGGTGGGGCAGCTTTGCTTTGCTGGAGCTGCTCTCACCTCTGGAGCAGTTCAGAAATGGTCTGGTGTTATTTAAGGCACAAGGATATCTCGGGGTGTTTTTAAGAGGAATTTGAAGCTTTGCCTTGATTTCCCGTGAAAGCCACGGACTGGAGGGCTGAAAAAGCTGGTCAGTTTTTCTGCTGTTCTGACACAAATTCCGTGCTGTAACTGGGATTATTTGAGTGGAGCCATGGGTGGGAGGTGGTTGAGCTGGAGGTTGGTGGACCTCGATGTCTTGCAGGCATCCTGGTGGAAGTGAGCATCTCAAACCTGCTGCCTTCAGTGGCAGAAAGTTAATGCTGCTTTTTTTTTTTTTAAATTTGCTGAACCAGCTTTGATGCCAGCTCTTTCTCCCTCATAAGGCATCCTGGAAATGGGAACACAAAGTCCTTTTTGCCCTTCCATGGCCATTAACCTTGTGCTGTCTGGCTGAGTCCAAGCCTTTTCTGAATTAGAGTGGAAAATGCTGCTGTCCTTGGGTGCAGTGGTGGTTCCTGGCTCTGGGTGTAGTGCATGGCACAGCTTTGTGCTTGGATTTTTGGAGAACTTCATTTGAGTGAGAGAGGGCTGGCTTGGAATCCTGTGCTGTGAGTGCCTGACTTGTAGGCACAAAGAAATTTGGTTTAATTTCACTGAAATTTGGTTTAATGTCACTGAAATTTGGTTTAATGTCACTGAAATAAAGGCAGTTTCTTGGCTGTCCTGACCTGTCACAATCCAGATTATCCACAATGAATTTTAGGGCTGAACTGAGCCATTCCTGGCAGGTTTTGCCTTTATTCCTTTCTGGATCCTTTGAAGGAGCAGATCAGCAGAGTGGTGCTTTCTGACCTTAAAATATATGGTTTAGGAGGTCAAACCCCCATCCATGTGTAATTCAGGAAACTGGCAGGAATCCCAGTTTTCAGGGACAGTTACAAAGGATTATTTCCCGTGCTTGCTGGGCAGGGGATGAAGGGAGCAGGGCTGAAGACATGTTTTCCTTTTTATTTTTCTATAAGGAGTGTTCAGTTCTCCACTTTTACTGCCACTGGAGAATGTCAGGGACATTGCTCGTCCTGTCAGGATTTTCTGCTGCTGCCCAGATCTGTTCTCTGTCCTTTCTGGCCTTATTTGCCCCAGTTTCTGCCAGAATTGTTTTTATTATAAACCAAAAAACTGTGTTTACCTTTTACTGTCCATTCAGTCAGATAAACTCAGCAGGTTTGGATTTGTGTGGGGTTTTTTTCTTGATCTGTGTTGATAGGGCAGGGGTTTTATATCCAAGGGGAAAGGTGACATCCTGAACTCTGGTTTTTTGGGAGATGGTGAGGAAAGGGCCTTGCAAATAACCAAAGGAATGCAGATAACAAAGAACACAATTGATTATTTAATGGGAATTGTTGGGAAGAAGGTGTTCCACTTTCATCCCTTCCAGAACCTTCTGCCGTGGCTGGTTTCATGCTGCCTGTCCACACAATTTTGTGTTGTCCCAGCTGAATTTTTGCACTGATGAAATTCCTTTTTTCAGCCTGAAACAATGGGGGCAGTTTGCAGCGAGTTGATTTCCCGTGTTCCTGGTTCTGGGTGAGGAGAGCAGGGCTGGGATTTGGGCTGGAAAACCAGAGATGGGCTCCTGGGGGTGGGGATGGCAGCGGGATGTTGGATCTGGGATGTTCAGCTGTGCCTCTCGCCGCTCCCCGGGGATGCTTTAAAGCAAAGAGCTTTAATTAACGATGCTGATTGCAGGGGGGTTTTCAGAGGGGCAGGGGGTTAGGGTTTGCAGGGGGTTTTCAGTCGTGGCCAGGCTCTGACACTTGGCTTTGTCCTTCCAGCACATCCATCCCTGCTGCGGGTCTGCCTTTGGGTTTGTCATTCTGGGGACGTTTCCACTCTGCTGCTGCTCTCTGAGCACATTTCTCTGACTCCTGCTGCCTTTTCTGGCTGTTTTTTTGTATTCCAGAGCAGGGCTGCTGTTCTGGTGCTGTCATTTCACACCCAGGAGAGGAGCAGGCAGTGTGGGAGGGGAGGAATTCAGCAGGAATCCTCAGGTGCTTTAAAGGTCTTTGCCCTCACAGATCACTGAGCATCTCCTGCCCTTCCTGCTCCCTTGCAGTGAGTAGTTCTTACACCATAATTCCAATTAAAACATTGCAGGTACCAGGAAAACGTGGCAAACCTGATTATATGAGAGCCCTGTTGTTAGCATCAGTCAAACACATCGCTGTTCAAAGTCATGTCGAGATTTTGGGACTTGTAACCCTTTGCAAAAGTCACCCCACAACATCCTGAGCTGGAAGGGACTCAGAAAAATCACCAAGTCCAACTCCTGGCCCTGCAATCCCACCCTGTGCCTGGGAGTGCTGTTGCCAGAATTCAGGAAATTCAGGTGTAGAATATGGGAAATTCAAGTGCAGAATTTGGGAAATTCAAGTGCAGAATTTGGGAAATTCGTGTGTAGAATTTGGGAAATTGAAGTCTGGAGTCTGGTTCCCTTTCCTTCAATTTTCCCCCTGTCCTGGATTTTACTGCATAAGAAGAAGTGTGAAAATCCATTTTGTGTTTGGAGATCAGTGGAGAGAGAGGTGTGAAAACCCAGTGCAATCCATTTTGTGTTTGGGGATCACTGGACGTTTTCTTCTGGAGCTTTCTTGGAGTAAATTCTTGCAAGTCTTGGAGTAAATTCTTGCAAGTAGGAGTAAGTTATTTCAAGGAGTGTGCTGCTTGTAGAGACCAAGGCAGGTTCAGAGCTGAGCTCCTGACAGTTCTCTTAAATTTTGGGGCACAAAAGCTCAGCTGAAACATTCTTTGTCTGCCTTGCATAACTGATGAGGTGCAGTGATTGCATTTCTTGTGTTTGCTGGGCTGCATTCTCCCTGGGTTTCCAGGAGCCTTCCCAGAGGACAGGGATGAAGGATGAAGGCTTTTCTTGGCTCCTGGCAATCTGGGGAGTGTTTATTTATCCTGTCAGTCACAGCTGATGCTCAAGGCCTTTGGACCCCCTGGCTGGGTGCAGATTCCTTCTGTTTCTGCCTTGGCATCACCTATTTTTGAGCTTCTGGAGCTGTAAATGTCTAAATTTGGGGTTGTGTGAACTGTTCCTGTTGTGTGCATTGGAGGGGCTCTGATTCATTGCCTTCACCTTGGCTGTGTTCTGCCAGCCCGAGCTGGAGCTGACAGAGCTCAGCGGGTTGGAGAAGGAATGTGTTAGATACGAGAAAATAAACAGCCTTGGAAAGCAGAGCCAAGGAATCCCAACTCCTTCTTCTGTCCTGGGGCTGGGGAAAAGAGACTTTCTAACACCTCAGGGTCATCTGGACCAAGAGATCTGACAGATCCTTGAGTCCTGAGCTTTTACAATTCCTGCTTTCCTCATCTGCTCCGGGTTCTTCCCGCAGCACCCTGTCACCCACCCAGATTTCTCTTTCAGCACGAGATTGTAACTTGCTTGGTTTTTAATTAAAGTTGTCCATTCTCTGATTTAATGGCTCCATAAAGCATCCTGGCTTACCCTGCCTCAGGTAAATGAAAATATTTGCTGTGGTAAATAGGACTATTAGTTTTATGATCCATAGCAATAAAAAGCTTTTATCAAGAATGTCGTCAAAAGAGGCATAAAATTGTGTTCCATGTAAAAATACTGAGGTGTCTGGGAAGTTTTACTGCAGTTCATAAATTCCTGTAGGAAAAGGTGTTCATGGGATCATTTTTTAGTGTGCCTTGTGGTCATTTAAAAATTAAAAGCGCTTGTGAGCAGATCTTGTGCAAGGAAAGGATGGGCTCACGAGGTGGACATAATTGGAATGATTTCCTTTTCCCTGCACAGATTCCCTGCATCAGCTTGGCCGTGTCACTTTGTTCAGGAGCAGGATAATTCTGACTGAAACGAAGCAGAGGAGAAACCTCTCTGGGTTCCCTGCCTGCGTTTTTGTGCTGCCACAGCTGCCTGGGCCCCTGATTTCAGCTGGGTGGCCAAGCACACCTTTATTTAGGGATGTCCCTCCCCTGGAGGTGGCTTTGGTGTCGTTATTTTGGGGTGTTCCTTCCCTGAAGGTGCCTTTGGGCACATCTTTCCTTTGGGATTCCTCCCCTGGAGGTGCCTTTGGGCACTCCTTTCTTTATGTTGGATGTCCCTCCCCTGGAGGTGGCTTTGGTGTCTTTATTTTGGGGTGTCCCTCCCGTTTGGGCACTCCTTTATTTTGGGATTCCTCCCCTGGAGGTGCCTTTGGGCACACCTTTATTTAATTTTGGGGTTCTCTGGGCACACCTTTATTTAATTTTGGGGTTCTCTGGGCACACCTTTATTTAATTTTGGGGTTCTCTGGGCACACCTTTATTTAATTTTGGGGTTCTCTGGGCACACCTTCCCTGCTGTTGTGCACTCAGCTGCCGCCTCTCCAGGACCCGATATTCCCACAGGACTCAGCCATCCCCTCCTCCCGCTCCTGGCAGATTTAGGGAGCGGTTGCCATGGCGACGGGGCAGGAATTGGATCTGCATCCCAGCTGGGATCAATCCCAGCTGCTGCCTCCTCCTCCTCCCGAGCACTCAGCGTATTTTTAATAAAGTGACCGCGCACAGGAGCCTTGTCTTTGTCTCGTTAAGCCTTTGTTGTGCATTAAACCCCGAGGGCTTTCACCATAATCTGCTTCGTGCTCACGAGCTCTGCAAATCCCGGCCATTAGATCCTGGAGATGTTTCTTTCCTGATGGTTTTTTATTTCTGGAATTGGGTTTAATTGGTGAATCGTTGCTAGAAATGAGCGAAATTAAAGGTACAGCCCGTGAGAATGGAGCAGGGGTTTGGTCACAGCTGAATTCATCCCTGCTGGGCTTGATTGGCCCAGATCTTTTGGATATTTTGATTTTGGGGTTTTTCGATTCTGGGTTTTTTTCTGATTCTGGGGTTTTTTTTTCTGGGTTTTTTGATTCTGGGTTTTCTCTGGGCTTTGTTGCAGTAAAGCATCGTTACCTGGGTTACCTGTGACAGCATTCCTGCTCCTGGGGACCCCCTCCAAGGCAGACCCCATCCAAATTCCCTCCTGGGCTCAGAGTGGGAGGGAGAGCCCTTGGAACTGAGTTTAGCTCTTAGAACTGAGTTTAGCCCTTGGTGGGGGTTGCAGTGTGGATGCATCCCTGGGGATGTGGGTCTGGAGTGACCCCAGTGCTGGAGTGGGCTGAGGCCAGAGGGTTTCAGTCCTTGCTGACCTCCAAGCCCAACCTGGGACCTCTCGGGGTCGGTGCTGGGGGCTGGAAAGGAGCAGTGGTTTTGTGGGAAGGGAGGGGTGTGAGGGGCTGAGCTGCATTTATCTGAGGGAATACACCCACTAATTGGGTGTATTTAGTGTTCCTAGACGTTCCTTTTGTGGAGCCAGAGCAGTGTGACCACTCATATTCCTGTTCCTGGCGTGTCACCTGTGGAATTTGGGCAGCCACAGGCCCAGTTCCCCATAATTTACTTTATTTAGTGCCCAGGTACAGCCTCCTGCCTTCAGCTCAGTCTGAGCCCAGCAGGGACACAGCCTCCCTGCCTATTACCAGAACCACGGCTTAATTTGAGCTCATTTCTTTTGTTGAGATGCAAAACTAATTATATTGAACTACAGATGAACAGGAAGTTGCATTAGCAAATTTGTTGTCTTTTTTTTTTTTTTTTTTTTTTAATCAATGGGGAATTATTCAGCATTTTTTGGGGGCTGTGGAACTTTATAACCAGATAAAAGATATGGGGGAGGGCAGAGCTATAAAAAGTGTTATTGTGTGATTATGAAGAGGCCTTTTAATGCAGTTATTATGTGATGCTAAAAAGGCCTTTATTGCTTGAAGTTGGAAGCAGAATACAAATGGGCTCGCAGTGTCTATTAAATGAAGAGTGGAAAAATAGTCCCGTTTCCCTGAACTGCAAAGCAGAAATAACGATTAAACAGCGATTAAAACCAGCAGTGCTGGCTTTGGCAGTGTGATCACAGCCCGAGCTGAGGGCTGGGGGTGGTTTGTGAGATTGCAGGCACAGCCCGTTGTCCTGGGGACCTGTTTGTCCAGGTGACAGTGGCAGCAAATCCCCCTGGAGCCGCTCCTGCAGCCAGGGCTGAGCTCTGTGGAGTGAAACGAGGACAGGGGAGCTGGGAATGTCACAGCCACATTCTCTGGAAAATCCCTCTGCCCAGGATTTCTGCTCCTGGGAAGCTGAGAAGCCTCAGAGAAAAGGAAAACAATATTATCCATGTGCTTCTCCTGTGTTTTGCTGCTTTGGAATGTGGTTGGACATTGTTTACCCACAGGTGGTTGTTTCACTGGTTCCATGTGAATTGTTTTGACTTAATGACCAGTCAGGGTCAGGCTGTGTCAGGACTCTGGAAGGAGTCAGGAGTTTTCATTATTATCTTTTCAGCCTTCTGTCTGTACCCTTCCTCTATTCCACAGTATAGTTTTAGTATAGCATTCTTTAATACCATAAAATAATACATTAACCCTCTAAGAACATGGAATGAGATTGATCATCCCTGATATTCCTGTGTTTGCTGGCGAGGGCAGGCAGTGCTCCCTCAGCTGTGGGAGCTGCAGGCTCAGTGCCTGACCCCCAGCCCACGTGTTTCCCCACATTTAAGGAATGTTGCCATTGGCACACCCAGCCAGGTTTTCATTTCTTGTGCTTGTTTCTCGTAACCCCAGGTGTGCTTGGCAGCTGAAGTAATGCCTCTGTGGTCTGGAGGTAAAATTAGCTGCTCTGGGGGAGAGATTTTCAGATTTTCGTGCTCTACATGAAAGCACAGAGGGTGTTTTCCAAAGAAAACCTATTTTGGCGTCCTCAAATTCAACTTGACCTGGGCTTGTTAGGCCACAGATCTGCTGTGGAATTAAGCTGTAGCTGGAGGAGAGCCAGAATCCAATTACATTTTCTGCCTAATGGGTCATAATTTATGCAATGAAGAAGGAGGCAGGGATGATGCTGGGGGAAGAGGGCACTGGGCCTGCGTGGGTGTGCACTGGGAGGGGCTGCTGGTAAATGGGAATGGGAAATGGTAAATGGGAATGGGAAATGGTAAATGGGTGCTGTCCTTTGGTGTTGAAAACCTTGTTCTGGTGTTTAAAACCTTCTTCTCATGTTTAAAACCTTCCCCTGGTGTTTAAAACCAGCAGTTCAGATCAGAAAATAGGTGTCATCCAATTGTAAATGGAATAAAGGATCCATGGGGATGGTGAGGCTGGCAGAGGTGTTTTGCTGGAGCCCACAGCCCGTGTCTGACTGTGCTCATTCCCTTCCAGCCTCTCTCCAAGTGGACATTGTTCCCAGCCAGGGGGAGATCAGCGTTGGAGAATCCAAGTTCTTCTTATGTCAAGGTGCGTGCTGGCTGAAGGGTTCATCTAAAAATGAGACAGACCCTGCTGGGATGGTATTGCTGCTCTGGGGGCGGTCAGAGCCTCACAGGGGGCTTTGGGGCAGAGCCTGGGCTTTGGGGCAGACCCTCAGCAGTGGGGTTTGGGACATGCAGAGCCTCAGCAGTGGGATTTGGGGCAGAGCCTGGGGTTTGGGACATGCAGAGCTGGGCTGTCTCACTGAGCTGTGGGGTCGGTCAGACCCTCAGCAGTGGGTTTTGGGTCAGACCCTCAGCAGTGGGGTTTGGGACATGCAGAGCCTCAGCAGTGGGTTTTGGGTCAGACCCTGGGCTTTGGGGCAGACCCTCAGCATTGGGGTTTGGGGGTGATGCAGGGCTGGGCTGTCTAACCATGCTCTGGAGTCAGTCAGACCCTCAACAGGAGGGTTTGGGGGCAGACCCTCAGCAGGGAGTTTGAGTCAGACCCTGGGCTTTGGGGCCATGCAGAGCTGGGCTGGCTCACTGTGCTGTGGGGTTTTGGGGCAGCCCGTGGATTTTGGGGCACCCCCTGGGCTTGGGGCCATGCAGGGCTGGGCTGTTTTACTGTGCTGTGGGGTTTTGGGGCAACCCCTGGGGCTTTGGGGCAGCCCCTGGATTTTGGGGCCGTGCAGGGCCGGGCTGTCTCACTGTGCTGTGGGGTTTTGGGGCAGCCCGTGGATTTTGGGGCACCCCCTGGGCTTGGGGCCATGCAGGGCCGGGCTGTCTCACCCCGCTGTGTCCCCGCAGTGGCCGGGGAGGCCAAGTTCAAGGACATCTCGTGGTTCTCCCCGAACGGGGAGCGGCTCAGCCCCAACCAGCAGCGCATCTCGGTGGTGCGCAACGATGACTTCTCCTCCACGCTCACCATCTACAACGCCAACATCGACGACGCCGGCATCTACAAGTGTGTGGTCAGCAGCCCCGAGGAGGGCGACTCCGAGGCCACCGTCAACGTCAAGATTTTCCGTAAGGCAGCTGCCTCTGGCTCTTTCCTTTCCCCTCAGAAGTTCTTTCCTTGCACTCCCAGGTCTTTTCGTGCCCCCCAGCTCTTTCTTGTCCCCCCTGGTTCTTTCCTTGCCCCTCCCGTCCCTTTTCTTGCCCCCCTCCAGCTCTTTCTTTCCTTGGCTCTTTCTTTCCTTGTCTCCCCGGCCCTTTTCTTTCCCCCTGGTTCTTTCCTTACCCCCTTGCTCCTTTCTTGCCCCCCCTAGTTCTTTTCTTGTCCCCCTGGCCCTTTCCTTGGCTCTTTCTTTCCTGGCCCCCCCTGGCTCTTTCCTTACCCTCTTGCTTCTTTCTTTCCTTTCTCCCCTGGCTCTTTCCTTTCTCCCCTGGCTCTTTCCTTTCTCCCCTGGCTCTTTCCTTTCTCCCCTGGTTCTTTCCTTTCTCCCCTGGCTCTTTCCTTGCCCCCCTGCCTAGTTCTTTTCTTGCCCCCCTGGCCCTTTCCTTGGCTCTTTCTTTCCTTGCCCCCCTGGCTCTTTCCTTGCCCCCCTTACTCCTTTCTTGACCCCTTGGCTCTTTCCTTGCTCCCCTTACTCCTTTCTTGACCCCTTGGCTCTTTCCTTGCTCCCCTTACTCCTTTCTTGACCCGCTGGCTCTTTCCTTGCTCACCTTCCTAGGAAAAGGTCTGGAGGGTAGAGGAGGGTGAAGGAAAGGTGTTGAGGTGCTGCCTGGTTTCCTGGTGAGGAGGGGAAGGTGGGAATGGGATGGGCTGGAAGCTCAGGGCATCTCCAGCAGCCCCGTGGCTGAAATCTTTCTGAGAGGCAGCAGAGCAAGGAGGGAGAGAAGAGGATGGAGCTCCTGGCAGGGGGAACAGGGACAGGAGCTGATGTGGGTGACACACACACCCCTCTGGTGTGGAGGGGAGAGGGACCCCCAGGTCCAGAGGGTTTGTGAAGAGCCAGCAGCTGCTCCAGCAGAGCCCTGCAGCAGCTTCTCCCTCCCTGCTGGGAGCTGAGCAGTGCCAGGGGGTGTTCAGGGTGGTAACTCAGCCCCCTGTGGGCACAGGGCTGGAAATGGGTGTGCTGTGGGCAGTGCCTTCACTCAGACCCCAATCCTGGAACAGGGAGATCCCTGGGATTTGGGGGTGTCTCTGCTGCCCTCGGGCTGGAGGCAGGAGCACAGCTCCAGATGAAAAAGCTGCAGTGACCTTTTCCTTTCCTTTTTCCAGAAAAGCTGATGTTCAAGAACGCTCCCACCCCTCAGGAGTTCAAGGAGGGGGACGATGCTGTGATCGTGTGTGACGTGGTCAGCTCTCTGCCCCCCACCATCATCTGGAAGCACAAAGGCAGGGATGTCATCCTAAAAAAGGATGGTAAGGGCTTGGTTCTTGTCCACCCTGGGGTCAGGTGTCCACCTCCCTCCCACACAGGGTGCTGGTGGTCACAAGGGGTGGGGGAAGCAGCTTTGCCTGACCCGAGACCATGGGATGTGGATTCAGTCACCCCAAGTGCTGTGGTTTGCCAGGGGCAGGGCAATCATGTTCCCACTGAAGTGGCCACCAGGCTGTGGCACGAAACCAGCCAAGGAATGCTGGAAAAAAAAAAAAGAGCAAAGCAGAGCCATCAGACAGAAAAGCTGGATGTTGTGACACCCTCCACCTTCCTGAGGGAAAGGGGCTGAAAGCTCCTTGCAGGAACTTTTCCCTTTATTCCCAAGTGCTCCAGAGGGGCTGGCAGGGGCTCTGACTCCAGCTGAGCAGGTTTCCCACAGCTGGCACACAGGTGGTGAGGTTGGAGCCCTTGGGCAGGGGGGATGAGTCCCAGACTGCTGGCTGGCCATGTGATGGAGTGTAAATGTGTCTGTGGGACACTGCTCTGTCACCTCCTGGGACACTGCTCTGTCACCTCCTGGGACACTGCTCTGTCACCTCCAGAGCACATCCCAGAGCTGTCTGTGGGACGCTGACACCTGTCAGTCTGTCCATCTCACTGAGCACATCCCAGAGCAGCTGGCTGCTCTCCACAGCTGTTTCTGCCTGGCAGAGGCAGTTCCAGCTCCAGCAGCATCTCCGTTTCAGGGTGGGGAGGGAGGTTTTGTCCCCCCAGGGCCAGCAGGGCCGAGCAGAGGAGAGGCTGAGCGAGCTCCCCGTGCCTTTGTGCTTTGCAGTGCGCTTCATCGTCCTGTCCAACAACTACCTGCAGATCCGGGGCATCAAGAAGACAGATGAGGGCACCTACAGGTGTGAGGGGAGGATCCTGGCCCGAGGGGAGATCAACTTCAAGGACATCCAGGTCATCGTGAACGGTGAGGGGCTCAGCAGCACCTCACCCCAGGCTGCTGCAGGAGGTGCTGCCTCGCATTCACACCATCCTCTTCCTCTGCTGTGTCCAACAAAAATGTCCCTGGAGCTCAGGGAGTGTTTGCCAGGTGTTTACAGGAGTAACACCTCGAGGAACCTGAAGGTTAGAGTGAGGAGCTGAGCTTGGTGGCACTCACCAGTGGCTCTGGCCACCACGCTGAGTTTTTTTGTGTCTCCCACCCCGCTGCCCTTTCTCCCCTGTGCTGATAACTTTGGCCATGCCTCAAACTCACTGGTTAAACCCTGGTGGTGGTGCTGCTGACAGGGTTTGGTGCCACCAGAGGTGCCCAGGGAGCTCCCTGTGGCTCCCACCTCTGTCCTCCCCAGCTGAGCCGTGGCTCTGTTCTCTTGCAGTGCCTCCCTCGGTGCGTGCCAGGCAGAGCACCATGAATGCCACTGCCAACCTCAGCCAGTCTGTCACCCTGGCCTGTGATGCTGATGGCTTTCCCGAGCCCACCGTCACCTGGACCAAGTAAGATGCTGTGTGCAGTGTGCTGCTGGCCTGGGGGTGCTTCCCTGCCAAGCCAGGCTGAGGGAGGGAATGCTCTGGCTGGGATGAGCTGATTCTGCTCACAAGAAGGGCCTCATGGTGGGGCTGAAATCACCTTCTGCTGTGGGTTAGGCTGGGAGCACAGAGCCCACGCAGGGAGGAGAATCTGAGGGTGAAAATCTTGTTGGTTGGGATAAAAACAATTTCATAAAGCAGAGCAAACCAAGGAATTCCTTCAGTGCACCCCCTTGTTCAGCTGTGTCCCCTCCCAGCTCCCTGCCTGTCAGGCAGTGACTCCCGCTCCAGGGACTCTGGAATTCTGGAGTTCTTGGAATTCTGCGTGAAGGTTAGGAGCAGAAATTGCCCTGGAAAAGCTGATGGCAGCTTGGAGTGCTGCCTTGGTGTGCAAGGAGCCACCTTTGATGGGGTTACAGCTGCCCTGTGGTGTGCCAGGAGGGGAAAGCTGCAGCTGCCAAGAGCCCTGGGGCAGGAGGGGTTGGGAATGGCCTGCAGCTGAGCTCTGGAGCCCACCAGGAGAGGAGAAGGGGCTGCTCCCTGTGAGCTGCAGTGCAATAACTGCATGGGCAGGCCTGAAGCAGGCTGGCATGGCTTCTGCCAGCTCAGCCCCGTGTGCTCTGTGCCCCCAGGGATGGAGAGCCCGTGGAGGAGGTGGAGGACGAGGACAAGTACGGCTTCACCTCGGACGGCTCCGAGCTGACCATCCACAGGGTGGACAAGAGCGACGAGGCCGAGTACATCTGCATTGCTGAGAACAAGGCTGGCGAGGCCGATGCCACCATCCACCTCAAAGTCTTTGGTAACAGCCCCCAAAAGAGCTCTGGCAGCCCAGCTGGGTGCTGCCCACCCTGGCGGGAGCTGGGGGAGATCTTTGTCCCAGTTAATCCTGCTGGGGGTATCCCCAGCTGTGCCTGTGCCCCTCTGGGTGTGTGGGGAGCTCGTCCCAGCTCCTGTCAGCTCAAACACAGGCAGGGCTGGTGGGTCAGATCCACAGGCTGATGGAAATGTCCTCCAGGATATTTCCAAATCCACCAAAGCTGCTGTTGAAAAAGGGTTTTAGCCACTTGAGTGGGGCTTGCTGCAGCCTGGATGGGGAGGTGAGCTCCACCCCAGCACTGCGGGAGTGACCTCAGGCTTGGAGGGGAGAATCAGGAGCTTCCCTGGCTCCCAGGAGCCTGGATGTGTGTAGGAACATGGAATTGTCCCTGCCCTGTGTGCAGGAGCTTCCCTGGCTCCCAGGGGCCTGGAAGTGTTGAGGAATTTGGGATTCCCCC
Source organism: Onychostruthus taczanowskii (assembly GCF_017590055.1). Classification (NCBI taxonomy): domain Eukaryota; kingdom Metazoa; phylum Chordata; class Aves; order Passeriformes; family Passeridae; genus Onychostruthus; species Onychostruthus taczanowskii. The sequence continues at coordinate 1,350,855 of NW_024501792.1, read as the reverse complement.
TGCCCTGTGTGCAGGAGCTTCCCTGGCTCCCAGGAGCCTGGATGTGTGTAGGAACATGGAATTGTCCCTGCTTTGGTATGCAGGAGCTTCCCTGGCTCCCAGGAGCCTGGAAGTGTTGAGGAACATGGAATTCCCCCTGCCCTGTGTGCAGCTGGCCCAGCTGCTTAGCAAAGGGGCAGGGGGAATTTGGGGGCTTTGGGCCAGGGAGGTGGAAGGGGGAGCTGGTAATCCCAGGGTGAGCATTTGTGCACTATGAACGGGCTCCTCTGCTGGAGCCTCAGCTGGGAGAATGAGCACAAGAGGTTTTTCAGCTCCTTCCCTTCTGCAAGGAGGTGCCCTGGTAAAATTCCCTCTGCTCCTTCCCCAGCTGGCAGGAGGGGTGGCCCCAGTTGTCCCCAGTGCTGCTTGTTCCCAGCACTGCTGGTGACAGCAGCTCACCCTGAGCCCCACCTGAGCCAAGGCTCCTCTTTCTCCTCCTCCTCCCCAGCCAAACCCAAAATCACCTACGTGGAGAACAAGACAGCCATGGAGCTGGAGGACCAGATCACGCTGACCTGCGAGGCCTCGGGGGACCCCATCCCCTCCATCACCTGGAGAACCTCCAGCAGGAACATCAGCAGTGAGGAGAAGGTAGAGCCCTGCCCCGAGCCCCTCGGGGGGTGGGAGCAGCACCTGCCTGGCCCTGGCCTGCAGCTGCATGGGGGGCACGGGGGGGCTGCTCTGCAGGGCCTGGGGGCAGGGGCACAGCTGGGGCAGGGGCATGGGTGTCACACCTGGGGCAGGGGCACAGCTGGGACAGTGTCACACCTGGGGCAGGGGCACACCTCGGGCAGGGGCACAGCTGGGACAGGGGCACAGGTGCCCTCCTGTGAGAGTCACCCCAGTTTTGAAAAGATCCTGCTGCTGGCCCTGCTCCTGCAGGGCCCAGGGCCAGTGCCACACCTGGGCAGTGCCACATCTGGGCCAGTGCCACATCTGGGCAGTGCCACACCAGGGCCAGTGCCACACCAGGGCCAGTGCCCCATGTACCCTCCTGTGAGAGCCAGCTCGGCTCAGGACAGCTGGGGAGTCATTCTGCAATCCCTGCTCTGTTCACTGGGGGTGAATTCCATTGGAGACACCCTGAGCCCTGTTCCCAGGAGCTCCTGCAGCTGCAGGGAGCTTCTGGGGGATGGCACTGAGCCCCCTGACCCCCGAGCTGGGCAGGGGCAGGTGAGGGCAGTGGATCCAAAACGAGCCTGTCCATCCCTCCTCCGTGCTGCCCTCTGACACTGCACATCCCTGAAGCACAAAAGCCTGCCTGCCTTTTGTGCTCACCTGTTCTGTTGATCCCATCAATACCATTTTGTTCTTAAAAGGCAAAAATAATTAGCAGTTTTTTTCTTATTCTTGAATGGGATTGCTGGTGTTGTTATTGGCGACAATAATTCCTTTAGTTAGACCAGGCTGGGGTGTGCTGCTGTACTGGAGATGTTTCATGAGTGATCAGGAGGCAGAATTTGGAGCCTAGACAGAAGTAGGAGTGAGGAGTTGTTGCTAATTAATAATCTCCTAATAACAGGGTGCTTGAGGGCTCAGCTGCCTTGGCCATGCCAGGGGTTCTGGCTCGGCGTGGAGGCAGCAGGTGACACTCTGAAAGTCTTGGAGCAACAGAGGTGTCCACTGTCCCTTGTCCCCACAGCTGCTGTCCTGCCCTGCAGCTCCTAAATGAGCTTTTTTAATTGCCCCCATGACGTCAGCCCCTCCCCACGTTGTTCATGTGTAACTTTATTAATCAGGGTGCCAGAGTTTTCCAGCTCCATTTCTTTGTCAGCATCTTTTGGATCCCAGGGCTGCTGTGAATCCCTGCAATGTTCAGGGAGAGGTTTCCAGTGCCTGCAGAAGCTGCAGCCTGGCTGGGGCACCTGCTTGGGCAGGATTTGAGGTTATTTATTCCCGGGTTTGTTTCTGTTAGGACAGCCCTGGCAGGTGCCAAGGCTCCAGTGCTGCTGGCTCTGGAGTTTGGATCCCAGCCAGGGGCAGAGCTTGGGCAGGGAGCAGAATGTAAAAGCTGAACCAGGTGGTAGAGGAGCCCCCCCTCTGCAGCCCAGTTAAACCATCACAGCTCAGTGCAAAACTGCTAACTCATTTTTGCTGATTTTTGAGACTCTGCCTGATGCTCTCGGGTGGGTGATCAGTAGCAAGGGGAATGTTCATGCTCTGACACTTTGAGATGGGGGAAAAGCCAAGGTTTGAGGTGCTGCCATGTGTTCATGGGCTGGCTCAAACCTTCAGGGCAAACGTTGTTTTCTCACATCCCATGCACTTTCTAGGCTGGATTCTTGTGTGTGTGTGTGTGCATTTTGTTTTGGTTTGTCTTGTACTTTTCTCATTCTCTCGCTTGTGCTCTAAGTTGAGGGAAATGCTTCAGATGTCCAGAAAATCCTGAGGTCAGAACAGCTCTCTAAATATTCTACTACAAATTCTATTAGAATATTTAATTCTATTAAATATTGTCTTACAAATACATTCAGTTTATTCTCCACTTTCTCTCTCTGGGACAGCACAGGGAAGTGGATGGTCTTTGGTGCAGGACAAACAATGCTATTTTAAGAATTACCAAGCCTACTTTTGAACATTTCTGTTATCCAGGTACTTGGATACTTCTCTTTTGCTCTGTGTTGTTTGCTCTTGCAATCATCCCTCAGTGTAGGTTTTTTGAGGTGTAGAGATGGTTTAACTCCCACAACATTCTGGAAAACCCACCCAAACCCCCCTAAAAAAGGAAGGTTTGGTTCAGCTGTGTCTCCTGGCAGATTTTGGGCTGTCCCTCCAGGGAGCAGCTGTAGGGACATTGCTGGGTTTGTCACCCAGCAGGGCAGCCCAGCCTGTGGGGTGGGAGGGAAACACTCTGCAGCTCCTTGATCCTTATCCAGGCTGGATCTCCTGGAGCTGCTCGCCCTGCAGGGCAGAAAACACAGGGAGGGAAGAGCAGAGGGATCAGCTCTGATTTCTCCCTCCTGCATCCCAAACACACTTCAACCCCTGTGCTGTCCCTGGGCCTTCCCCCAGGGCTGCCCCACAAGGCTCCCTGTTCCTCCAGCAGGAAAATGCAGATTTCTGCATGGATCTGAGGGGCCTGGCTGAATTTCAGTGTCTGGCAGGTGAATTCCATCTCGGCGTTGTGCTGTCCTGGAAACAGCCCAGCCCATCCTTCCTCTGCTGCCTGGGTTGCTGTTCTGCCTCTCTCAGCTCTGTGCTGTGGGCAGCCAAAGCAGAGGGAGGATTTTTCCAGAATTTAGGAATCTGAAGGTGCACGAGGCCTTGGATTGCCCCTCATTCCCTGTGTGGTGCTGGGTGGAGCTGCTCTGGCTCTGTCTGGGTGAGGAAGAGTTAGCCTGGGATTCTCTCTTTTATCTTCACAAAAGATAAAAGTTCATCTTTTTCTTTTGTGCTGACTCGATTTCAGGTTAATACCCATAAAATAAACCTAGATGGAAAGCACATATGAACAAGTAAAAATAAACCTAGATGGAAAGCACATATGAACAAGAATAAACCTAGATGGAAAGCACATATGAACAAGTAAAAATAAACAAAGATGGAAAGCACATATGAACAAGTAAGAACAAACCTAGATGGAAAGCACACAGGAACAGGTAATTAGCCCTGCTTGCTCCTGTGGGCTGCAGACACATTTCAGAGAGCACAGCACAGGCAGAATCCATGTGTGATCACAGAAATAATAACAGACTTAAAATCAGCTTGGTGTGTCCAACAGTATTTCATCTCTTAGGGTAATTTTGACATCTCTGAGTTGGCTTCAGCATTGCTGAGAAACTCTGAACCATGGAATCACAGGATGCTTTGGGTTGGGAGGGACCTTTAAAGGCCATTTAGTCTCCCTGCAAGGAGAAGGGGCATCTTCAATTCCCCTGGGTGGGGGGGAAACGTGGCTCTGCCTCTTCCCCCCTCCCAAGGGTCACTGCAGGGAAACTCTGAGCCTTTGGGAATGGGCTCTTCTCCTTCTTCACCCTCCTTGAGGCTGAAGACCAGGGATGAAGAGTGTCTCCCTGTGCTGAGACTGCCGAGAGCAGCAGTGGCAGGGGACTCACGGGGACATCCCTGGCACTGAGCAGAGGGATTATTCTGGATTGTTGGGCTCCTGCTCGGCTTCCAAGCACAGCAGGATTTGTGCACCCAGAAATGAGCAGCCCTGCAGGGACTGGGAGCTCCTCTCCCAGTCCCAGAGAGCCCACTTGCTTTCCCCAGAGAGGTGTGTGTCCCATCTGTTGGCATTTCAGTCTCAGTGTTGGCTGCCAGCAGGGCTCTGTTTCTGATTCTCATTCCCCGAGCCCCCATCTCCATCCCTGTCACCCGTGTGTGCCGTGACACCCCCACAATGTCACCGTGCCTCACAGCCAGCGGTGCCATCCCGCCTCTCGTGCCAGCAGGTGACTTTTGACTCCTGAAAAAATCAGAAAAAACTGAAATACAAATGACAGGGGGGGATGGAACACGGCAGTTGGCTCTCTGTGAGCCACGGGGAGCGTGGTCCTTGCTGCTGGTGCCTTTCTCTGAGTGGGAAATATTTGCTTTGCACTAAGGTCTGGGCATGTTTCACTGCTGTGGGGCTGGGGGCTGCCATCCCTGAGCACAGGGAGCTGGGGGTCCCCTGCAGCTCTGGGGCTGCTCCTCCTCCTCCTCCTGGCACAGCCTGCATGGAACCAGGCCTCCAAATGCATGATGAGCACATTAATCAGTGTTAATTAACCGCTGTGGGGTGGCAAACAGGGGCACACCACCAGGTCTGTCCTCTGCAATGCAGTGGCCAGAGCCACTTCCTGAGCACCAGGTGTGTAGGAAAGGTGAGATGTGACAAAGGAAATGATCCCTGATGTAATAAATCAGTCTTGAGGTGGCAGCAGCCTTTGTTTAGCCATTTAAAGACCAATGCAAGGCTGTGAAGTGGTGAATGCCAGCCTAAATTGATGGGAAATGAAGCTGTGACCCCCCCCACAGACAGGAGATGCTCAGCTTGGAGCCTGCATGTGCACACAGCTCAATGTGCTGCAGACACTGGTGCCTGAAAGCAACCTTTGATAAACTCTTATTGCTTTTTTTCTGTTGTTGTTGTTGTGTTCTATATCTGTTCTCTCCAGGCTTCGTGGACCCGGCCCGAGAAACAAGAGGTATCAGATTCCCAGACCTTTAGCAAACTTCTTTAGGTTGTTGGTTTTTGGTTTCTCTTCTAAGCATTACAGATTAACAGATCTCTAGTGCAGTAACCAACTAAACAAGCATTAATGTGACCCAGTTAAATGCCAGTACGTACAAGAAGCAGCTTCTAGAGGTAGAAATTGCTTGGCATGTAGTGATGCAATTTTTGGATGAGCAAAGTAGCTGTGTTGGGAGTGAGGAACTCTGCTTGTCACTTCAAAATGAAAGAAAAGGCAATTAAAATGAAAAGCAAATGTAAAGTGCTCTTTTCACCATTTTTTTTTTCTGTGCTGCCAGTGAATCATCCTCTCCTTCAGAGAGTGAAGCATTAGCACCAACCTGTATTTTGGGAAAGTCATTTTTCCCCAGGAAAGCCTCCTCTGCTCCATCCAACTCACCTATTTGCTCATGGCACTCCTTCATTTCAGTTTGACCTTCTCTGTAAAGGAAACTGCATCATGTTCCATTTCCAAGCCAATGCAGAGAAACCTTGCACGAGGGGCATTTCTCCAGAAAATGCCCCAAATTGCTGCATTTTTTTCATTTGTCTTTGATCTGCAAGGGTCAGCGAGGGGGAGGTGGGATAATGCAGTGACTGGGGTTGGTGCAAATGGGGTTTGATTTAATTTCACATTCAGTGCTGTGCTTTAATCATAGTAACAACAACAACAATGATAATAATGCAGCTGATTTGTAGCACTCTTGCTTCAAAATGGACCAGAAGGAAAGATCCCAAGCAAATAACAGGGGTCAGGTGGAGAACAAAACGAGCTCTCAGAACCGGGTGACTTGGATTTGTATTTTTAGGATCAACTTTGTGGAGGCTGTGATTTTTTTAAATCATTTTGAAGCCATCCTAAATCCCAGAGACTGAACAGCGTGAAGCTGTAACCTGAGCACCACCCAGCTGTGTTTCATGGGGAGATCCTGCCCATTCTTCCTTCAGAATAATCTCTTGGCTTGTGGCAGGTGGAGGCATCAGATTCTCTGAGCAGTTTGCGCTGAAGAATTTGGAATTTGAGTAGCTGCATCTCTCCAGGACTCAGGAATTCCTGTCACAGCTGTCCCCTCCCTGCCCCAGTGTTTCCTCTGTGCTCTCTCTCTCCAGCTTGTGATTAATATGAGCACTAATACTATTAAGTTTGCTGTCTCTAAATTTCTTACTGCCTCTGTGTCTCAAAATACCCCAGTGGGGTGCAGGATATCTCTCTAAAATTGCTTTTAAATTGCTTTGAAGTTGCCTGGGGGCTTTTAGCCGTGGGTTCCAGCGGCAGGATGAAGGTCAGGGAATGTTTGGCATTAAATATTTTGCTTTTCCTGAAGGAATTTCAGGTGAGGAGGTGAAGTCAGTCCTGGCAGCATCTCTGGGTACCCTCAGTCACACCCCAGACTGGTAACTGGTGCAGCCTTAGGAGTATTTAGGGTTGCAGTTAAATACAAATATCAAACACTGCTCTGCAAGCACAGAGCAAGGAGAGACCCCTCCTCTTCCTCAGTGCAATTCCTGCCTGGGTTGGGGTTTTCAGGGCTTTGTGGGGGTGGGAAGTGGCTGAGGAGCAGGCAGGACTGCAGAGTTATCCCTGGGTGCTTGTTTGGGAAAGGCCTGAAAGCTCCAGAAGGTGAAGGGAGGGGGATAAATGCAGTTTATTTGTCTCTGCTCTCCCCCTTTGGCCCTGAGCTCTTGCCCAGCTGTGATCTGTGCCCCAGGGCATGGCCAGAATTTGGGGAAATTCTGCAGCAGCTCGGGATAAATTGCAGTAATTTGCAGTATAGAGAACATCCTGCTCTGTTCTGAGGAGTGATTCCCTGTGTCCCTGAGCTGCTCTCCCCAGCACGAGGAGTTTGTTACTCTGTTAGCCCAGATCCTTGCAATTGGGGGATTTGAGTAGAAGGATTACAGATGTCAACATCTGGCTCCCAAATTCCTGCCTGTCCTGTCTCCAGCAGCCAGAGCTCCTGGTGAGCTGCAGCAGGGAGAGAGAAAGCTTGGTTGTGCTTTCTTGGCTAGGCCTTTTTCTTTTCCTTTGAGCATTTTTCCTGATCTTTCTTTTTCTTCCCTTACGACTTTTTGCATTCAAAAACCAGGGCTTTGTTTTCAGAATCAGTTGCATTGCTCATGAAATCATCCCTGACCATGATTTCCTGGCACTCCTTGGTGGTGGATCTTGAGGGAGTGGGGACAAAGTCAGGAGGCATTTGGGTGTAAAACTGCCTTTTCTGGTGATCCCACACTGGTGTTTTGTGCCTTCCACTCTTCTGGTGAGCTCACAGAGACAAATATTGAGAATGTTCCCCCAGGTCTGGAGTCCTGGCACCCATGGGTGCTGCTAGAATGAGCTGGGGTTTGGAGGGAGGCAGAAGGAGAGCAGTGCAGTCAGATAAAAGCAGATTTTGGTGGTGTGGTACCACTGTAGTTTCCTGTCAGGCTCTGAAATGATGCCCACAGCACCACGAGCCCATGGAATAACTGTTCCAGGGCAGGGATGGAGGCTGTAGCTCATGGCACTGGCCAGGGATTGCAGCAGGGAAGGAGAGAGGAGAAAAATACACCCAGTTGTTCATGTGCCATCAAAAGACACTATTTCTGTGCATTTGAAATTGGCCTGGTGCCCATGAGCTGATACTGGAGCTAACTGAGGTGACAAAAGACATTTATTTGTAGAAACTTTGTCAGTCTCAGCACAGAGAGAGGCTCAGGCCCAGGGTCTGACACCTGAGACACCAGAGATGCTTTTTGTGCACTTGGCTGTTGGAAATCCTCAGGGTTTTCCTCATTTATCAGCACTTGTCCTGTACCTTCCAGGGAAACAGATGCTCCTGGAGAGTGGCAGCAGGCACAGCCACGAGGGTGCCAGATTTACTCCCTTGTGTTTGTGCTGCAAAATCAGAAATGAGAGGAGGGAGTTGGTGCTTGAGAGCTTCCAGGCTGAGGCAGGAGCAGCAGGAGGGAGAGAGGAGTCCCTGGCTTGGTGTTTTCTTGGGTTTGGTGACAAACTGGAGAGGAAAACCACGCAGCCTGGGGTGGCTGGGTGGCTGCAGTCCCTTGGCAGTCCCCTGGGATTTTACACTCCTTGTTTCTCTCTTTCAGTGGCATCCCCACAATCTCTTGCGTGTGGGAAATGGTTATGGAATTTTGGAATTTTCTTGAGGCAGGGCTGTCTCTAGAGGCTTTCTTGCCCTTTTCACTGCACTTTCCTCTCTTGGTGTGACACGTTCAGGTGAAAGTTCTGAGCTTCCTTTTGGCCTGATTCAACTCTGAGCTCTGGGTCTGTTCTTCCTTACCCATTTCAGGGGCACTGAGATAAAACCAGTATTGCTGAGGGGACAGGAAGGGCAGGATTCTCTGACTGGAAGCTTTTTTTTTTTTTAACCAGAGCTGGATGTCTGCAGTTCCCACCCTGGGGAGAAGCTTTGCTCTCAGTTATGCAGTGTTCCCAGCCACGTAGGGCTGACCTTGGGTCCTTCTTTTGGTGTTTGCCCCTTCCCCTGCGTGCTCTGAGCCACTGCAGTGTGCCCTGGGTGCCAGGGAGGTGCCCCTGGGTGCCGGGGAGGTACCCCTGGGTGCCAGGGAGCTGCCCCTGGTGCTCTCACCTGGCCTCAGGTGAGGGATCCTCAGCACTACGGGGCTGCTAGGGGCAGGGAGTGTGCCATCCTGGGGCAGGGAGTGTGCCATCCTGGGGCAGGCTGTGTGCCATCCTGGGGCTGCCCTGGGGCTGGGGCAATGTGTGTGCCATCCTGGGGCAGGGAGTGTGACATCCTGGAGCTGCCAGGGGCAGGCTGTGTGCCACACTGGGGTGGGCTGTGTGCCATCCTGGGGCAGGGGGTGTGCCACCCTGGGACTGCCATCCTGGGGCTGCCATCCTGGCGTTGCCTGGGGCAGGCTGTGTGCCATCCTGGGGCAGGGTATGTGCCATCCTGGGGCTGCCCCGGGGCTGTGCCAGGCTGTGTGCCCTGCTGGCTGTGTCCTGGCGGGCTGTGTGCCCTGCTGGCTGTGCCCTGACGGGCTGTGCTGTCACAGACGCTGGACGGGCGGATCGTGGTGCGCAGCCACGCGCGCGTCTCCTCGCTGACGCTCAAGGACATCCAGTACACGGACGCGGGCGAGTACGTGTGCACGGCCAGCAACACCATCGGCCAGGACTCGCAGGCCATGTACCTGGAGGTGCAGTGTAAGTGCCCTGGGGGCTTCACGGGGGCTGGTTCGTTCCCTGTTCCCTCCCTGAGGCTGGGAATGCATGTGGTGCTGAGGGTGAGGGGTGGAAGTCTCCCTGTGAGAGGTTGTGGGGTGTTCTCTCTGCCCATCTCCAGTGCTTGCCATGTACCTGGAGGTGCAGTGTAAGTGCCCTGGGGGGTTCATGGGAGCTGGTTCATTCCCTGTTCCCTCCCTGTGCTGAGGTCAAGGGGTGGAAGTCTCCCTGTGAGATGCCTCAGGGTGTTCTCTCTGCCCATCTCCAGCCTGGGTGCTGGCAGGCCATGTCCCTGGAGGTGCCCTGGGGGGTTCACGGGGGCTGGTTCATTCCCTGTTCCCTCCCTGTGCCAAGTGGTGCTGAGGGTGAGGGGTGGAAGTCTCCCTGTGAGATGCCTCAGGGTGTTCTCCCTGCCTGGGTGCTCTTTGCACCTCACCACGGATCTGCTGCCCTCCCGTTTGTTGGGAATCAAGTTCTCCCCTGGTTCTCCCCCTTCCCAGCCCCATCCTGCTGCCTGCTCCTCCCACGCTGCCCAGGAGCAGCCGTGGGGCTCAGCAGGATTTCTCTCTGTGCCCTTCAGCAAAAGATGTTCCCAGCCCTGGGTGAGAGGACAGTTCCCATTTCCAATATTAATGGAATATTCCAATATTCCCCTGCCCGCATTGAGGTGGACTCCAGCCAAGGGATCCTTACAGGGAGGTTTTTTTGGGAGCTCAGCTGGCTCCATTGCCTTCCCAAACGTGTCTTTCAGATGCCCCCAAGCTGCAGGGCCCCGTGGCCGTGTACACCTGGGAAGGAAACCAGGTGAACATCACCTGTGAGGTGTTTGCCTACCCCAGTGCTGTCATCTCCTGGTTCCGGGATGGGCAGCTCCTGCCCAGCTCCAACTACAGCAACATCAAGATCTACAACACCCCCTCAGCGAGCTACCTGGAGGTGAGCAACAGCCAGGAGTGCCATCAGATAATTGCTGTTGGAGGAATTCAGTCTTGTCCTCTTGGCAGAAATGAAGCTGGGGTGGTGTTTCTAGCGTATAAATCCTGAAAAAATCGGGTTGGAGAAGATCAAGAGGGGCAGGAAATGGGAGGAAATCTGGTAGCAGAAGAGACAGCCCCTGCTTGTCTCTGCTTTTTGCCCACTGCAGCTCTCCATGCACAGCCCTGGGAGCACAAACACCCGGCTTTCATTGTAGCTTCTCCCCAGCTAAGTTCAGGGTGCCTTGGCAGAGTGAAAAGGGTTTTGTGATCCCGTCCTGAGCCTTCCTTCCCCCACAGGTGACCCCGGACTCGGAGAACGACTTTGGGAACTACAACTGCACGGCTGTGAACCGCATCGGGCAGGAGTCCTCTGAGTTCATCCTGGTGCAGGCAGGTGAGCAGCCAGGCCGGGCAGGGACCCATGGCTGCTGTCCCTGGGGCAGCAGCAGAGCAGCTGCTGCCTTCAGAGAGGCTGTTCACGGATTTCCTGCTGGGCTGGAGCCGCTCAGCATCTCCGGTCCTTGTTTCTGCAGGGGTTTGTTCTTCCCTGTGATCTTTGGTTTGTGCCCCCCAGCTCAGGCAGAGCCCCCTCAGCAGCTGCACTGCAGGGTCTGAGAGCTGGGCCAGCCTGGCAGGGCTCCAGGGCAGCCTCAGGGGTTTGGGGATGGTCAGGGGACCCTGGGGACAGAGGGGACAGAGTGACATCCTGCACTGCACAGCCCTGTCAGGGGACCCTGGGGACAGAGTGACATCCAGCACTGCACAGCCCTGTGAGGGGACAGAGTGACATCCAGCACTGCACAGCCCTGTGGAAGGGACCCTGGGGACAGAGTGACATCCAGCACTGCACAGCCCTGTCAGGGGACACTGGGGACAGAGTGACATCCAGCACTGCACAGCCCTGTCAGGGGACACTGGGGACAGAGTGACATCCAGCATTGCAGAGATCTGTGGAAGGGACACTGGGGACAGAGTGACATCCAGCACTGCACAGCCCTGTCAGGGGACACTGGGGACAGAGAGACATCCAGCACTGCAGATATCTGTGGAAAGGACACTGGGGACAGAGTGGCATCCAGCACTGCACAGCCCTGTCAGGGGACACTGGGGACAGTGTGACACCAGGACTGCACAGCCCTGTCAGGGGACACTGGGGACAGAGTGACATCCAGCACTGCACAGCCCTGTGGAAGGGACATTGGGGACACAGAGTGACATCCTGCACTGCACAGCCCTGTCAGGGGACACTGGGGACAGAGGGACACCAGCACTGCACAGCCCTGTGAGGGGACACTGGGGACAGAGGGACACCAGCACTGCACAGCCCTGTGAGGGGACAGAGGGGACAGAGTGACATCCAGGATGCTTTTGCTGCACTGCCCTGCTCGTTCTCTATTGGAGAAGGGACTGGGAGTCTCCAGCCTCTTAGAGAGGAGACAAAATTAAGACCTGTGCCCTAATTAACATCTCCAAACCTGCCTAACCCCTGTCCGAGGCTCAGCCCCCCGTGCCCTGTGCTGTTGGGGGCTGGGGGCTCTTTCCCAGCTGTCTCACCGGCTGTCCCTTGTCCCCAGACACGCCGTCCTCGCCCTCCATCGGCAGGGTGGAGCCCTACTCCAGCAGTGCCCAGGTGGAGTTTGAGGAGCCCGAGGCCACGGGCGGGGTGCCCATCCTCAGGTACAAGGCGGAGTGGAGGGCCCTGGGCGAGGGGGACTGGCACTCGAGGCTCTACGATGCCAAGGAAGGTAGGAGTGACAAGAAATCCTGGTTCCTTCCCCAGCAGCACTGAAAAATTCCTCTAGGGAAAAGCCAGGTTCTGGTTGGAGGCTCCAATGGAGTTTTAAAACATTTGCTGTGAGGGACGCGTGGAATTTGCAGCTGGAAATGAGGGTTGGGCTTTGCTGGGAGCTCAGTCTGAGCAGGGTGAAGAACCCTGTGTTTGGAATTACAGTTTTCACTATTGCTGCTTCCCACAGGAGGCTTTTGAACCCTCATCTGTCACCACTTAGAAAATAAACTCAGCTATTCCAGCAGCAAATCCGTCCTGTTAAAATGATCTATAGCAGTGCTTGTGGCACAAAATCCATCTTGGAGTCAAATAAAGCAAAAGAATTTTGATCTGGGGAGGGCTGTAACAGGGAGAGTTCTGCTCCAGAGCTGAATCCTCCACATCAATCCCACGTGGAGCTGAAATTCTGATTTTATTGCCCCCTGGAGTGGTGTGATCCCAGCTAGAGCCAGCTCTATTTATCCCTTCTCTCCCCGCGTGGAGAAAACAAAGTTTGTTCATTTCTTTCTTGGAATCCTGAGCTTTTCTCTGCTTTTTCCCCCCCCCAGCCAACGTGGAGGGGACAGTGACCATCACGGGGCTGAAGCCTGAGACCACCTATGCAGTGAGGCTGTCAGCAGTCAATGGCAAGGGCGTGGGGGAGCTCAGCCTGCCCGCCGAGTTCAAGACACAGCCAGTCCGTAAGTACAGCCCAGCCTCCCTCTCCTGGAGCCTCTGCCGTGCATGGATCTCACCTTGTCTCTCTCACAGACCTCGCTGCACCCTCTGCTTTCTCTGGTTTTGGGTTGGGTTTTGTTGGTAATTAAAAGGGAGGAGTTGTTTTCGTGTGAGCTGGTTGGTGTTTCCAGTTCAGCCTTGGTGGTGCCAAGGAGAAGGGGCTCTGAAGGAGAATTTTAATGAGGAAAAGCAGCTGAGGAGGGTTTTGGTCACAGAGAGTGTGCTGTCAGTGTCACAAGGCTGCTTTGTTTTCCACTTTGAGGTGCCCAGCACAGGACTGGCCTTGGGCTGTGAAGGTGAAGGGAGGGAGGGCTGCTCTGTCCTGCACATGCTGCTTTGAGGGGATTCCATGGATTCCTCAGGCTCCTCTCTGCTCTGCCTGGGCCATTCCCATGTTCTGCTGTGGCCCAGCACTGTCCTGCTCTTCCAGGGAAGAAATAAATCCCAGGGAGCTCTTCAGGGTGGGAAGGAGGAAAGGATTAAAGGTGGAGTGGGCAGGGCAGGTGTGACCAGGGCAGGGAGAGGTGTTCTGCTTTCCCTTTCTCCTGCATCCAGCCCTGACTGTTGTTCCCAGCCCCGTGCTGGAATTCTCTCTCCAGACCCCTCTGCTGGACCCGGGGCTGTCCCAGCCCACCCTGAGCATGTCTGGAGTCCCTGAGCTGTGCCCAGGCTCTGCCCATCCCTGCTGAGCAGGGCTCACTGGATGCTGATTTTCCAGCTCCATATTCTCTGTCACCTCACATCTTCTACATTTTTTTTTTTGTATGTGTGTGTCTATTTCTGTCTTTTTATTTCGTTTTTGGTCTGTGTCCCATCCATGGATAAACTGCAGGCATCCCTCACCCACGTAAGTGCTCTCTGCATTTCTTTCACTCTCTTTTTGTGTTTTTAGAGTGTTCCTCTAACACCCAGAACTTTTAATTTAGTGCCTTTTTCCTCTCAGGGGCTGTAGGATTGGAGTAACTGGTAGTGTTCATTTCCTAACAACACTGACTCTGGAGTAGCCACTGCTCTTGTTTAGAGCAGAATTAGGGTTTGTCTTTGTCTGTGCTCTGCAGCATGCAGTTGAAATATTTAATGTAGTGATTATCTAATCATAATAATAATAAAAATAATAATAGTTAGCTTGTTGACTCAGCGTGGAGTAGTGGAAGGCTTCATATTTATGAATCCATTAAAAATAGTTCAATTTTAATGATACTGAGATAATTCAGGGAAATCAATTCAGCTGAATTGCAGATCTGGTTTGGACCAGAGCCAACCAAAAACTTCAACATTTCGAATATCTCCACAATTTTGAAAGCACGGAATTGAAGAAAAAAATTCAATTTCTTTTCCTCTTCTCACTAATGGTTTTTACCATTGGACAGTCTTCCAGCACTTGTGTAGATTGTGTGATTAAATAAATAAACCTCATACTAAATTTTAAAAAAATGGCATGTTCCCCACTTCCCCATGCAAAACGAGCCAGGAATGTGATGGATTTGTGTAATTGTGAGTGAAATATGGAGATGGCTCCGTTGCTTTGTGCCTTTCCAATCAAACCTGATCAATGGAGCTAAAAAACCTCTTTATCCCAGTGAGCATTATTGCATTGATCAGTGCATCCTCCTGGGGAGCTGCTGTGACTCCCAAGATTACAAGGACAAGCTCGAAGAAGCCTCTTTGAGATTTCCTGAAGTGAAAAGCAGGAGAGGATCTTTTGATATTTTTATTTTGAACCCAAATTTTGGATCCTGTTTGTGCCATTTCCCCTTAAAGATTGCACTGGACAGAATTGGATGTAGGGGAGCAGGCAGGGGAGGGATGGATGGACAGATGGACAGGCAGGGCTGCAAACTGCAGCAGTTAGGGAGCACTGGGAGGCATTTCCAGAGCATTTGTGCAGGCTGAGATTGTTGGGATCCTCTTAATTCCAGGAGCAATAAAAAATAAAAATACAATAAACAAAAATACACAAAAATTACAAAAATACAAAAAAAAAAAAAACCAATAAAAAATAATGACATGAGGGTGTTGGTCAGGGTTAGAGCCCAGGCTGAGGATTGGGGCCCTCCTGAGCTGGAGATAAAATCCCCAGGGAGAGCAGGCTGGGGATCCCCAGCAGAGCTGCAGGAAAAGGGGGAAATGCAGCTGAGAAGAGAAAAAAAAAAAAAAAAGAAAAAACCATTAAAAAGTAATGACATGAGGGTGGTGGTCAAGGTTAGAGCCCAGGCTGAGGATTGGGGCCCTCCTGAGCTGGAGATAAAATCCCCAGGGAGAGCAGGCTGGGGATCCCCAGCAGAGCTGCAGGAAAAGGGGGAAATGCAGCTGAGAAGAGAGAAAAAAGAGCAAGGAAAGCTCTGCTGCAGCCCCAGAGCTGTGTGCCCAGCCCCAGGGCCAGCCTGGGGACAGGTGGGTGGCTTTGCACAACATTCCAGCACTTCTGCACTGGAGTATTTTGCCTTTTTTTTTATTATTTTCACATGTCAGTGGGCTGCCAGTCCCTCTGTGCTCCCCAGTGCAGGGTAAGTTGCATTTCTTCCTCCTTTAACTCATTTTTCATCCACAATTCCGTCCTGCTCTCGAAGCTTTGCAGCTGGGATCCCCCTGGGCACTGTCCCCACTTCTCTCTGCTCCTTCCCAGAGCCCAGCTCGGACCCTGCCTGAGGAAATGGCACCACAAAAATGCATTTTTTCCATCTCTGCTGGAATTCCAATCACCTCTTCGTGAGCACAGTCACAAGTAGGAGGAATTTTTGTCCCCTCAAGTGTGATTTGAAGGTCACAGAGATGTCTCAGGAATTTTACAGCTCAGATTAACCAAGGCCTCTTATTTTCTTTGCCCTATTATTTAAAGTTTCTGTCTGAATGTAAAACCTGACACAGTTTTTAATGCCTGCTGGGATAAGTCTGAAGTAATTTTGATTTATCTAATTTCCCTCAATAAGAAAAAGAAGCTTCTGTCTATCTTAGAGGGCCTCTCCATGAGGTAATTAGGGATAATTATGGATTATAGTGGCACAGATGAGAGCTCTGGAGGTTGGGAGAGCATCTGAGTTGACCTGGGTTTGTATTTTCATTTTAACCATTTACTGCTTTTCTTCATTTCCCATTCCTCACAAATCAGCAGCCACACAAAGTCCTGGGGAGCAGGGGTGGGCTTTGAACCCAAGAGCGTTCAAAGAGAGCGTGTGTGTGGTTTTGCCAAAACACAAAAATGCACAAACTGCAACCAGCCCAGCTCCCCCTGTGCTCCTTTCCTGGCTCTGGCAGCATTTCCAGCAATGTTCACCTGGTTTCTCTTCCTCCAGCCAGGGCTGCTGCCCCCAGCTCCCCTCCAGCAGGCAGTGAGTATGGCAGGAGGGCTCTGCATGATCTCCTCACCGTGTGCTGCATCTCTTAACACCCCTGGGTGCTCATCTCAAACCCGCATTTTCCTGGGAAGCTGTGAGAAAGCTCAGGAAAAAAGAGCGAGAAACAATTCTTATCTTGGCTGGTGCACGTGTGGAATGTGTCACGGGGGTTTGTTCACCAAAGGGTGATTCCTTAATTAGCCACTAGTGATAGTTTTAGATTCCAGGACCAGTGAGGTCAAAGCTGGATTGGACTGTCTTCTTGACTGGAGTGTATTGGACTGAAATCAAGGAGGTAAAAATGTCAAGCAGCTCAGAAGGATCAGTGCCTAAAAAACTGAAAAGCAGGGAGTGATCCAGTGCTCTAGATCAGAATGCAAATTTAATTTATCTTGCTAAGCACTTGGATTCTAAGGAAGTCATATAAAATTCATATAAACTGTATAAGATATATGTAAAATAAAACTACATATAATTCTGCCATGCAATGATGAGGCAGTAAATTTTGGCAAACAAAAAAAAAAGAGTAGTAATAAACGAACATGCTTTTCAATAATCTTATCATTTTTGCCTAGGAAAAAGATTCTTGAAATTGTATATCCAGATACCCATTGCAAAAGCATTGAGTTTTTGTTAGTAGAATAGTGTAGTATAATACAGTATAAAACAAATATTCAAACTTCTAAAATCATAAAATCAATACTAATTATTACCACATCAAGTCCACCCCACTGCAATGTCCCTGGATGTTCTCCTGCTTCCCTGGAAATTTTTTCCCCCCCAGATCTCCCTCCCTGGAGCTGCTCTGCAGCTTCCCAAGGTCTGATTTCCCCTTCTCGTGTCCCTGCCTCTTGTAGGCACAGCAGTGAGAATTCCTTTGGTTTTGAAGGTTTTGTGGGGACTAACAGAAATCAATCCCTCCCAGCCTGCGTCCCCCTGCCGGGCTCTTCCCAGGACTTCTGGAGCAAAGACATTCCTTGTCCTCCTGCCCTGGAAGTCCTGCTGTGCCCTGGGGAGTGCAGGCTTCTCTCCAGACCCATTTCTTTCCCGAGGTGTTCACATTTTTGGGGTTCTTAGCCCTGTTCTCCTCCTCTCTCTGTGTCCCTGGGTGTCGTGCAGGGAGGTGGGAACAAGGAGCTCAGTTCTCCTCAGGAGCTGCCCCTAGAGGCCTCCCAAATATTCCTTTGATGGGCAGGGTGGGGTCAAAAGAGGCAAAAACGGGGATTTGGAGCTCCAGAACTCTTGGGGATGAGGAAAGCCTCAGGCCAGGCTGTCCTTCCCCGTGCCCTGGAGGGCTGGGGGCTGCCAGGACCCCCCTGGGGCTGCCAGGACCCCCCTCCCTGCAGCAGGGCAGGATTTCTGCAGCCTCCCTGGGTGCCACAGCCCTGCCACCAGGTCTGGCTGTCCCCCTGAGTGCCCATCTCCTCCAAGCTGCTCTGTTTCCCTGCTGTCACCCCCTGGTTCCCACCCTGACTGCCCTGTGTGCATCCTTCTGTTTCCATAGCAACCCCAGCTGCCGCCGCATCCCCGGCACCGAGTGAGTACCTGGGGCTGCTCTGGGGCTGCTCTGGGGCTGCTCTGGGGCTGCTGGAGCCCGGGGTGCCCCAGTGCCAGGGCCCTGGGGCATGCTGGGCTGGCTGTGACAGCAGTGTGCCGTGTGAGCATGTCCACACCCCAGCATGCTGCCCCCTCTTCACCCCGTGCTGCCGAGCAGCGGCTGAAAAATGGGAATGAAAGGGTTAGGAGAAGCACAGAGAAGGGAGAGAAGGAGGAGTAACCCCCCCCAAATCATCCTTTCCAAAAGGGATGTTTTGCTTTTGCCCTCCCCGTTTTGGTGTTGCAGCTGCCTTTTGCAAAAGGGATGTGCATGAAATAATTTTCTTGCTGCCCTGCCTTGCTCTGTTTGCTTTGAATATAGGGAGATAGAGTTGATATTAAAATTAGGGGTATTGGATGCTGGAAGAAGATGCAAATGAGGAGGTAAAATATCCTGCAGGAGAGATCCCAGGGCCCTGCTTGCCTTAAAAGAGGCCTCAGGCTTCCAGAAGATTCCATATCTGAGATGGGAACTGCCTTGGTAGGGTGGTCAAGGGAGAAGACCCCTCAGTGAAGCTCTGAGTTACCTGGTGCATGGGTGTGGTTTGAGCCACTAACGATCTCTGCCAAGCCAAGTGCTCTTCTTGTGACTTGCAATAATCCAAAGTGTGTTTGTGGCATGTGAGGCCGCTGAGGTGTTCACCTGAGCTGGGGCAGGAATGGTTTTCTGGATGGAGAACACTCCCAGCATGAAGTGTGGGATGATCTTGGGGTTGGGATGGAGGGAGAGGAGAGTGTGGAGTGTGGCCAGTCAAATGACTTTATAATTAATTATAATGAATGCATTTATGGCTGGCACGTTTCATGGTCTCACAGGTGGCTTTAAATGTCCTTTGGCTGCCAGCAGCGTGTTCCTTGTGCAGTAATTTTCATTTCCAAAGTGCCAAACCCCAACCCCTGCTGCACTCAGGGGCTGAAGAGACCTTTTCATTCCTGCCAGCCTTGGAGGATGGGCTGGAGAGGCCGAAGGGCAGGCTCTGCTCATCATCTTCATTCCTCAGCAGGCAGAGTCTCCCTCCTGGCCGTTCCTGTGTGGGCTGGACAGCTTCCCTTGGAGGGAGAACCTGGGGTTCACGTTTGACAGAACAGTTTGTTCTTAAAAAAAGAGAATCTTTACCCTGAAAAGCTCCTAATGATAAACACTTTCCACGGTTCTGTTGGCGTGGGGGCTGTGTGAGGAGGAGGAGGAGGAGGAGGGTGAACGTTTCCCTTTCCCCTGCCCTGGGGCTGAGCTGTTCTTTGTGTGTACACTCCACTCGTGCAGGCACTGCCCACGTTGGTGTGCTGGGCTGTGCTGCAGCCCGTGCCAAGGAGGAATTGAGCAGCAGAGGAAGGGCAGATGCTCCTCCAGCTCTGCATAATTAATTAATTGCTGCTGCTGTGGGAGTGATCTGTGCTGTCCCCTGGCCTCTCCTGAGGGTCAGTGAATGGAAGCAGCAGCAATCAGGGGATGAGAGCTGCCCTGTGGCACCACGGAGGCAGGGATGGAAACCTAATGAGGCTGAGCTGGCTTTTTGGGGTGTGGGATCAGGGGCGCCTGGGAGATGTCTGTGGGCATGGGGGAGGTTTAGGAATGTCTCTCCTTGGATTTAACCCTCTGAGGTTGCTCCAGGAAATAGTTCTGTGCCAGTTTTGACGGTTTTCTTGCAGCTCTCTCCTCTCTGGGACCTGCTTTGCCTTGCAGTGGTTGAGCTCACTTGAAAAAGGGGATTTTTTTTTCAGGTTGGAAGGGGCTTGGAGCAACCTGCTCTGCTGGAAAGTGCCCCTGCCTAGGACTGGATAATCTTTAAGGTTCCTTCCAGCCCAAACCATTTTATTCTCTTTATGCTGCTAACTCTGCCCTTGATCTTTACCTAAAGCTCCTCTCCTGAGGACAGGATGCCTCTCTTGCCTGGTTTGAAATCTCAGGTTATATTGAGTTTCCTGCAGTTTGGGAGAGGTTTCTTCCTGACCAGAAGACACGGATCTTCCTTCCAGGCAACTCACAGCAACTCCTGAGCCTCCCTCCTCCACAGTGCCCAGAGTTCTGTGAGCCTGTGTTTAAAGAGAATGGATTGAGAGCTTGGCTGTAACAAATGGATTTTACATTTTGTGCCATCAGTTTTTTCCCCGGTAATGGTCTGCCCTTAATCTTGTCAGAGACAAGCACCCACAAGATTAAGGGTTTAATTCTCTATACATCAAATTAGCAGGGAACTACCAGAGCACTGTGGAGTGGCCTCATTAGGATGAGACAGAGGCACGAGCGTGAGAAATTCGAGTTTGGAGCGATCTGGGAAGGGAACTTGGGCTGGCAGCTGATTTTTCCTCATTCCCTGCCACTGTTCCTGCACTGCCCGTCCCTCCCAGCAGCTGCTGCCTTCCCTGGGCCCTGGTGGTGATGAATTCCCTGTCCTGGCTGGGCTGGCAGAGCCCCCCTGCCCACCCAGCCCCTCGGTGTCCCTGCTCTGCCTCTCCTCCCGTCCCGCCGCAGCTCCTGGATGAGAAAAGTGTCCTTGGCTGTGGTCACCCCAGCAGGGTTTTCTCTCCTGCAGTTGTTGTTGTTGGTCAGGAGCAGTTTGTGCTGCAGAGGGAGGACACACCGCTGTGGGGTGCCGGGGTTTGTCCTCGTTTTGGGCTGCTTTTCACCCTTTCACCTCCGCTGCCTCGGAATAACAATATTCCCTTTTTCTTCCCAGCAGTTTTGTGGATCCCTCCAGCAGTCCTGGCACACAGCACAATGATTTTTGTCCCTTTTGTTCCTTGTATGACTAAGCAGTGACGCAGCTGTGCCTAACACAAGGCCATAACTCAGTGCTTGCTGTGGTTTAATATTCTTCTTTTCCAGGCGGTTTTACTGTCCCCCCCCCAGTGTTTCTGATATATGCTGGCTAATTTAATTTTGCTCCT
The DNA here is from genome assembly GCF_017590055.1 of Onychostruthus taczanowskii. NCBI lineage: Eukaryota > Metazoa > Chordata > Aves > Passeriformes > Passeridae > Onychostruthus > Onychostruthus taczanowskii. The sequence goes on along the minus strand of NW_024501792.1, from coordinate 1,330,166 downwards.
ATTTTTATTTACTCTGTAATTCTGTTGTTGATTTTTTTTCCCTTGCCCATTGTTTACATCAGTTTTTTAATTTTTTTGTATTTTCCATGTGACCTCCTCCACTTTCCTTTCAACCAAACTCATGTGCGTGCGTATCATGTGAATTTGTCATGTGGCTTGCATGGTGCTGATGATGTCGTCCTCGCTGGTGAACAGAAGGTAAAACACTTTGTTCTGATTGGTTGCCTAGATTTTTGGGGTGAGGATTCCCCTGTGGGATCTCCAAATTCCAAAAAAAAAAAAAAGAAAAAAAAAATCCCACTGAGCCTCTTTGGAGGAGTTGCTCCTCACTGTCTGCATGGGAAGAACTCGACTTCAGTCCTCTGCCTTGAGCTGGAAAAGACTTGGAGGGAAAACAGGAAAAAAAAAACCCAAAAAAATCACCTGGCTCAGTCATTTGCTTCTTCACTCTCAGAGTCCAGCAAGGAACTGTCCTAGGAAGGTGCTAAAAATCCTCTGGAATGAGCACCAAAGGCCAAAATCCTTTTGCCTCTCTGTGGGACCAACCACAGACCCAAATCTGATGGGAAAGGAGGGCTCAAATTCTGGGAGCACTCTCTCTCCTGTTGCTTTAGCAGCATTTTAACCCTCTAAAATACACATGTATGTAGAGATATGTGCACACATCCACGCTGTACATGTTTAGTAGCCTCCCAGAAAAATCCTGAATTCTCTGAAATCTGCTTATTTGGAGTATGTCACAATTTGATTTAAGAAACCATTTTCTTTTTATTGTGAGTAAAACTTAAGCATAGCTAGAATGAGAGCTGTGCTATGAAATAGTCTCTCTGTAAAATGCTGTTATAAAATCCTCTCTCTGTATAAAACTCTGCTTATAAATCCTGTGAAACAGCACGCACAGGGTCCGTGGTGGGAGCCAGACCTCACACAGATGTCATCAGGGGGAAAGTCTGGCTCCTGCCAGAGCCCCTCATTCCTCCCACTGAGGCTCTGGGAGCCTGGCAAGGCTCTGAGCTCAGCTCAGCTCACAGGAGCTGCTGGTCCCCAGCAGAACAGGGAGCAAAGACTGAGCCTGGCAAAGCCTTGAGCTGAGCTCACAGGAGCTGCGGGTCCCCAGCACAGCAAGGAGCAAAGACTGAGCCTGGCAAAGCCTTGAGCTGAGCTCACAGGAGCTGCTGGTCCCCAGCAGAACAGGGAGCAAAGACTGAGCCTGGCAAAGCCTTGAGCTGAGCTCACAGGAGCTGCTGGGCCCCAGCAAACCAAGGAGCAGAGACTGAACCTGGCAAGGCTTTGAGCTGAGCTCAGAGGAGCTGCTGGTCCCCAACAAAGAAAGGAGCAAAGATTGAGCCTGGCAAGGCTTTGAGCTCAGCTCAGCTCACAGGAGCTGCTGGTCCCCAGCACAGCAAGGAGCAAAGACTGAGCCTGGCAAAGCCTTGAGCTGAGCTCACAGGAGCTGCTGGGCCCCAGCACAGCAAGGAGCAGAGATTGAGCCTGGCAGTGTCTGGGCTGGATCAGCCTGCAGCCCAGGCTGGGCTGGTGCAGAGCAGCTCCTGCAGCATTGCCACACTTCCCTCTGAGCCCAGTCCCAGCAGGGGAGGGAGGGAAGCTCCTGCTCTGCTGCTGCCCCAGCCAGAGGAGGAGCTGTGAGAGCCAGGCAGGAATTGGCTTTGTACAATCCAGGACTTCTGGAATCACCTTTTTGGCTGGGACCACCCCCAGGCAAGGATTTAGGCTGGGCTTTTCAGGAAAAACTAACACCAGTAACCTCCCCACGTGGCTGCATGCACAGCAGAGCCCTGTCCCTGTCCCCTCCCTGTGCTGGTTTTCCAGCAGGATGGGAGATGTGCCTGTCTCGTTTCTGCACGCTCTGCTTCTGTTCCTTGTTTCTGCTCTTTGCTCCCCTTGTGTGCACCCCGAGCCCAGCCTGTTCTTGCTCTGTGTTTTTGCCCTCCTGGAGGCTCTGCCTGGTGTGTGTTCCCAGTTCTGGTTTCGTGGTGCTCAAAGGTTGCAGAAATCAGCCCTCCCCTCGTTCCTCTGCTGCAGAATTCTCCAGGTTTGCTCTCTGAGCACAGGGAGGATGCAGGACCTTGCCTTGCTGCCAGCTGGATTTAACCTCGGTGATTTTTCATCTTCCCTTTTCTCCCCACCTCAAGTTGCACCCACTCCTGGTGCTCGTGGCACCCTCTGAAACACAGAATTAAAACAAGAATTTCTGCAATCCAGCAGAGCTGTGTTAGGGCAAGGAAGCCCTGAACAGAAACCAAAGGGTTGAGAGGATACCAGGAAACATTTCCTGCTCCCTGCAGAGTGCTGATGGCTTAGCTGGGATTGGGTGAGAAATAAATTGGAAATGTCATGGCTCAGAGCCCTGCCCTCAGCTCCCCTGCCACCAGCAGCTTTGGGAAGCCCTTCAGGCTTTGAGAGCCTGGAGAAAAATCCTCATTTTCTTGATCAGACTGCCCCTGGGTTCCTGTGGAGCCCAGGGTGGGGGTGGCTGGGCTGTCCTGGATCCCAGCACAGCAAAGGCTGCTCCTCTCTCAGCTAAAGCTCCTGTCTGGCCCTTTTCTCTTTTGCTGAGTGTCCTGGGGGAAATTTGAGCATCAGCCTCAGTCCCTCAGTCACTGGGAGCACAAGGTCCTGCATCCTCCTGCACAGAGAGGACTTCAATCAGATATTTGGTGATCAGACAGGAAATCTGGGCTCTGTGGAGCTGCTGGCTCTCACCAGCCCAGCAGCAGCAGCAGGTGGGGTCCCTCAAGGATTGCCCTGTTTTAGGGGCTGGGGAGGGCTCAGGGGAGGGAGGGACAGGCTGGTTTCTGCCCTGGCATGGAGCCCCCCTGGCTTTGCAGCCCCATGCATGTCTGAGCATGAGTCCTGCTCTGAGCTCCTGCTGACCACTTCTCTCTGCAGCTACTCACATTTTCACTCATTGTAGGGTTGCTGATTCTGCTGGACTAAACTTTTCCCACTAAACCTCTTCCTCCTCTGTTTGACACACTAACCCAGTTTTCATTTTACAGCCCTGTGTCTGGATTGCATCCACCTGCTTGAGATAAATGAAATAAAGCCTTATTTCTGGAGAGAAAACTATGCTTTACCAGGGCTTGCACTGCTCCACCTGTTGGTTTTCAGCACTTAGGAGTGTTCTTTTCTTTGACAAGAAACATTTCTCGAAGCTGAAATTAATTTAAACTATTGGGGGAGGAAGGAGTGAATCAGGAGCTAGAAATTAGACAATTCAAAGTGATGAAAAGTTTCAGCAGAGCAGGTAATTAATCATGGGAATGGCTGTGTGTAAGCTACAGCAGCATCTCTGACATTTGAAATCAAGAATAGGCATCTTTGCAAAGGATGTTCCTGTTAGTTTCAGTGCTCAATCACTGGGAAAAAAAATGCAGGCAGTGTTAGAGAAAAGGTCAGATTGTGTAAGTGCAGTGTTCCCTCAGCACTTGAGGATCTCTGTGCTCATTACTGATCATCTCTGAGACGGGGGAGCGGGGAAGGAGCGAGGAGATGCTGCTCTTGCTCTGTCCCTGTGAGATTTCAGCCCAGCAGGGCAGGGCTCCCCCAAAGCAGGGCCAGGGCTGCCCCTGGGAGCTGCTTTGGGGCTCAGGGTGACAGAAGCAGGCTTTTCCTGCTCTGATGAACCAGCTCAGTTGCTGCACAGCAGCTCCTGCCACTCAGCTCCACAGCCAAGAGCAGGGACTTGGTGGTGCTGTTTGTCTTTTGGGATGGAGGAAAAGAATATCGTTGTTTAACTGGTCTGTTCGATGTGCCCAGGTGAGGATGGAGTTTTCCTGTTTGTCTGTGCCTTAAACCACACTTGTGTCACCTTTTCCTGTGCAGTGTGCACTGAGAAAGCTGTCCCAGGGTGGGATCCACATCCAGGGGGTGTGGGAGCCCTGCACTGGGGATAAAGGCAGAGGAAAGGATTTGGAAAAGCAAAACAGCCTGGGGAAGAAAAGGAGCGTTGCCTCTTTACATCCATCAGAGGAGTTGCTGTATTGTTAGACACAAATGTGTGTGTCCCACACGCCTGGAGTTGATGGGTTCCCTTCCTGGAACAGTGCAAGAGCACAGAATTCATCTTCAATCACAGTTCCTTGCAGTTTTCCCATTGGTGTTTCACCAAAAAACTGTGCTCATATTCCTTTGAAAGGGAGGAGGGAGGGGAAAGGGCTTCAGATTCCTTCTGAAGATGAACTTTTGAAGGATGTTGGGAGAGGAACCTTCGTGTGGCCACTCAGGAGTGCCTGAGCTGTGCACGAGGAGCTGGACACAAATCCAGGGGTGCAAATGTGCACTCGGACCTTCTGTGTTTGGCTTTTCTAGCAGAGCTGCAGGGTGGGGCTGGGATCCTCCCTGGCAGGGAGGAATTGAGGAGCTGGGCAGGAGAAGCAGTTTGGGGGCTGTGGGTTGCAGGGCTGGGGATGTAAATCAGAGTGTCCTGCAGAGGAAGGGACATTTCCATTTTCTGCTGGTGGCAGGGTGCAGCCTGGGACATGGTGGCCTTTTTCTCCTAGAAATGGTTGTTGCAGAGGAGCAAAGGGGTTTCTGTGAATTCTCTCCAGCATCCCCTGGAGGTCACAGTCAGGCTGAGTGAGGGGATGTGCTCTGGGTCCTGCTCAGGTGTTTTCACACTCATTTAGTGGTCCAGCAAGTCTAAAATCCCTAAACAAATTCAGAGTGCAGACCTGGGTCTGTCTGAGAGGCACGAGGTCCTTTCCAGTGGTGCTCTGTACATCCACCCCCAGGAGCAGCCAGGTGTTTGCCAGGTGTTCCACAGCAGTTCTTACAGCAGAAGCAGTGAGGAATTGCTCATTGCTTTGGGGTTTTCTTGGGGGAGGAGAGAATCTCTTTCACTCTGACTCCATTCCAGCACACACAAAAATGGAAATTCGTTGTTTCAAATGCAAGAAACACTTGGGTGTGGGAAGTATTTACCTCAGACACACGGTGTCCTCTGTGCCTGGGTCATCTCATACCCTGAGCTGAGGATGATAAATTATTATTCTGATTTTTTACAAGCACTTTTTCCTTGTTAATGTGATAATGCCTTTTTTTTGTTTTTTTTTTTCTTTCCCTCACAAATAACCCTGACTGCCCCGTTGTTGCAGGGGAACCCAGTGCCCCCAAGCTGGAAGGTCACATAGGAGAGGATGGCAACTCCATCAAGGTGAACGTCATCAAGCAGGACGACGGTGGCTCCCCGATCAGGCACTACCTGATCAAGTACAAAGCTGTAAGTGTGGCTTACACAGCTTTGTGCTGTGAGCTTCTGAGCCCCCCGGGCTCTGGGAGGGGCTGGGTCGAGGAGAGGAATCTCTGCCACTCAGCTGGTTTAAATTTGAAGTGCTGAGATGCGAAGGAGCGCTTTTGTAGGAGCAGAACTTGCAGGTTTTGGCTTCTGGAAATAGTTTAGTTAGGGGCAGAGTGAGAGGAGGAAGTGAGGGTGGAGTCTGCCTCTGAAGATCCAGTGGAAAAGGCAGCTGCTCCTCTGGGAATCCAGGGGAAAGGCTGTGTTGGTGTTCCAAACCTCAGATTGTATCCAGGTAGGAATGCCTGGCTCCTCCCCTGGGCGGAGCATCTCCCCATGGGATGATGGAATTTGATCAGCCCTGCAGGGGTACTCCCTGGCCATGGACAGCAGAGATCTCCTGGAGGGAGGATTGGCTGTGGGAGAGATCAAGAAAACTGCCCCATGAACAGAAGAGAACCATCTAACAGATGGCAAATAGAATACACGTGGCCTTGCAGTCTGGGACATTAACAAAGATAGATTGATCAGCCTTCTGTGGATCACAGAGTCAGTGCTGGTTATGACAGCAGTGGCCTGTCAAATAAAATACGCATTTTTCACAATCAGCTTCCTGTGGATATCAGAATCAGTGCTGATTATGGCAGCCACGCCCTGTCAGATAAAGTACACATTTTTTACAATCAGCTTCCTGTGGATCACAGAGCCAGTGCTGATTTTGACAGCCACGCCCTGTGAAAGGAAATACCCATTTTTCACAGTGAGTTTTGTGAGGATCCCGAGGCAGTGCTGATTTTGGCAGCCACGCCCTGTGAAAGGAAATACCCATTTTTCACAGTGAGTTTTGTGAGGATCCCGAGGCAGTGCTGATTTTGACAGCCATGCCCTGTCAAATAAAAGACACATTTTTCACAATGAATTTTGTGTGGATCCCAGAGCCAGTGCTGATTTTGACAGCCATGCCCTGTCAAATAAAAGAAATTAAAATACAAATTCTTCAGAATCCGCCTTCTGTGGATCCCAGAGTCAGTGCTGATTTTGACAGCCGCGCCCTGTCAAATAAAAGAAATTAAAATACAAATTCTTCAGAATCCGCCTTCTGTGGATCCCAGAGTCAGTGCTGCTTTTGACAGCCACGCCCTGTGAAATGAAATACCCATTTTTCACGATGAGTTTTGTGTGGATCCCAGAGCAGTGCTGATTTTGACAGCCGCGCCCTGTCAAATAAAAGAAATTAAAATACAAATTCTTCAGAATCCGCCTTCTGTGGATCCCAGAGTCAGTGCTGCTTTTGACAGCCACGCCCTGTGAAATGAAATACCCATTTTTCACGATGAGTTTTGTGTGGATCCCAGAGCAGTGCTGATTTTGACAGCTGCGCCCTGTCAAATACCCATTTTTCACAATTAATTTTGCGTGGATCCCAGAACAGTGCTGATTTTGACAGCCACGCCCTGTGAAATAAAATAAATTAAAATACCCATTTTTCACTATCAGTTTTGTGTGGATCCCAGAGCCAGTGCTGATTTTGACAGCCACACCCTGTGAAATGAAATACCCATTTTCCACAGTGAGTTTTGTGTGGATCCCGAGGCAGTGCTGATTTTGACAGCCCCACCCTGTGAAATGAAATACCCATTTTCCACAGTGAGTTTTGTGTGGATCCCGAGGCAGTGCTGATTTTGACAGCCCCACCCTGTGAAATGAAATACCCATTTTCCACAGTGAGTTTTGTGTGGATCCCGAGGCAGTGCTGATTTTGACAGCCCCACCCTGTGAAATGAAATACCCATTTTCCACAGTGAGTTTTGTGTGGATCCCGAGGCAGTGCTGATTTTGACAGCCCCACCCTGTGAAATGAAATACCCATTTTCCACAGTGAGTTTTGTGTGGATCCCGAGGCAGTGCTGATTTTGACAGCCGCACCCTGTGAAATACCCATTTTTCACTATCAGTTTTGTGTGGATCTCGAGGCTGTGCTGATTTTGACAGCCGCGCCCTGTGAAATACCCATTTTTCACAATTAATTTTGTGTGGATCCCAGAGCAGTGCTGATTTTGACAGCCGCGCCCTGTGCCCTCCCTGCAGAAGCAGTCCTCGGAGTGGAAGCCCGAGATCCGGCTGCCGTCGGGCAGCGACCACGTGATGCTGAAGTCCCTGGACTGGAACGCCGACTACGAGGTGTACGTGGTGGCCGAGAACCAGCAGGGCAAGTCCAAGCCTGCCCACTACGCCTTCCGCACGTCCGCGCAGCCCACGGCCATCCCAGGTACTGCTGCTGTGCCCCCGCGGGTCCTGCTGCCCCTTAATGCCACCGAGCTGCCCTAATGTGCCCCGGTAACCCCCAGAGCTCGCTTGCTTCCAGCCCATCCTCTCATGGTTGGTTCCCCCATCCGAAGCTGAGGGTTGTGGCTGCGTGCATACCTGCGGCAGGTATGTGGGAGTGCTCCCCCGTGGCAAAAACCCCCCCGCCCTGCCTGGCTGTTCCCAGGGAATGTTGGCTCCTTGTGTGGGGTAGGAAAAGCTTTCGGAGAGCGGAAAGTGGAATTGCTGTTCCCTTCAGCTCTGCGGGGGGGTGCTCTTCACAGGGCACGTTTCCCAAGTCCGTCTCTGGAGGAGTAAAGGTGATAATCAGGAGTTTGCTGGCAGTTGGATGAGAAGGCAGTGAAAAATCTCTCAGACCATTTTTCAGTTCAAATCACCAAACGACAGCGATTTTCGAACAGCAGAGATTCAGTGTTGAGGAGAAAATAACTCAAAGGCTTTAGGGTGCTGCTAAGACAGGCTGTACTTATTAGTGTGCTCATAAAGTGAGGGGTAAGGACAATTCCTGCAGAACTCTCAGCTGGGAAACTGGAACTGAGCACTTTGTGGCGATCTGTTGAAAGGACAGTTAGGATTTCTTTCCTACATGTGGACGTTTAAAAAAAGCAGGGGGGAAACCCACATAAAGCAACCAAAACCTGAGGATGGGTGGCTGCAGTGGCTGTAAATTGAAGTTGTGGTGGTTGAAAACAGGGGTGCTGAGTCAAGGCTTCCCTGCACAGGCAGGCTTGGTGCTGCCAGCCCATCCTGATGGGATTTCATTCATGTTTTCTCTTGGGAGCAGAAAGTTTCCTTCAGTCTTCCCCTGAGAATTCAGTCCCTGCTCCCCTGAGCCCATTCCCTGGCTGGAGGGAACAGCTCAGCCCCCTTGGCTGAGGCAGGTCACCTTGCTGAGCACAGAAATGGGTGAAAAAGTGGGAAAAGTGGGACTGGCAGTGAGCAGGAGGGAGATGGGCCAAGGGAGAGCCTGGGGGTGCTTGAACAGGGCGTAGTTTTGGGTGGAAGGACCCTCAGTAACTCATTAACTCACTCTGTGGTTCTCATTTTCAGCAGCTCTAACCCTTGCTCCCCCTCTCAGCCCTTTAAATCCATGTAACACGAGCAGGAACCCTCTAAAAAACAGGGAAAAGCCAGTTTGTAACCAGGGGTGAAACTTCTCTGGCCTCTCTGCAGTTATTCCTTGCTTAGCTTGGTGTGAAGCCCAGGAGGAGCTGGGATCTGAGGCTGCCACTCAGATGTTGCAGGAGGAAAAGCAGTTTTTGGGCGTGCAGGGTTGCCCCAGGAGCTGGAGCTCAGCTGCTCCTCACCAAGTGCTGTGTCCTTGTGCAGTGCCGTGGTTGTTGCTGCCTCTGTCACTCTCTCTCCTGGGTTTTTGTCATTTTGGCCTCCCGAGATGTCCCCTGGTGCCCAGACTGAATTCTGAGGAGAATGTTTCCAGGGACAGGTTGGTTTTTCCTCTGCAGTGCAGCCCTACAGGTTTTATTGCCAAGCTGCAGCAGGGAAGAGGCTCTGTGTGTCCCTTTTTCCTTTCCTTGTGTTCCCGTGGCATTTCTGTGTTTTTGTCTCAGAATGAGCCGTGCAGGGGTCAGACCCAGTGCTGGAACAGGAATTGTGCTGTGCCTGACAGCAATGACCAGGGATTCCCTGCAGGAAGATGTGCATTTCTTGTGTGGAGTCCTTTGTCCCCCTCACCTGTGCAGAGTTCTGAGTGGCTGCAAGGACAAGGGTGTTATTTTCAGTAATAATACCAATAATAATTACAATAACAACAATCATCACACTGGCATTGGAGTGGTTCCCAAGCAGCTGGGAGGCTGAATGGCAAAGTCAGAGATTCCTGAGACCTTGGTGCTCCTTCAGGATAAAGTGGATTTTTTATCCAGGCTTTGGGGCAGGGCTTGGGCGGGCAGGTGGATTCTCTGCTGCACCAAAGCTTTTCTTGTTTTCCCTTTTTTTCCCTGTTGAAGGCAGCGTTGTGCTCTCAGGCTCCAGACACCATCTCCCTGTCTCTCGCTGAGCCCCTTCTGTCCCTTCATTTTTAATCTCATTTGCTTGCACCCCCCACCCGCCCTGCCTTGGACCCTGCTCTGCAGCTTTGGGCTTTGCTGAGCTTCTGCCCCTTTTGTGGTGAATGTGCTGCTCCTTGAACCCTGAGCCATTTTAATTTACGAGATTAAATAAACCTTTGATTCTTATGTTTTCTGTATTTATGACCTAATTTTTTTTATCTATTTTTCTCTCTCTTTCTCTCTCTCTCTTTCTTTCTCTCTCTTTTTCTTTCTTTTTTTCTTCCTCTCTTCCTTTCTTTCCCTCCCCTCTCCCTTTTCCCCCAATTCCTTTCCTATGTCTGTCATCCATGGTCACCTTGGATCTCACGGGGAACATCCACGCTTGCCACATGCACCAAATTTGTTTTTAAAACAACCATATTCCCCCCTCCTGGGAACCATTGTCTGGCACCTGCAGCGACCTTGGGAAGTCCATCAACGTCGTCCTCCTTTGTCTCATTGCTTCTTTCTGCAGTGACTCTGCTTTTGCTCTGTTAGAAACTTTCAAAAAAAAAAAAAAAAAAACAAAAAAAGAGTCAAATAAAGCAATATTTGCTTGGGAAGGCCTGGGTCCCACCAAGGTGTGGAAGGAGATAATTTTGCTTCAGAGGATCGTGTCAGTTCAGAGAAAAAAAAAAACAAAACAGAACACTTAAAAAAATGTTTCATTTGAAAGAGTCAGTATTTTGTAACAAGGAAAAAAGGTTTAAGCCAAGTTTTTTCTCTTTAACGTTCTTTTTTTTTTTGTTACTTGTAATGAATTTGCCCTTTTAAATGGATGTAAAGAAAGATTTTTTTTTTGTGTTGTTTGCTTGCTGTTTTCATCAAAGGAAGGTGCAATGTTGAAAGCCTTTAAGATCCTGCTTCTTACTGATTTCTCTGCACATCTGGTGCTGATCTTGTGCAAAAGGAGGCCCCATCCACAAACCCACAGACTGTAAAAAGAAAGAGAAGATTTGTCAGAGACCATCCTGCTGATTGCCCAGATGTCTCTGGGGGCTTTTGCATGTGGATTCCAGTGCCTGGAAGGTTTTCCTGCTGTGCTGCTCTGACCATAAACATCTGCTGGGATCCCCTGGGGGCACTGCTGCTGCTCCTTCTCCTTGTCCCTGCCTGGCTGCTCCTGGTGGAGCTGGGCACACGCAGTGCCAGTGCTCCTCTGACCCCCCTGGAATTGCACTGTGCTGCCACACAGATCCCTTCCCTCGCTGTTCCAACAGGAAATCTTGGCTTGGGTGGAGTTAGCTGAGCAGCAGAATTGTTATTACTGATCCTTAATCATCTTCCTGGCTAACTGTGAGTGTGGCAGGATTAATGCCTGGGCTAAATTGGTGCAGGAGAGCCATCTTTGGTGTCAAATCCTGGGAGTTCCCTTGGGCAAAAGTCAGAGATTTTGGCAAAAATTCAGATTTTTTGCATTGCTTCTTTGAAAAAAAACCCCAGAACTTCCCAGCCAAAAAAAAAGCAAAAAAAAAAAAAAAAAAAACAACCCAAACCTAAAAAAACACAAAAAACTTGATACAACCACCCCAATGAATTCTTTGTGATAGGAAATCCATTGGAGCACGAAATCCATTGGGATGGGAAATCCATTGGGATATAAAATCCATTGGAGCAGGAAATCCATTGGGATAGGAAATCTATTGGGATGGGAAATCCATTGGGATATAAAATCCATTGGAGCAGGAAATCCATTGGGATAGGAAATCAATTGGGACAGGAAATCCATTGGGATGGGAAATCCATTGGGATATAAAATCCATTGGAGCAGGAAATCCATTGGAGCAGGAAATCCATTGGGATGGGAAATCCATTGGGATATAAAATCCATTGGAGCAGGAAATCCATTGGAGCAGGAAATCCATTGGGATGGGAAATCCATTGGGATATAAAATCCATTGGAGCAGGAAATCCATTGGGACAGGAAATCCATTGGGACAGGAAATCCATTGGGATAGGAAATCCATCCCCTCTGATGCTCTCCTAAAATCAGGGGTCTCTCCCTTGAAGTGTCTGCCCAGAATGTCTCCAGCCCTCTCAGCTGGGTGAATTCCTGGCAGAATTCTCACAGGGACAGACAAAATCCTGCCCCCACTCGTGTCTGACTCTGCCTTTTCTGCTCTGCTGTGTTGGTTCAGAGCTTGTTCTTTGTGAGCTGGGAACTTTCCTGTCTGGATTTAAAACTTGGGCCAGGTGTGTCACACACAAAAGCCTGTGGGTTTATTTTGTTTTACAAACCCCCTCATTTCCAGTGTCGTAGAGTGTAGACGCTTGGTCAGAGCTTTGCAGTTTGCTGAAGTGCAGCAAAATAATCCTGGTACTAAAAAAACTGTGTGATTTGCCCTCTAACTGGATTAATTGAGCTCGTTGTAGATCTGGGATCAGCTTTTCGTGGGTTTCCCCCCATCCACAGAGGGAGATCGCTGCCTGAGGCTGAGATGTTTCTCACAAAATCACAGTTATTAAAATTATATCTGTAACTTTGTGTGGTTGGTGTGGAGAGAGAGCAGCACCTGGGGAGGGGGTTCTGTCCTTAGAGAGGGGTTCAGGATTCTCTGAACAGAGAGAGAACAGCCCTGGCCAGCAGTTGGGAAGAAATTCCAAACTCCACAGCAGCAATCAGGAGCCCAGCCAGCGTGGAATGGAGACAGAAAGTGCTTCTTTCTTTCTGCTGGTTAAAATAAGGAGCAGAATTGGGTTTTTATCACTAATTTGTGCAGGTTTGTAACACTCCAAGTACCAGAAATCTGTCAGGCCCTTGGGGTGGCATTTCAGGGTCCCTTGATGTGAGTAAAATGAAATTTAAATAGTTTTTAGGCAAGGCAGAGAGGAGGCAGAGGCTCAGATGTGGGAGCAGAAGATGCTCAAGCCCTGGGATTTCCATGCCACAGGCAGCTGCAGTTCCTGGGTGTGTGGGGGGCTGCAGAGCCTTGCAGGATTCCCAGTTTGCTGAAGCCCCTCCACATTCCCAGAGCTGTTTCTCAGAGCATTGTTTGGCTGTTTTCCTGGGCTGGAAGGTTTGGGGACGTCCTGCTCCACCAGGAGCAGCTGCAGGTGTCTGCCCCTGCGAGGTTCTGGGGGATAAAAAGAAGGTTTTATCTAAAAGGTTTTAAAACCAGCTTCTCCTGACTCTTGGAGCTGCTGGGGTGGGGTGGGCAGGTGATTTTGGGGCAGGAAAGAGGATTTTGGTGTCACTCTGTGTTCAGCCTGCAGAGGAGAAGCTTTGGGGGGACCTGAAGGAGCTGGCAGGAAAAGGGGAGAGGGATTATTTCCATGGGATGGAGGGACAGGAGTGGCTTCAGACTGCCAGAGGGCAGGGTTGGGTGGGATCTTGGGAAGGAATTCTTCCCTGTGAAGGTGGGGAGGGGCTGGGATGGAAGTCCCAGAGCAGCTGTGGCTGCCCAGGATCCCCAAGTGTTCCAGCTTGGATGGGGCTTGGAGCAGCCTGGGGCAGTGGAAGGTGTCCCTGGACGTGGCAGGGGGTGGGATGGATGAGATTTAGGGTCCCTTGAGGCCCAGGGAACAGCAGAGCCCTGAGGCCACAATGCCCAGGAATGCAGGGCAGCTCTGGGAATCCCCATCCCCTGGGGATGCTGCTGTGAGCTCACTCTCAGGGTTTGGAACGTGGATTTCTGTCCCTGCCAGAGGTGGGTCCTTGTCCCCAGGGTGAGCTGGGCAGTGTCTGAGGGAAAACCTGAAAAAAAAAACCTCCTGCAAAGGGAATTTCCCCCTGGGAGCTGTTGGCATCCCTGGGAACAAAGAGCTGACCTGGGCTTTGCTGCTGGCTGCACAGAGTGGATTTTTGTTTGGTTTGTCCCTTCTTCTTCCTTTTGCCAAATCCTGCAGGACCTTTGACATGCCTGCAGTCCCACCTGCTTCTCTCCACCCTCTTTTTGTCTCTTTGCCTGTGCCCTGGACATTGTGTAGCTGAGACCCCCCTAGGAAGACACAGCTGAGCTCTCTCTGACAGGGCAGGTTTTGTGCAGAAATTAAAATGCTGGGTGGTTTTCCTGTGCACTGTGAAATGAGGGGGATTAGAAAAGCCACTCTCGCAGGAAGCTCATTTTCCATTGGAAAACGTAATTTGTAATTAATAAATTCTTCACTTCTTTAGAATTAAGGACTCCAGAAGTTCTTTAATGGTTTGTGTTTCCTTATTTAACCGGTGGAAATGTTTTTCCTCCATGTCCTGAGAATGGCAGAAGGGGATTAATGGAAGGGCTGGATGTGGATCAGGTCAGAAATGTCCAACATCAATTTATTACATTTATTTCATACACACAGTGTGAGCAGCTGCTCCACAGCCCATTTATTTATACATTTCTTTTGTACACAGTGTTGTTCTAGGCCCCAGCAAACCCTTTAGGGATGTTTAAACATTAGTTTCATTAAATACAACATAAATCCAGCTACAGGATGGAGGGAATGGTTCCAGAAAGTATTTGGAGATCAATTTAATTTAATCAGATGGGACAGTCTGTGAAAAGAATAATCTCCACTATGATTCCTGCATTTTGTAGGAGCAGCAAAATTCCTTTACAAGGAAAAAGAAAGGCAGTACCAAGAGCCTCCTGAGTCCACGGGGTGGTGGAGGATTTTTATATTTATATTTATATTTATATTATGTTTCTTTATGCCAGTCCCTGGAAGGTTTGGAATCTCAATTCATGCCACGAGTTAGGATTTATGAAACCACAGCTAATGGAAAAGGTTGGAAAGTTCCTGCAAATTGCAGGGCTGCCTTGCCAGCCTAGAAACCCAAATTGCAGGCAGTTACCTTGGCCCAGTTCCCTTGTGTGAGGTGTGGAATCCCAGAATAGCACAAGAACAGGGACATTGCTCTGCAGGCCTGCCCTGCTTCTCCCCAGCTCCATCCTCCTCCTCCTCCTGGGGCAGAGGAGCAGGGTTGGTACCTGCTCAGGGCTCTGGGGGAGCACAGGGGGTCTGTGCCTGCCAGAGCAGGAATTTGGGGGTGACAGCTCCTGGAAAAGCTGGAGTGGGGAGAGGAGGCACAGAGCAGCACTCTGGTGTGAGGGGAATTCTCCAGAAGGGGAATGTTGCAGCTCTGGAGGCACCCAGGGAAGTCTGATGCCCTTGGCTCACCCTCAGGAGCTCCTGCCCACAAAGAGGGGTGGATGGGAAGTGTGACACAGCTCCAGGAGCACCTGAGTTGTTGAATCATCCCTGCAAGGATCCCGAGCACACCCAAAGGGGAAAATCCCTGCCCTCCTCACTCCCTGCAGGCGTCAGAGGGTGGTGAATCCATGTCATGGTCAGATTGCTGGCAGGGACTGGGCTGTGGGACAGTGTTCTGCTCACATGGGCTGGACTTGTGATTCCAGAGTCACTCAGGTGCCTCACGCTGGCTTTTCTGCCCTTTTCCTGCTGGAATCTGCACTCCTTGATCCATCTCGGGGTCACAGAATGAAACAACACCTCTCTGCCTCCTGTTTTTAACCAGACAAATGCATGGCAGAGGCTGTGGCTCTGGCTGGAGCCCTGGGAAGGGTCTCCTCACCTGTCCAAGTGGGGGATCAAGGTGTTCTGCTCTGCAGAGCAAAGATTCCAGGGGGTTGGGGCTGCAGGGGTGGGGTGGTGAGAGGCTGGGGGGCCATGAGCAGGTCCTGCAGAGCTGGGGCTCACCTGAGCTCCAGGAGGGCTTCAACTCAGTGTCCCCCCACCCCAGGGGCTCACCAGCACTGAGCATCCCCCAGACATCTGTATCCCACCAGGAAAACCCTGCTGCAGACTCTGGGCTTTGCTTCCACTGCCCCTTGGGCAGGGCCAGGGCCACTCTGGACCTTCCTCTTGAGGAGGAGGAGGAGGGAAGCAGGAGCCCTGCCCTGCGTGCACAGCAGGGATTCTGCTCTTTGCTTCCCAGGCTTTATCCCAGCAGGGATGGGAGAAGCCCCATCAGGGCCATCCTTTCAGGCAGATTGTGTGGAGGGTGAAGCACTGGTTATTGCACAGGGCTGGTACAGAGGGTGGGCTTCTAAAAAAGCAGCTTAAGTGCAGCCAAATCTGAGCCCTGAAACCCCAAATTTTAACCCGAACGCCTTCTCTTCTTCTCTCCCTTGGTGTCTGAAGCCAGCACTAGCCCTGCCTCGAGCCTGGGCACTGCTGCCATCATTGGCATCCTCGTGGTGGTCTTCGTGGCGCTGCTGGTGGCCGTGGATGTCACCTGCTACTTCCTGAACAAGTGCGGGCTGCTGATGTGCATCGCCGTCAACATGTGCGGCAAGTCGGGCCCGGGGGCCAAGGGCAAGGACATGGAGGAGGGCAAGGCGGCCTTCTCGTGAGTACTGCCCCCCAAATCCCCCCCTCTGTGCCCCAAATCCTCCCCCCCAAACCGTGCCCCACGGGCAGCAAAGGAGCTGCCTCAGGGAGGGGGGCTCTGGGCTCTGCGGGGAGGGGGATGGCGGGAAGGTGGGTTTGGGGTTGTTCCTCTTGGTAGGCATCAAATAGGTGGCCTCAGTGCTGGACATCCCAGAGCTGGACATCCCAGTCATCCCAGTGCTGGACATCCCAGTGCTGGACATCCCAGAGCTGGACATCCCAGAGCTGGACATCCCAGTCATCCCAGTGCTGGACATCCCAGTGCTGGACTTCCCAGAGCTGGACATCCCAGTGCTGGATACCCCAGTCATCCCAGTGCTGGACACGCCAGTCATCCCAGTGCTGGACATCCCAGTGCTGGACATCCCAGTGCTGGACACCCCAGTGCTGGACATCCGAGAGCTGGACACCCCAGTGCTGGACATCCCAGTGCTGGACATCCCAGTTCTGGACATCCCAGTGCTGGACATCCCAGAGCTTGACACCCCCAGTTCTGGACATCCAAGTGCTGGACATCCCAGTCATCCCAGTGCTGAACATCCCAGTTCTGGATGTCCCAGTCATCCCAGTGCTGGACATTCCAGTTCTGGACACCCCGGTGCTGGACACCCCGGAGTTCAGTGCTGGGTGTTGAAGGAGCAGTGACCCTGGAGCTCAGTGCTGGGTGCTGGCAGGAGCAGTGACCCCGGAGCGGGAGCAGTGACCCCAGAGCGCACCCCGGAGTTCAGTGCTGGGTGTTGAAGGAGCAGTGACCCTGGAGCTCAGTGCTGGGTGCTGGCAGGAGCAGTGACCCCAGAGCAGGAGCTGTGACCCCGGAGCGGGAACAGTGGCCCCGGAGCGGGAGCAGTGACCCCGGAGTGGGAGCTGCTCAGCCCGTGCCGTGTCTCCCTGTGGCCCTGTGCAGGCTGTCTCTGCAGGAGCAGCCATCACTCCCCATGCTGTTCCTCGTTACAGGAAGGATGAGTCCAAGGAGCCGATCGTGGAGGTTCGGACGGAGGAGGAGAGGACCCCCAACCACGACGGGGGGAAGCACACGGAGCCCAACGAGACCACCCCGCTGACAGAGCCAGAGTATGTGGCCTTAGGCAGCCCTAGCACAGGGTCACTGCATTGCCCTCAGCTGCCCCAGTCCCTCAGGAACACCCGTTAGGGCAGGAAGAGAGGAAGAAAGGTAAAATCTCCACGTGCCAGTGAGGAAGTGCCTCCTGTCGAGCTTCAGTGGTTGCTGTGGCCAGCACTGGAAGGGAAAGGGGAAGGAAGCAGCGTTTCCTGAAAGGCTCTGTCCCATGTGGAGATCCAGCACTGTCCAGGGTCGCTGCAAAGGATCCAGCACTGCCCCAGCAGTGCTGGGTGAGAGCTGAAGCCGTGGGGAGAGATCCCCCCCAGGATGTGGAGTCACAGCAAGGCTGAGCATGCTGAGAGAGAGCTGAGAGTCTGCACTCCTGTGTGAGGAAGGAGTTTGGGTCCGAGGGGGGCTGTGCAGGCCTTCAGACAGACCTGCAGCAGGAGCTGGATGCAGGGTGCCACGCTGGCACCGTGTTGTGTTGGTGGCACAGGGCTGCAGGCTCAGGGGGGTGGCAGAGCTGCCTGGAGAGGTCAGGACCAGCAGGCTGAGAGGAGAGTTGTAGGTGAGAAGAGTCTCTGCAAGCTGACAGGATCCATTTGCCTCAGCCCAAACAGTGCACGTGAACAAACCATTCCTGCAGGTCACATCCTCTTGGCCTTTTCCTCTTCCTGATGATCCTCAGCCATCCCAGCCTGGCTCCCTCTGCATGTCTGACCTCTGCATGTCTCTGCTCCTCAGTCCCCCTCCACGTCACTGTGTGTGCTGTCCTCACTCTCCCTCTCTGCCCCCTCTCCCTGCTGTCGTTTCGGGCCTTCATTGTCTCTCTCTCTCTCTCTCTTTCTCTGTTTCTCTCTCTCTCTCTCGTCCCCGTGTCCCCCTCGCAGGCACCCCGCCGACACCGCGGCCACCGTGGAGGACATGCTGCCTTCTGTCACCACGGGCACCACTAACTCTGACACTATCACTGAAACCTTTGCCACTGCCCAGAACAGCCCCACCAGCGAGAGCACCACGCTGACCTCCAGCACTGCCCCTCCGGCCGCGGCCGCTCCCGACGCCGCCGGCCCCGGCCAGGCCACCCCGGCCAAAGGCGCGGCCGCCGCCCCGGCGTCGTCACCGCCGCCCTCCTCCACCCCCAAAGTGGCCCCTCTTGTTGATCTCAGCGACACCCCCAGCTCCGCTCCGGCCACCAGTAATTTATCTTCAAGTGTCCTGCCGGGGCAGGCCGTGCTCAGCCCCAGCGCCGCCGACGCCGCCGGTGCCGGGAGCAAGGCGGCCGCCTCCAGCCCTGCCAACCTCACGAGCCCTGCAGCTCCCTCAGAGGCCAAGCAGGAGGTGGCCAAGAGCCCCGAGAAGGAGCCTGTGCAGCCCAGCACGGTGAAGAGCCCAGCAGAGACCCCCAAGAACCCGAGCAACGTGAAGAGCGAGGCTGCCTCGGGCAGCGCCGCCAACCCCTCGCAGAACGAGGACTTTAAAATGGACGAAGGGACCTTCAAGCCACCAGACATTGACCTTGCCAAGGATGTTTTTGCAGCTCTTGGCACTGCTTCTCCTCCTGCTGCCAGCGGGGCTGGTGGGCAAGCCCCCGAGCCTGCTGCTGCTGCTGCAGACAGCTCTGCCCCCGCAGAGACCGAGTACGGCCACCTTTACTCTTGTGTTGGTTGTGTGCTGTGTCCCTCGTGCCCTGGTGCTCGTGCTGTGTCCTCTGTTGGGTGTTCTCTTGACTAATCTCGCTGTTTCCTTAGCCACCTAACTCACCTGAGAGCCCTCAGAGCTTGGTTTGGAAGGTGCCAGAGGAGAGCAGGGATAGGCTGTGCCAGGGAGGCAGGGGACAGGAAGCTGGGAGTTGGTCAGAAATGTGTGGTTCCTCAGGCTCTTGGGCAGCTTTGTCTGTCCTGGGATATTCTTTCGTAAGGAAGAGCAGAAACAGTCCAGTTTGGTCTCCTCAGGGTGCTGAGGTCCTGCAGGTCAGCGAGCACAGCCCCCAGATCCCATCTCGTGCAGGTCAGAGGAGCCTCAGGGCTCACCCGGGGTCAGGCTGGGCAGCAAGCAGTGCCCTGGGCAGGAGTGACAGCACTGGAAGCTCTGGAGTTGTCCCCAAGCTGGGGCAGCATGAGCCTGGCTGAGAGAGGGGAGAGCACCCTGAGCTGGGCAGGAGAGAGAGAGCAGCCCCAGGGGGCTGGGGGGGTCCCAGCTGTGCTGCAGATGTTGGACCCTGGCCGGGCTGGCAGTTGTCACCTCTGAGGGTGGTCACCTCCCTCAGGCTTGTGAAAGTGTCTGTGACAGAATTCCTGTCTTCTGTGTTCCCCTTTCTCCAGCATCCCGGGGATTTCAGGACTGGCTTCCCGTAGGAGCACAAAAAATGGGATTGCTGCTAAATTGTCAGGGACTTGGGGGTGCTAAAGCCAAATCCTTCTGCAGCTGGGGGAGGTTTCCTTTGCTGCTCCGGCAGCTGAGTCCTGAACCAAGCCAGGGCAAGCCCAAAAAAAGTTAACCTGCACCTAAAGGAAGCAGGGTGGGGGAGCTGAGCTCGGTTCTCCTTTCTCCTGCTCAGGGAATTTGGCTCTGCTCTCCCAGCAGGATCTGTTCCCAGCCTGTGTTTGTGTGCCTCTAAACCCCGTCCTTGTGGTGCTTCTCCCCAGGAAAATGCCAGCAGAGGACAAAGGCGCCGTGCAGGACAGGAAGAGCCCCCCGGCAGAAGTGAAGACGGTGCCCAACGAAGCCACACAAACAAACGAGAGCGAGAGCAAAGCATGATCAGCACCGCGGAGGGGACGGCGGAAACCTTCACCCGAGCATTGAAATCACAACCCACACACCCATCTCATTCCTCTAGTGTCTGTTGCCTTTTTTTAAAAAAGAAAGACAAACCAACCAACCAGAAAAATGCATCAGTGGGGGGAGGGAGGGAGGGAATGTCTCTTTTTTCCTTTTTTTTTTTTTTTTCTCTTCTCTTCCCTTTTTTTCTTTTTTTTTTTTAATTTTAATTTCTATTTTTTGCTTTCTTTGAGATTTCTAGAAAGGTTCTATTCGTTGTGCACTTGCTTTTAAAAAGTAAAACATGTTAAAAACAGGGTTAAACCCGTCACCAAATCAGGGCCCAGCTGGCCCTGTGTATATTCAAACAGGCAAACATTGCAATGCTGGTTGCAATGTGGTCGGGAAGCTCAAAATCAAGTAGTCCTAGACACAAAAAAAACCACAAAAAAAGACAAAAAAAAAAAGAAAAGAGACCCTGTTGTTTCCTTTGTTAGTATAGCAGAGATAACCACTGTGCTGCTGGGCACAGCTGGTGCTTAAAGAACAAAGTCCACAATTTATTTTTATACTTTTCAGTCGAGTTTGAAATATGTAAAGTCTCATAAATAAGTTATAATTTCTGTTCACCTTGTATCTGGTCAGTATGCAAAGTGTCTCGAGCTCTTTGTGACTGAATCCTGCTCGCCACGTTAGACCTTTATTTGGGGTTTATTATTATTATCTGTTTTTTAGGAAGAATGCCAAAATTGCAGCTTTGGGGGATGTATTTCAATTTGCAGTATTCAGACTCTACATTTCTTTTTTCCAATTTTACCTTCAATTTTTTTTTTTCTTTTGTTGTTTTGGCCAACTTTGGTTCTTTCCAGTGTTTACAATTGACAGATATTTTTTTAACTTCTGTTGTGTTGAAATGGATGTGTAAAATAGCTGCCTTTTTTTTCTTTTTTTTTGTTTTTTCAGTCAATCCAGTCCTGTAGACACTAGGGTAGCAGCATGCTTGCTTTGCAAAGGGAGACATTTTCAACCATGGATGTTTACAGTAGTCGTTTCCCCTTTTCTCTTTTCTTAATTATTGTTATTATTATTATTATTGTTATTATTATTATTATTATTTCTTACTGGAGTAAGAAGAAAAGCGATGCTGGGGTTTGGTTTGGGGTTTTTTTGGGGGGTGGGGGTGTTCAAACCACTTGCCACCAGTCAAGGGCTTTACCCAGCAATCCCCAAACCTGCTTGGGGTTTGCTGGAGAAAATCCTTCTGTGCTTAAATTTAGTTTTGAAGTCCCTCGCTGGACCTGGGCCTGACTGCATAAGAGAAATATCATCTCTGCTTTTTTAGGACATTCTCCCCTTTCCTTCACGGAGCCCTCCCGCAGCTCTGGGGAGCACAAGGGAGGTTGGACAGTTTGGGCTGGTCTGGGCTCAAGTGTGTGACCAAATCCATCCCTCCTGATCAGGGCAGAAAATTCCAGTTGCAGAAAAATCCCAACTTCAGTAAATTCCAATTTCAGCAAATTCCAGTTTTGGAAAATGCCAATTTCAGAAAATATCCATTTCAGTAAATAGCAATTTCAGTAAATAGCAATTTCGGAAAATCCCAGTTTCAGTAAACACCAATTTCAGTAAATTCCTATTTCAGTAAACACCAATTTCAGTAAACACCAATTTCAGAAAATCCCAATTTCAGAAAGTCCCAGTTTCAGAAAAATCCAAATTTCAGAAAATCTCAATTTCAGTAAACACCCATTTCAGAAAATACCGTGACCTCTAACCCTAAAACAAACCCAGAAGTAAAGATTTTTATCCCACAGGTGCTGGGCAGACCCCAGACCCTTCCTGCAGCTCCAGCTCCAGCAGGACCCAGTCCTGGAATCAGGAGCAGGGGCTGGAATTCTGTGCCAGGGCCATCCCTGGGCAAGGGCTGAGGCAGCACCCTAAAAATCAAATTATGGATGGGGGAGCCGATCAATGGGGTTTGTTATCAGGAATCATGGAGCACACTGAGATTTGGGGTGGGGGAGCTGATCCATGGGATTTATTTTCAGGAATCATGGAGCACACTGAGATTTGGGGGTGAAAAGGAGCTTTGAGCAGAAGGAAGGCAGAGGAGTGTAGGGAGAGACCAGCCCATTGTATAGAGAGGTTCCTTCCTCCTGTTGGGGTTTTGGATATTATTTCCTCCTTTTTTTATTTTTATTTTTATTTTATTTTCCCTTTTATTTTCCTTTTTTTTTTTTTTTTTTAATTCTACTTTAGATCTGCAAGCTTGTGCACTGTGGGTGCGTGACTATTTTAGTGTGAACCGTGTTTTTTGTCATAGTATTGAAATAATAAAAGCTTCAACATAGTTTGGATGTGGAAGGTGTAGCGCTAGTTCAGATTTGAGAAAAATAAAAGAAAAATAAACATTCAGGAATTAATTTAAAACAAAGAGAGAAAGAGAACAACTCTTACAAAGAGCAGAAGCCTTGAAAGGAGAGAAGCGAGCCGAGGTGACTCTGGCGTTCCAGGAGGAGGAGGAGGAGGGCTGTGGAGGCTGTGTCCGTGTGTTTTTTGGGAATGTGCACTCTGTTCCAGTGGCATCCCACCATCCCAGCTGTGAGAAACAATGCTCTTGTCTTTGCTAACTGTGGGGTTTCTTGGTTTTGTTTTGCTCAGCTCCTGGGGGGCACGGGCAGGGTGCAGCCTGAGGCTGCCCCCAACCCAGCCCTGGTGACACCCTCGCAGCAGTGTCCCTGACCTCCGGGGACCTTGGTCCCGAGGATTCCTTTCTTTTCCCCAAAGAAACGAGTCCACAGACCAGGCGGGCAGCAGCGGTGCCTCCATCCCCGTGCCCGAGCACAGTTTGTCCCTTTTTGTGCCCAGTTCTGGCTGGTTTTGTCACCTGTGTGTGCTGTAACCCCCAAAGCTCAGCAGCTGGTAGGAGCCACAGCACCATCCCAAAAACCTGCCCAGGGACCTCCACCAGCAGCTGCCAGAGGCACTGGGGGAGAGCCTCGCCTGGACTGGAGGTTTTGTCCCAAAAGGGGACAAGCTCAGAGCCCAGCCCAGCGCTGGTGACAGTCTGGGGGTGGCACTGAGGGAGCAGCTCCTTCAGTGACCCTCCCCACACCTGTGCTGGGCTCAGCAGCACAGAATTTCAGGTTTCGTTTCCAACTGCCCCGGTCCAGCCGGCTGCAGCCTCACAGCTGTGATCTGTCCCCTTGAGGGGACACCAGCCTGGGCTTGGTGGCACTGCCATGGCTGCTCCAGGGTTGGTGGCACTGCTGTGGCTCTGTGTGTCCATCCCTGGGCTTGGTGGCACTGCCATGGCTCTGTGTGTCCATCCCTAGGGTTGGTGGCACTTCTGTGGCTGCTCCAGGGTTGGTGGCATTGCTGTGACTGCTCCATGTGCCCATCCCTGGGCTTGGTGGCACTGCCGTGGCTGCTCCAGGGTTGGTGGCACTGCTGTGGCTCTGTGTGTCCATTCCAGGGTTGGTGGCACTGCTGTGGCTCTGTGTGTCCATTCCAGGGTTGGTGGCACTGCCGTGACTGCTCCAGGGTTGGTGGCATTGCTGTGACTGCTCCATGTGTCCATCCCTGGGGTTGGTGGCACTGCCATGGCTCCATGTGTCCATCCCCAGGGTTGGTGACATTGCTGTGGCTCTGTGTGTCCATCCCTGGGGTTGGTGGCACTGCTGTGATTGCTCCGTGTGTCCATCCCGGGGATGGTGGCACTGCCATGCCTGCTCCAGGGTTGGTGGCACTGCTGTGATTGCTCCGTGTGTCCATCCCGGGGGTGGTGGCACTGCCATGGCTCTGTGTGTCCATCCCCAGGGATGGTGGCACTGCCGTGGCTGTTCCAGGGTTGGTGGCAGTGCCACGGCTCCATGTGTCCATCCCCAGGGTTGGTGGCACTGCCGTGGCTGTTCCAGGGTTGGTGGCACTGCCATGGCTGCTCCAGGGTTGGTGGCACTGCCATGGCTGCTCCAGGGTTGGTGGCACTGCCATGGCTGCTCCAGGGTTGGTGGCACTGCCATGGCTGCTCCAGGGTTGGTGGCACTGCCATGGCTGCTCCAGGGTTGGTGGCACTGCCATGGCTGCTCCAGGGTTGGTGGCACTGCCATGGCTGCTCCAGGGTTGGTGGCACTGCCATGGCTGCTCCAGGGTTGGTGGCACTGCCATGGCTGCTCCAGGGTTGGTGGCACTGCCATGGCTGCTCCAGGGTTGGTGGCACTGCCATGGCTGCTCCAGGGTTGGTGGCACTGCCATGGCTGCTCCAGGGTTGGTGGCACTGCCATGGCTGCTCCAGGGTTGGTGGCACTGCCATGGCTGCTCCAGGGTTGGTGGCACTGCCATGGCTGCTCCAGGGTTGGTGGCACTGCCATGGCTGCTCCAGGGTTGGTGGCACTGCCATGGCTCCGTGGGTCAATACCCGGGGCTGGTGGCACTGCCGTGGCTCCGTGTGTCCACCCGGGGCCGGTGGCGCTGCCGTGGCCGCCCCCTGCCTGTCCCCAGTGTCACAGGAGCGGTGCCATCTCGTGCTGCACCATTCGTGCCGGTGACAGTAGTGCATCCCGCCCGTCAGCTTCCAGAGTGGCGTTTTCTTTTCACACTTTTCCACGGAGCCTTCGGACCCCGCGTCTTTCACCACCAGGCTGTTTTGGTAGTTGTTCTCAGCCCCTCCATGGCCATCCTTCCCCAGCATTCCCTACTTTTGGGGGCCTTCTATCTTGTTAAAAAACAGAAAAAAACAAAAAATCTTTTTACCGAGTGAAACATCGACTCCACCTTTATCCCCATTCTCACTGGTGTAAATACTGATACTAACTGAGGATTTTGACTTTGCATTCTGTCAGAATACTGTGTTCAAATAAAAACTAAAAAAAAAACTAAAAAAAAAAAAAAAAAAAAAAAAAAAAAAAAAAAAAAAAAGCTGATGCCTGCAGTCTGCCCTTCTTTAGCTGCTCTGGTTGCCTCGTCCCACTTGAAAGTTTATTTCTTTGTCCCTCTACGTCTATTTACTTCTTTCCTGGAGATAGCAAACACAGAAATGAAGTTTCACAGCTACTGGGAAGATTTTTTTCCCCCAAAAAAAGGCACTTTTCTGGTGCCTGGCTGTGTTCAGGGTGACAGTGTTGGGTGTAAGAGGTGACCTCTGCCCAGCCTGAATTTCATGAAGTTTAAATGTAATTAATTTATTTTAAAGTCTTGATTTAAAGTCTTGATTTTTTTTTTCCTAAATACTAGCTAAAAATTGCCCAAATGCCCAACTTTAATATTTTTTACTCTGGGGATTACGGGGAAGGGAGGGGAGGGTTGTTTTACCTTCACCAGTTTGGGCAAAAAACGGTTGATTCTCACATGGAAGTTCCCATTCAGCTGGAAAAAAAAAGCTCTTTAAGTCACATCTGATGTAAAAACACCAACATCTTCCAAGTGGGGGAGCAGCAGTGGGCCCAAGCCCCTGGCTGGGGTCGAGGGGAGGCGCTGGGGACATTTGGGGTTGCCCTTTCTGGGTTCAGAGACCCCTCAATCCCCCTCAATCCCCCTCCCTGTGTGTCGTGCCAGCGGGGTGGGAGCTGTGCCCTGCCTCTGCCCCGCTCCTGCTGCTCCTTGGAGCAGCTCGGGGCTTCCTCCCTCTTCTCCCAGAGAGGTGAAAAGGGATTTTCCTGCCCCTGGAGCTGGGGCCGTGCTCAGTGGCATAACCACTGAGAGATCCCTCGTTGGAGCTTTGTGTTTCTTCGGCCGTTCTCTCAACCCTCAGAGCTTTTAATTTCCGTTTAATTGTAATTTTCCCTCGTCTCTCCCTCTGTTAAGGCCATGGCACCCGACTGGCAGTGTCACCTTGGCTGAGTGTGGCTCCTTTTCCCCCGGGCTGAATTTGGGGTAAGTCTGAGGGGGTTTGGGGGGCTGGAGGGAGATTTTTGTGCTGCCTCTTTCTCTCATCCCTTCTAGAAATCATCATTATCTGGACTTTTATCACATTTCAGTATCTGAATATCGTGCATGAGCTTCAGAGCATCATTTTAAGTGCTTTTTGAAGTATTCAGAGACTAAAGGTGCCTCTCCCCTCTGCACATTCGCTGCCCTGTGTGGCTTTACTCCCCAGGTTTTGTGGGATAACAAATAAACCCCGAATTCCCGAGCATCCCACCGCCCCAGCTGTGGCTTCGTGGGTGTTTTTAATTGGACATTGAGCTGGGAACAGCTTCATTAAAGGGAAAAAATCCCCTTTGGGATGGAGGGTGGTGCAGGCAGAGCTGATGGCAGTGAGGGGAAGGATGGGAACTGTTTGGGGCATGAGGGGGGAAAGGGGTATCCTGTCTGTTCCTACAGGGAGAAGGGCTATCCTGGCTGTTCCTACAAGGAAAAGGGGTATCCTGTCTGTTCCTACAGGGAAAAGGGGTATCCTGGCTGTTCCTACAAGGAAAAGGGGTATCCTGGCTGTTCCTACAGGGAAAAGGGGTATCCTGGCTGTTCCTACAGGGAAAAGGGGTATGCTGGCTGTTCCCATAGGGAAAAGGGGTATCCTGGCTGTTCCTACAGGGAGAAGGGGTATCCTGGCTGTTCCTGCAGCCAAGGGGTGGAAGGGATGGGGGATTCTGGCTGCCTGCAGAGCTCAGCACCTCCCAGGCACTCAGGATCCCATTCCAGCTGATGAGGATGGATGGGGAAGCGGGGCAATGGATGCAGCAGGTCCCTGTCCCTGTCCCTGTCCCTGTCCCTGTCCCTGCGCGGAATGTGCCATCCCGGGTTGAGGATGTCCCGGGAATGCCAATCCCGAATTGAGGATGTACCGGGAATGCCAATCCCGAATTGAGGATGTACCGGGAATGCCAATCCCGGGTTGAGGATGGACCGGGAATGCCAATCCAGGGCTGAGGATGGGTCAATCCCGGGCTGAGGATGGGTCGGGAATGCCAATCCCGGGCTGAGGATGGGTCGGGAATGCCAATCCCGGGCTGAGGATGGGTCGGGAATGCCAATCCCGGGCTGAGGATGGGTCGGGAATGCCAATCCCGGGCTGAGGATGGGTCGGGAATGCCAATCCCGGGCTGAGGATGGGTCGGGAATGCCAATCCCGGGCTGAGGATGGGTCGGGAATGCCAATCCCGGGCTGAGGATGGGTCGGGAATGCCAATCCCGGGCTGAGGATGGGTCGGGAATGCCAATCCCGGGCTGAGGATGGGTCGGGAATGCCAATCCCGGGCTGAGGATGGGTCGGGAATGCCAATCCCGGGCTGAGGATGGGTTGGGAATGCCAATCCCGGGTTGAGGATGTACCGGGAATGCCAATCCCGGGCTGAGGATGGGTCGGGAATGCCAATCCCGGGCTGAGGATGTACCGGGAATGCCAATCCGGGGCTGAGGATGTACCGGGAATGCCAATTCTGGGCTGAGGATGTACCGGGAATGCCAATCCCGGGCAGCGCAGCTCCGCGGTGCTCGGGCTCCCTGCGGTGGCCGACAGCTTCCATCGCAGGGAGCCGGAAAGCTTTTCAGGGAGATCGCAACAGGAAAATAATCCCAGTCAGGAATAAAAATGGGGACGAGCTTCAGGCTGGGCATCAGCAGGAATTTCCCCATGGAAAGGTTTAACATCGGCAGGGCTGCCCGGGAGGTTGGGGTGCCCATCCCGGGAGGGGTCCGGGAGGGCCTGGACGTGTCACCCGGAGCTCTGGGCTGGGGACAAGGCGGGCACGGGTCACAGGGAGGGCTCGGTGCTGCCGGAGCTCCTTTCCAGCCGGGACAATCCCGGGATTCCGAGCCGGGGCCCCGCGGCCGGGACCTGCGGCTCTCCCGCCCAATTACCTGCTCATTTACATATCCCCGCCCCTTTAATTTGAATAGCGGTGGGTTTCTTGTTTGCATATCCCCGCCCTTCATTTGCATCGCCACGCCCACCCCCGCGCGTGCCGCGTCAGGCGCGTTCCCCCGGCAACGGCGCCGCGGGTTCGAGCCCGGCCCCGGCGGCTCCCGCTGTCCCCTCGCTGTCCCCTCTCTGTCCCCCCGGTGTCCCATCTGTGTTCCCTCTGTGTCCCCTCGGGCGTCAGGCGCGTTCCCCCGGCAACGGCGCCGCGGGTTCGAGCCCGGCCCCGGCGGCTCCCGCTGTCCCCCTCGCTGTCCCCTCGCTGTCCCCTCGTATCCCGTCGGTTCCCCCTCAGTGTCCCCTCGGTGTCCCCTCTCTGTCCCCCCGGTGTCCCGTCTGTGTCCCCTCGCTGTCCCCTCTCTGTCCCCCCGGTGTCCCCCGGCCATGCTGCGCGACGAGGACACCGAGGCGGATTTCCAGCGCTTCCTGCGCCGCGTGGACGATGTCAGTGAGTGCCGGAGGGGCCCGGGGACAGCGAGGGGAAGGGGGGGTCCGGACCGAGGAAGGCGGACCATGGATGGGAAGGGGGAGATCCCCGCTGTGCCCCTCCCCGGTTCGGTTTTTTCGGCGTTTCCCGGCGATCTCGGCCCTGCGGAGGTTTTGAGCGGCTCTCGCTTTTATTCGGGATGCTGGGAGCCGCTGGCCTCTGGGAATTTCATTCGTGTTGGCAGAAACTGCAGGTGGCTCCTGAAAGTGCCAGGAAATCCACCCCTGGGGACGTTTCTGTTTATTCCAAGTGCCCAAAGCCCCGCTGGAATATCCTGGTCCATGGGAGGGGTCCCTGCCCATGGGACTGGGTGGGGTTTTTTGTTCCACCCCAAACCAGTCTGGGATTCTGTGGTTTTATGGTAAAAGCCATCCTGCTCAGCGCTGCCTTCAAAGCAGCTCCTGCTGCTTCCACCTTTGAAGTCCTGTGTGTGGATATATATTTTATTTGGGTGTTTTCTGTGATTTTTTTAGCCAATTTGCTGCAAGGCCTGAAGTCCCCGGACTCGGCTGTGCAGGAAAAAGCCATTGCTGAGACAGAGAAAAGGCTCCGAGAGCAAGGGGCCAGCAGGGAGGAGGAGGAAGAGGAGGAGGAGGAGAGCAGGACCACGGTGAACAGAACACTCATCAACACCTCTGTAAGGGCTTTTCCCTCTGAAATTAAAGCTGGGCTCAGTCCAGGTCTTCCCTCCTTAAAGACACAAATGGAAACGTTCCAGGAACACCAGAATTTATCAGATCCTTGCCATCCTTTGTTTAAATGTCAAACTGCTGCTCCTGCTGTGTGTCAGGCTGGGAATTTGGGATGCACCAGACGTTCCTGATGCTCGCTGTGGCTTTGTGCAGCCCAGCCACGTGTCCCTGTGCTTTTCCCAAACCATTTGTGCCCTGTCCCTGTGCTCCTGTGGCTTTTCCCAAACCATTTGTGCCCTGTTTCTGTTTTTCCAGGGCACGCCGAGGGTGCAGGCAGCAGATGCAGGTAGGACACTGCTCCTCTCACTCTGTCACAGCTCCAAAATCAGTCCTAGCAGGGATGGAGCTCATCAAGAGCTGATTCCACCCCTGCCAAAGCCCAAGCTGACTTTTCCTGGTGTCTGTAACCAAAATTCAGTCAGGTCTAGGACCACACTCAAGGTCTCAGCAGCATGGCTGTGTTTTTCACAGGTGGGAGCCTTGTTCTCTTCTGGCTCCTCATCCTTTTACACTTTTTATTGTGGATTTCAGAGCAAACCTGTTCGTTTTCCCCTGGAGAGGAGCAAGGCAGGTGTGCAGATCCTCAGGGGTGTCACATCCTTGTCTGTGACAGCTCGTCAGCCACTTGCACTTTAATTACTGAAATGCCCCTTAGTATTGGCTTTTATTAAGAAATGACTCAGAAGCACCTTAGGCATTACTGTTTCTTCTCTGTTTTAATGAAGTTTGCTCTTTTTTTCCCCCCTCCCTGAAATGCCACCAACTCTCCTGGCTGGAAGATGGCTTCCTGGCAGCTTTGGAACAGGATGCCAAGGAACGAGCCCAGCGAAGGAGGAGGAATGAGCAGCTGGCAAACGGTGACTGCCGAGAGCTCTGCAGGCTCTGCCTCCAAAAATCACCTGCCAGGGGCTGAGGGAGGCACAGCTGGGCTCGTCCCTGTCCCCAGCCCTGGGACAGGGTCAGGGGCTCCTCAGAGCTGCTGCTCCTGGTTCTCTGCATGATCTCCTGGTGCTGGAGCTGGTTTGGGATGCAGGGAGGGAGGGGAACACTCAGGTTTCCCTCTGGAAGGGGAATGGTTGCAGGGAAATAATGGAAATAATGGAAATAATGGAAATAATGGCTGGGCTGGAACCCTGGGGCTGTTCTGCAGGAGAGCGTGGCCTCTGCCTGCTCAGCCCCACTGGAATGAAATAAATTAAATATTAATTAAATAAATACATTCAATACTGATGGACATCACTGCTGTTCCCAATGCTTTCTGCTGCTCTGCAGCCCTGAAGGAGCAGGGCAACGAAGCCTTCAGGGCAGGAGACTTTTCCCTGGCCATCCAGAGGTACTCAGAGGGGCTGCAGAAGCTGAGGGACAAGCAGGAGCTCTACACAAACAGGGCCCAGGTGAGTGCAGGGAAGGAGCCATCTCTGGCTGCTTTTTGGGTGGCTGTGCCAGGGTAAAAGCCCAAGGCATTGTTCTGTTGCACCCCTTTGCATGTGGAGCACCCCTGCTCCTGCAGAGCAAGAGGGGAAAATCCTTCCAAGTCCCAGTTTTATTCAAATACTCTGATTTTTTTTTAAATTATTATTATTATTAATGCTTTCCCAGGAATCACTTCTGTAACTGCACAGTGAAATATTTGCTTTGCAGTCTCTGTTTGCCTTGTATGCTCCATGTTTTTGTATGTCTAGGATTCTGTTCCATTGATTCTAAATTAGAAAATCCAGGGAGATGGCAGACAAGTTAAGCGTGGAAATTACCCTGCAAAATCAATGGCCAGGCCAATCAGCAGCCTAATTTTATTCTTTTTAATTAGCCAGTGCTTGTGCAACAGCGAGCAGAAATTGTTTAAAGGATTCTAATTCTTCTGCCTGGACTATTTTTTGGTTTATTTCAGGCCTACCTGAAGCTCCATGAGTATAAGAAAGCCATCAGTGACTGTGAATGGGCATTAAAGGTAATTCCAGAATTGCCAAGTGGAAAAGAGCCCTGAGATCAGCATTATTTACAGAAATCCGTATTTTTGACTAAAATGAACAGGAGAAATAATCACCTTTTGGAAACCCTGTTTTCCATCCTCACCTCAAGCCTTTCTTCAGTTCCTTGGGGGCAATAATTCAGCATAAAAACTTTATCCACCACTAATAAATGGTATAAACACCCTAATCTTTGCTTCAGGCAACTCTAATAATTAATCAGAATGCTGGGAAAAAAAAAAATCCTGAAAGGCTGCAACGTTCTAAAGACATAACTGATAATAATTTCTGGTTTACCTCAGTGCAATAAGAGCTGCCTTAAAGCCTATTTCCTGATGGGGAAGGCTCACCTGGCCCTGCAGCACTTCACTGAGGTGAGCTGGCTGAACTCTGGGGCCGTGCTTTGTTCTGCTTTGGGGGGTGACAGGGAGAGAGTTTCCATGCCTCAGTTTCTGTTTTCTCACTGGAACTCGGATTTTTTTTGCTCTTTGGGTTTTACTGGAAAATTCCCTTTGACTTTGCAACAGCAGGCAGGTGTAGGCACTGAGAATATTTGACTTTTCTGAGAGTTTTGACATCTGTGTCTCCATAAATATTACTTTTCACATTTATTCAGGACTGTGGCCCCAGAAACCTTTGGGGTCTGACTGGGATATCATTGATAGAATTGATTCCTGTTTCCAGAGCCCTTTTTTGTCCCCCTGCAGTCCAGGCAGTGCTACGAGAAGATGCTGCAGATTGACCCCCAGAAGGAAAACCTGTTCAAAGGTAAGACAGAAATCCTTTCACCCTTGTTTTCCCAAGGGGGAGCAGAATTTATTTCCCTGCTGGTTTTCCACTCCTGGTTTTCTGTGACCTGGCAGAGTGCATGGATGAGGCCAGGCTGGAGGAGAAGAGGCTGAGGGAGGAGCAGAGGGCAGAGAGGGAGCTGCAGGCTGGGAGTGAGGCTGCTGTGTCCGTGCAGGAATTGCTGCAGAGCATCCAGGAATTGCTGCAGAGCACCAGCAGCCCTGGCCACCCCATCCCCTACTACACAGGGGCCGTCAGGCTGCTGGCAGCAGCCGTCAACAGCTGTGAGTCTGTGCTGAAAAACGTTAATTTTGTTAATTTTGTTGATTTTGGGAGGTGTAACCCAGGCAGAGGAAGTCAGGGGAGCGGTTTTTAAAGGAGCACAGTAACTGTTGCTGTGTTTAAAACAATTTAAACCACAAAACTGGCACTGGTGGGTATTTCAGCGTGGCCAGTGTTTGTTTACAGCATTTTTTTAGAATCAGACTGATGCTGTAGCTGAGCTGCTGAGAGTTCTTGGGGATTGGGCTCTCATTTGTTTATAAATATTTGTAATTCTCTGTTAAAGGCCATTGAGTTACAAAGCCAATTTTGTGTTTCAGCCTTCCTGAATAATCTTTCACTTGAAACCAACAGCACCAGGCATGAACCAGAGCAATCCTCAGCTTCAGAAGCACTCCTGCTTCATTCCTTCCTGAATTTTCCTCCGTTTCCAAGGATGTTTTTTCCCCAGAGCTGCTGCTGCAGTGACCTTTTCTTTTAGCACTGCTCAGGAAGAGCAGGAGCCTGCCTGGCTGTCACACAGCTGAGCTGTTTGTCTCTGCCTCTTCCAGGCACCGGGCAAACGTTCTTCAGGACAAACAATGGCTTCAGTATCCTGAGGAACGAGGCTGTCAGAGGGTGAGAGCTCTCCAGAGGGCCACTCCAGCCCGGGGAAATGCAATATTGTTTTCAAGAAACAGAATCGCCTCTTGAAATGCAGATGAACTGATGGGAGGAGGATGTAATCCCAGATTTTAGTGTCTGAATGGAGGGGCTTGTACCTGCCCCTGGCACAAACAGTGCTCCCTCGGATGCAGGGAGGAGAACTCGTGGATTGCTGTTTGTGTCTGCCCTTTCTGGGCAGTCATCCTATCCCTGGTGGTGAGAGCAGGAAAAAATCTGAGTGGGAAAGAACATCTGAAGGCTCTGCCTGCACCCCCTGGAGCTGGGATTGAGCACCAGGGAATATTTGGGTGTTCCTGGCACCTGCAGCACTGAGACTTTTTAGGGTTCATCCTTATTTTGGGTGGTGGCTGCAGGCAGACCTGAGGGGTGAAGCACATCCAAATTCCCCTTCCCCGGGTGCCTCCCGTGGTTTGATCCCTCCTTTGCTCTTTCACAAGCTGACTTTTCTCATCCAGGGCCTTCTGTGCAGAGAGCAAAAGCCCTGCTGAGGTGGAGCTCTGTGTTTCCCTTCTCCTGCTGTGGCAAGCTGCCTGTGCTGGGAATGGTAAAGCCCTGGAATCCCCCTCATCCTTGTTAATGTGAGATTAATTTGGCATTTCTGGGGCTGGGCATGGCCACCCCTCTCCCAGAGCACCCACACCCATCCAGACGTGGTTGGAAACCCAGTTTTGCAGGTCAGAGGAGGTGACATCATTTTGGCAGGGTGAAATTTCCACTCTCTGAGCATTTCCAATCCACCCAGGGGGTGGGAAGTAAATTCCCTGTGATTTTTGCTGCTCTTAAGATAATACCACTTGCACGATTTTCTCTGTTTTAAGCAATTACACCTGCAAAAAGCAGAGTTTTACAGAAGAGAAGGCTGAATTATTTTAGAATTACCAATCAATAGTGCTCGGGCAGGTACCTGCCTCTGTTTTTAGGGAATACCCACTTGGGTGAGAAATGGGCTGGGGTGGGTGGTAAAGTGGAAATTCAGGATATTGTGATGACTTGCGGGGTTCAGCTGTTTAAATAAAATAGTCATGCTGAAAAAAAAATAAAATAAATGAAACGAGGATGCCAACGAGTGACACTGCAGTGAGATTTTGTCTCTCCTTCCAGAAGAAAATCAGCGTCTCCTGCTGGCCCAGCCCGAGGTGGGGGCCCAGCTGCCAGAGCTGCTCTCCTGTGGCACAGCCCAGATCCAGAGGGAGACCTTGGCACTGATCTCTCTCTACTCTGAGCACGAGGAGGGCCGGAGGCTGCTGGGCAAGCAGGACCTGAGCAGGTGAGCAGCACCAGGAAAGTGTCCTGGCAGGGCTCAGAGCTGCCCCAGCTGGGGAGAAAAGGAGGCTCAGGGGTGCTCTCATCACCCTGCACAGCTCTGAGAGGTGCCTGTGCTCAGCTGGGGCTGGGCTCTGTCTCCAGGCACTGACAGAGCCAGAGCACACAGCCCCAAGCTGCACCAAGGGAAATACAGGCTGGATAGCAGGGAAGAGTTTTTACAGAAAAGGTGATAAAGTTCTGGAATGTTCTGCCCGGGGAGGTGGTGCAGTCACCATCCCTGGGGGGGTTTAACAAAGCCTGGATGTGGCACTGGGGGCCAGGGTTGGGTTGGGGTGCTGGGGCTGGGCTGGACTCATTGATCTTGGAGATCTCTTCCAACCCGGTCATTCTGTGAATTCTGGGAATTTTGGGAATTCCCAGGGACCGGGGAGGTGGTGCAGTCACCATCCCTGGGGGTGTTTAACAAAGCCTGGATGTGGCACTGGGGGCCAGGGTTGAGTTGAGCTGTTGGGGCTGGGCTGGACTCGTTGATCTTTGAGATCTCTTCCACCCTGGTCACTCTGTGAATTCTGTGAATTCTGGGAATTTTGGGAATTCCCAGGGACCGGGGAGGTGGTGCAGTCACCATCCCTGGGTGTGTTTAACAAAGCCTGGATGTGGCACTGGGGGCCAGGGTTGAGTTGAGGTGCTGGGGCTGGGTTGGACTCGATGATCTTGGAGGTCTCTTCCAACCTGGTCATTCTGTGAATTCCTGAGGGGACACAGTGGCACTGAGGCTTCTGCCCCGTGGGGACAGGCCTGGGCTGGCAGAAGTGCAAGTTGGATGTGTGGGGTAGAGCTGCAGGAAGTTTTGATGTCTGAAACAAAGCAGGATTTAAATTGATTTAATAATTTGGAGTCCCCTCCTCTAAACCCATGTAGCACTCAGGCAGAGCTCGCCCTGCTGCCTCTAAAATCTCCTGGATTGCAGCTGAGAGTCTCTCCTCATTTAAAAATCAGGATTTGGGGTTATTTAGTGTTGCCATGGCTCACTGAGTGGGGAAGGAAACCCCATGCCATTGCCTTTGTCCCTTATCCTGCTGCTTCCTCCCTCTGAGAAATGTCCATTTACTGGTTTGGGTAATAATGGGTGATCAGGAGGCATTGTCCATTTTCCTGGGGAGGAAAGGTGAAAGGAATGAGCCACATCTCAGAGGATGCTTAAAAATGGCAGATTTAACTGTGCCTTGAAATACCAACAACCCAAAAAAATAGAATTTTGATCTTTAATGATTAAACCAAGGCTGACACCAATTTTTGGTTGGTTTTTTTAAATATTATTTTAACACCAGATGGCTGCAGATTTTGATGGCATTTGTCAAGTGCACTGATGCAAGGGCTGATACTGCCATGAACATCCTGTGTGACTTAACTGGGGAGGAAAGGTAATTTATTTAAATTCCTCATTCATTTCTCTAAAGCTGTGCTGTGAACGGTGTGGAACAAGCCAGGGACAGGCTCTTGGCCACCTCTGCTCTGAGCTTACTCAGGTCTTTCTGTTGCTCTTCTCTTGCCTTCAGCTGTGGTTTGTGACCAAAACTTTGTTTTTTTATCCCCAACAGGTTCCAAAGCCAGTGTCGGGCCACGTTTTCCACGGGTGTTTTACCTTTATTCACCCAGCTGCTGGTAGGGAAGATCTGATTTTGTATTTTCAGTTCGTTTTTCTGTAGCATGTCCTGTGTCTGCTCTATGGGTGTAAGAGATTGAGTTTTGTCAGGAAAATGTTCTTTTTCTTCAATATTTTGTCCTACACATTCCTAGTTTAATATTCAGTATAAACTCTGGCCTTGGTTGCAGATTCCCACTGGTAATTCACCTTCAGCTTTGAGTTTTGCTCTTCTTGCTGTGACTTTAATCCCCTGTCAGCACCCAATCCCTGTTCTGTCTTGGATGGTGATTTTTGCCTTCTAATCTGAGGGATCAGGGTGAGGAGATGACATTGGGTGCTGAGATAAAGAATCCCTTTTCTGGGCATCCTTTATCCAGCAGCAAATTTCAAATGGGTTGGTGCAGAAACCTGTCCTGAGGAAGTGGGAAGATGGGTTCTGCTGGGCACTAAAATACTCCCATTTCTCCAAATGAGCAGCAAGACAATAATTCCAGAACTCTCACATTGTTTGTGGCTCTTTCTGCTGGAATTCCAGCTTCAGCAGCTGCTCTGTGCCCCCAGGGAGTGACTGCAGGAAATGTTCACACTTAGGGACACAAAATCCCCTTTCCCCAGAGCTCATAAAGCAGGAGATAAAGTGAAAATGAAGGAAACCTGCAAACTTTGGTGTTGTATTTGTGGGGTGCCCCGTGGCAGGAAGGAATGATGGATCTGACTCCATGTTCTCAGAAGGCTAATTTATTATTTTATGATCTATATTATATTAAAGAATACTAAACTAAGCTATACTAAAGAATACAGAAAGGATACAGACAGAAGGCTAAAAAGATAATAATGAAAACTTGTGAATCTTTCCAGAGTCTGACATTGCTTGACCCTGCTTGGCCAATAAGTCAAAACAATTCACATGAAACCAATGAAACAACCACCTGTGGGTGAACAATGTCCAACCACATTCCAAAGCAGCAAAACACAGGAGAAACAAATCAGATAATTATTGTTTTCCTTTTTCTCTGAGGCTTCTCAGCTTCCCAGAAGCAGAAATCCTGGGCGAAGGGATTTTTCCAGAAAACATGACTGTGACACCTTGGCCAGCTGGGGTTTTTACCTGAGAGCTTCTGGAGTGCCAGAGGGGTGGCACACACACAGTGCTGTTTGCTGGTGCTTTTTTTGGGCTGATTTTTTGTTTTTTTGGGGCTGATTGTGCCTTGCCTTGCTGTGTTTCAGGTGTGTGCCAGGCAGGTGCAGCAGGCAGCCCTGGCCCGTGCCGTGGCCGTGCTGGGCAGCCTGTGTGCAGATGTTGTGCTGCGGGCACAGCTGGCTCAGAGCAGGGAGTGCTGGCAGGCCTGCCTGGAGCTGCTGGTAAAGGAACCTCCCTGTTTGTGTGCTCCCCTCACAGCCCTGAGCCCTTCCTTCCAGCTGGGCTTTTGGGGGGAGGTCTCAGAGCTGCCCCCCCTCAGCTGTGTCCCTTCAAAGTGGCCCCTTCCTGCTGGAAGCTTGTTCTGTGGCCTCAGGTCAAGTAAAGTATTTTCTTGTGGGAGAGTTTAAAATTCTAGTTTAAAATCCCTCAGCACAGAAAATTTGAAATTCTTGTTTAAAATCCCCCAGCACAGAAAATTTGAAATTCTTCTTTAAAATCCCTCAGCACAGAAAGTCTGAAATTCTTCTTTAAAATCCCTCAGCACAGAAAATTTTAAATTCCAGTTTCAAATTCTTCAGCACAGAAAGTTGAAAATTCTAGGATTCTAACACCTCCCAGGTGAGGCTGTGCTGTGAGCACAGTCCCCAAAACCTGAAGGCTCGTGGGCTGGGATGGGATTTTTGTGACATCCCAAACATGCCAAGTTTGGGGGGTGCAGTTTTGGGGCCCAAACATGTGGGTTTGTGTCACAGAGTGTCCTCAGCTCTGCTTCTCCCAGAACTTTTCCTCCCCTGGAGCTGCCCCAGGAGGCTGAGGCAGGGCTGTCCTGGCCCTGGAGCTGATTTTCCTCCCTGCTGTGTCTCAGGATGGGTGTCCTGATGCCAACCCTGGCTACCAGCAGTGTGTGTTTGCAGTGCTGGGGCTGATGATGAACCTGCTGCTTGAATCCAATGGCACCATCCAGGTAAGCAACAACTGGGAATTAAAAAAAATAAAAATTGTAGTGTTGCAGGTTGTTTTTAAAGGTAGTTGATAATTTTTTTTTGGCTGAAAAGCGAAAAAAGCTACAGAATTTTCTCCTCTGCCACCACCTCCGGTATATAAACAGCTATGAGGAAAAACCAGTGTAAAGTGCATAAATCATCTTTTCATGGTGGTGTAAATGTTTTGTTTGGACCCACTCTCCAGTTGTTCTGAGGTCCTGGTTACCTTCCCAAATTATCCAAAGCTCAGGGTCCCACAGGGAAGGCAGAATTCCCCAGGGTGCTGCAGAGCTGTCCCCTGATCTCCAGGGCATTCCTTTGGCCTTGGGTCCATCTCTGCTCCAGCCCTCCCAGCCCCAGCTGCAGCTCAGCTGAAACCCTGAGCTTCCCCTGAGTTTTCCCTGTCTTTTCCCTGAGTATTCCCTGTGTTGTTTCCCATGTGTTTTTCCAGAGTTTTCCCTGTGTTGTTTTCCCTGAGTTTTCCCTGAGTTTTTCCTGATTTTCCCTGAGTATTCTCTATGTTGTTTCCCCTGAGTTTCCCCTGAATTTCCCCTGAGTATTCCCTGTGTTGTTTCCCCTGTGTTTTCCCCATTTTCCCCCTGAGTTTCCCCTGTGTTTTCCAGGAATTTGCTGTGCCCATCAGTGGCAGGTGCTTGGCTCTGCTCAGCCATCAGGACGGAAGGATTGTCACAGTAAGTCACCAACAAAAGCTGGATTTGGCTCTCCTGAGCTCTTCAGAGCAACTTCTGCCCTGTGCAGGAGGCTTTGAAGCCTAAAACATTCCCAAAAGAAATAAAACAATAATAGACCACTTTAATATTCATTTTTATATGGTTTGATGCAAGAGGTTTTCAAGGTTCCCTAGCAATCTGCTTAACAGAAGCTCTTACAAACCATTTCAGCGTGGAACCCTTTAAAAATCAGTGGGGCAGCAAAGCAGCCAGGGCAGTTTGGGTGTTCAGCTGTTTTCCTCTGCAGTTCTCGTGTGGGAATTCCAGGTGGACTCCTGGGAATGGGGTGGGACTCCAGGGAGAGCAGGCAGGGACAGATGGGGGCTCTGAGCTCCCAGGACCTGTTCTGAGCTGTTTTATCCCTCCCAGTGCTGGGCTGCTCTCTACCAGGAGTTTGTAATTTTATTTTTTAATGAATGAACACCCAGGATCCCCATTTGGGCTCCCTCTCCCCTGTGCTGAAGCTCTGCTGTGCTCAGTTTCCACGAAATGACCAAAAAGCCACATCCTAAAGATGTTCTCTGTTAGCTTCTGGGATTTCCCTAATTCCTGGCAATTTCTCCTTTCAGCACTTTAATTACCTCAGGCTTACCGTGCAAGAAACAAACTAATCCAGCTGCCTGGACCAATAAAAGTTGGGTTTTGCTTCTCTCTCCTTTCCCCCTGTTTAGAGAGCCACGGGAGTGCTGAGCCGTGTCCTGCCAGCGTCCCCCTCAGCCGTGGAGGAGGTGGTGAAAGGAGGAGTGGTGAAGAAAATGCTCAAATTCTTGAAAGTAAATCCAACTTCCTTCATTTCTGCCTGTCCTGAGCAAATCTTAACTCCCCTTGGGTTTATCCTCCTCTCCCTGGAGGATGTGTCTGCATCTTCATTGTAACACTGCTCCCAGGTTTTATTTTAAATTATTTTTAAAGTCTTAATTCTAATTCTTAATGCTTTTCTTTATTTTTTTTCTTTTTCTTTAATCGCTCTTAATTTTTTTAGTTCTTAATTCTTCAATTTTTTCCTTTAATTTTTTCCATTTAATTTCTTCTTTTAATTCTTTCTTATATTTTTTAAAAATTCTTAATTCTAATTGTTCTTTAATTTCATTTCTTCAATTTTTGCTGTATATCTGCACCCAGCAGGTATTTATGCAGATCAAGTTAGTCTAGAAAAAAATCTGTGGCACTGGGCTCTTGTCAAATGGAGTTGATTTGAAAAGGATTGGCCTGCAGAGACCCAGGGAATGTTGTGTGTTCCTCACTGGCAGGAATTAAACGAGATTTATGTAATTCTCAGCCTGTGAGATGAATGCCCTGTGAAGGTTTTCATTTACCTGAGCGTGCCCTGGTGCCCAGGCTGCTCTGGGCTGAGCTGTGTTTGCTCCCTGTGTTCAACCCTCAGGCTGGGGGACAGCTCACATCCAGCTATGCCATAAAGACCCTCGCCACCTGCACCAAGAGCAGCAGCAGAGCTCAGGAAGAGCTGCTCAAGGGGGACAAAAGTAAGTGAAACTGGTCATTTCCTGTGAATATCACCCCTGGTTTCCTATGAATATAACCCTGACTTCCCTATTAAAATAACAATTATCCTATTAAAATAACCCCTGATTTCCTATGAATATAACCCGATTTCCTATGAATATAAACCCTGATTTCCTATGAATGTAACCCCTGACTTCCCTATTAAAATAACAATTATCCTATGAATATAAACCCTGATTTCCTATGAATATAACCCCTGACTTCCCTATTAAAATAACAATTATCCTATTAAAATAAACCCTGATTTCCTATTAATATTAACCCTGATTTCCTATGAATATAACCCCTGACTTCCCTATTACAATAACAATTATCCTATTAAAATAACTCATGATTTCCCTATTAAAATAACAATTATCCTATTAAAATAACCCCTGATTTCCAGGGCTGGGGCTGTTGGTGGTGTCCTCCCTGGGGATGGTGGCCCGGCATTAAATCCAGCAGGAGCTGGGGGCACAGGGATGTGCCAGGGCAGTTTTAGGGTGTCCCTGCTCTGTGGCCCAGCCCCAGTCAGTGCTGATGGAAGCACAGCAGAGAACCCTGAGATTTCCAGAGGCTGTCAGAGCCTGCACCCCAAGGATTTCCCATCAGAGCATCCCCTCCCCTCTGTGCAGCCCAGACTCTCTCCCTGCCAGCTGCAGACAGAGTTCCCACTGCCTCAAACCAGCAGCAGCACCTCACCCTGAGCTCCCCACCAAAGCTCTGGGGTTTAAACTGGGGGAAGTCACTAATTCTTGTTTTGTCAGCTCTGTTTGCCAGAGGGAACCTCCCTCTGGATTTATCCAGCCCCTGTTCAGTGATCTCTGAGTGTTCAGGACTCTGTGGCCTGAGATAATGCTTTCAGGTGTCAGAGCCCAAACTCTGCTGTCCTTAGGTGAGCTTTGGTAGCTCTGGATGCACAGAAAGCTTTTTTTATGTTCCTTTTTCCAGCTGTTCTTTCCACAACAGCATCTCTGCTTTAAGGCAGTTAACGTGGCACCTTCAGCTCTCTGTGAGAGAGACTCTGGGCAAGAGGAGCTGAGGCAGCTCCTGGCTGCTGAAATTGCCACGAAATCCCCTTGCAATTGCCATGACATCCCCTTGCTCTCCAGCTTTTCCAGGGAAACAGCTCCAGAATCAGTCCCTGCAGCCAGCAGGAAACAGCTGGAGAGCTCTGGCTGTGTCTAACAGAGATTCCCCCTCCTGCCAGGGTTCCAGGTGAGCTCTCTGTGAGACAC
The DNA here is from genome assembly GCF_017590055.1 of Onychostruthus taczanowskii. NCBI lineage: Eukaryota > Metazoa > Chordata > Aves > Passeriformes > Passeridae > Onychostruthus > Onychostruthus taczanowskii. Next base: position 1,289,129 of record NW_024501792.1, on the reverse strand, counting down.
TCTGGGCAAGAGGAGCTGAGGCAACCCCAGGCTGCTGAAATTGCTACGAAATCCCCTTGCTTCTCCAGCTTTTCCAGGGAAACAGCTCCAGAATCAGTCCCTGCAGCCAGCAGGAAACAGCTGGAGAGCTCTGGCTGTGTCTAACAGAGATTCCCCCTCGTGCCAGGGTTCCAGGTGCTGCTGAGGCTGCTGCAGGCAGGGGATGAGCTGACGGTGGGCAATGCAGCTTTCTGCCTCAGCCAGTGCCTGCTGCTGCCCGGGGCTGCCTCGTCCCTGCTGGGCTCCAGCGTGGTGCAGCTGCTGCTCAGGCAGGCTGGGGGTGATGCTCTCAGGAGCTCGGTGCAGCAGAACTCAGCCATAGCCCTGGGCAGGCTCTGTGTGGCTGAGCCAAGGTAGGCACCAAAATTCCCTTTGTTTTAATTCCCCTTTTCTGTTATTAGGTGATAATCCCTGAGAAACCAAGCAGGGTAAGCCAAATTTTGAGTTGTTAGGTTAATTTAACTCCATGAATTCTATTTCCTTCCTCCAGCCAGAATTTCCCCCTTGTGATCTGTCCCCAAATCCTGCTTTAGGGCTCCTGGGGTGCCAGTTCTGTCCCCACATCTCTCAAGGACTTCACTGACCTGTGCTGGAAGGACAGAAGGGATGTTAAAGTCTGTAGATCCCAAATGAGCAGTGGAGAAAATATCAGCCCTGAGATGTGTCTGAAACAGCAGAGATAGAAGGGAAACTCTTTCTTTTCTTAGTTTTGTTAATCTGAAATTAACCTATTTGTAGAATGTTGTTTATGTGCCTTTCTGAGGGCAATAATTATCTAGAAACTCTATTAAGAGTATCTGCATTAACTCTGTATTATTATTATATTATTATTATTATCTAGAAACTCTGTTTTATATTGAATACAGCATTAAACACCCCTGAAAGCTTGGGCAGAGCAGTTAGAGCTTAAAATTTTAATTTTTAGTCACCACCTGTCCCCCTGCTGTCTCTCCAGGCACATCCAGCAGCTGAGGAAGCTCAATGGCCTGGCCATCCTGAACTCCTCCATGAAATACGTGCACAGCAGCTGAACTCCTCAGAGCCCCTTCCACAAGTGCCCTTCCTCTCACTGCTCTTGAGTTTTCTCTGCTTTAATAAAATTCATTCAACTTTTCAGTGGCTTTTTGGAGTGGTTTTGGTCCCCCACAGAAGCCAGTGAAACAGAATCAGGAGGAAGGAGTTGATTTATTATCTCAGCTACCAACCAAAATACCCCCTTGCATTAGGCTGCTTTTGCTTTAATAACTGACATAAATTTAATTAATGGCCATAAACATAGCATAGCTTTTTTTTGTTGTTGTTGGTTTTGCCCACGGGAAACAGAAGAATTTATTACATTCCTGTGAAGAATAAGCACAATTCAGCCCAGTTTGAGTTTAAAATGGCTCCTCAGCTCCCCTCCTTGGCACCTGGGGGTGTCAGCTCTGTGGGGAGCCTTTGTCCCCTCAGAGCAGGGGGTGCCAAATTATCCAGCAGCTTTTTCCAGAGAGAGAGCAGCTGAATCCCACTGCAGAGGAGGGATATTCTGGGATGGAAAGCGTGCAATGGATCACCTCAGTTTAATTATCCGGGGGGTTTGGGGTTGCAGCCTGCCCACACAGGTAACAAACCCCACCTGGAGGATTCAGGTGCTCTGCAGGTGGCAGGAATTTTTCCTTCCAGGGAGGGGAAAAAGCTGCAGGGCCCTGCCCTTGGTCCTGCCAGGGAGGTGAGAGCAGGGCTGGGCTGGCACTGGGCTCAGTGAGCTCCTGCTGGATCCCTCCTCAGCCTGGAGAATGGGGAGAATAGTGCTGAATAATGGGGAATATTGTTGAATAATGGAGAATATTGTTGAATAATGGAGAATATTGTTGTTCCCAGCTGTCATTAGGGCCCTTATCTGCCTCTGCTCAGGTGTTCAGTGCCCTCACACAGGCAGGGCTGTGTCAGCATCCTCTCTCAGCCTGGCTGCAGGTTTGTGTGCCTGGCACTGAGAGATCCCTGCTTGCTGCCTGCAGGGAATGTTTACATTTATTTGGGGGCTTTGTGGCTAAAAAAAAAAAGGGTGTTGCTGTGGTTGTGCCCAAGAAGCCTCTGGCTGTCAGAAAGGTTTGAGTTCTGTGCTGGTTTCACTGTGGTTTCTGCTCCTCCCTGGGATCCAGGGTGATCCCTGGGGACGTTTTTATTGCCACAAACTGGCAAAAAAAGGTCAGAATTATAGAACAGTTCAGTTAAAAAGGACCTACACCATCACCCAGTGCAGCTGCCTGAGCACTCCAGGGCTGAGCAGAAGTCAAAGTGTGTTCAGGGCATTGAACAAAATCCCCTCTCCAGGGAGCCCTTGCAGTGTTTCACCCCTCCTTGGCTAAAAAATGCCTCCCAATAACCAGTTTGCACTCATCACCTCCCTTCCTTGTCCTCCTGGGGAGCTGCAGAGAGCCAGGAGGTCTCCCCTGAGCTGCTTTTCCCCAAAGTGGGCAACCCCAGAGCCCTGAGCCTGGCAGGAGGCACTCCCAACTCTGTCCCCCTCCTCTGAGAGCATCCAAGCCCCTCCACATCCTCCCCCAGCCCTGCAGGGAGGGTTTCAGCTCTTCCCCAGGGCTGCTCAAGCACCCTCTGGTGCTCACAGTCACATTTTCCACCTTTTGGATGCACAACCCACCTGCCCACCTCTGTTCTTTTGTTAAAAACCGATTGATTCCAATTGGTGCAGGGTTTGTTGTTTTTTTTTTTTCGTGGACCAGGTTATTGGTTGGTGTCTGGCCTAAGCTCTTATAAAGTGACCCAACCCTCTGGTGCCCTGCAGAGCAGCCCGTGCCCATTGCTGGGAGGCAGCCGTGGCTCCCCAGGGAGCTGCTGCCAGCTGGGATGTTCTTTACTGGGATGGCTCAGGAGATGCAGGAAAAATTCCCCCTCTTTGTCCTGCTGGCAGCTGCACTGCTGGATCTGTGTGGTGAGTGCTGGGCTTTGTTCTGCTCTCCAGAATTGCTGCTTTTCTGCCTCTGGGGCTCTGCTCTTGCTCTAACACCACCAGGCTCAGGTGTGGGGCAGCTCTGGGATGCAGGAGCAGCCTCACCCTGTTGGTGCAGCCCAGGGTTTGGGTGGAATGCTTTCACCCGGGGGGGTGTGAGTGGCCCCTCATCAGGACATGCTGTGCTGCTCAGCCCCCCCAAAGGAAACACTGTCTCTTTAGGGAAAAACAAATTAAAAATCCCCTTTCCTGAGGGAATCCAAGCAGCTCTGAGGATCAGGCTGGTGCTGCTTGCTCAGAATCCCTTTTCCAGGCAGCACAGACATGTTGTGCTTTGGGAACAGCTGTCCTGCCAGATATTTCTGCCAGCACGCAGTCGGTGCTGGGTGGGTGCTGTGCTGCCCAGCAGAGCTCCCGGGGCTGCTGTCACTCCCAGCAGGGCTCCAGCCTGGCTTTTCCACCTTGCTGCTGCCTGGGAGCATCCCTGCCAGGGCACAGGCATGCACTGGGCTGCTGGAAGCACTCCTCAGGCAGCCTGTTCTCTTCAGGAAAGATAAACCTGGGAAATGGCAAAGAATTTGCTGCCTAATCAATAATTTTCTTCTTTTGTTGAAGCTGCTAAACGTCTGCTTCGCCTTTGTCAAAAACCATAATTTAAATGCACGACACTTAAGCCTTTAGATTTGTGTTTTTCGTGGCAGGTGTCTAAGGAAACATGCTTCAAGATTTTGGGGAGGAAAATCCATTTCAGTCTTGGTTTGCAAAGGGTAATTTGGAAATCAACCTTCTGATGTGAAGACAGAAAAAGTAAAAAGTGTAGAGAAAATAATAACCTTTTAAACCAAGGGTCTGCCTTTTTCAGTGATGAAGCAGCAACTTTGGGGTTGAGAAGTTGAGTGTTCTCTCTGCTCTGGGCCAAAACAAAGCTGCCTGGACACCCTGCAGGGACCAGGAAACTCCTGATGACACTGGGATGCTGCTGGAGGGAGCTCCTTTGGGTTTATCTCGGTCTTGCTTTGCTGTGCAAGAGCTCCCAGCCTGTCCTGGGCCAGCCTGAGGGTTCCCCTCTGGAAATCAAGGGCTCCTCTCTGGCTGCTTCATGCCTTGGGTGCTTCAGGTGGTGCTGGATGGCAGCAGCAGAGCAGGAGGGTGGTGGGAATGGGACTGGGATTGGGAATGGAACTGGGATTTGGGATGGGATTGGGAATTGGAATGGGAATGGGACCAGGAATGGGACTGGGAAGGGGACTGGGAATGGGACTGGGATTGGGAATTGAAATGGGAATGGGCATAGCAATGGGACTGGGGCTGGCACTGGGGCTGGCAGTGCCAGAGCTCCCGTGCAGCTCTGGTGCAGGCGGTGCCTGCTCAGTCCAGCTGTGCTGAGGTGCTGCTGGAGCAGTTTGGTCCTGATTCCAGCTGAGCCCAAGGCCTGTCCTCTGTCCCCAGGTGCCTCCAGGAGTGGCCATGCTGGCGGTGGGGCGCTGGCCCTGAGCTCTGCTGGAGCAGCCCAGAGCAGCCCCGAGCCCATCACCGAGGGGGACTGGGCTGAGGGGACCTTCCAGAGCCCAGGAGCTGCTCCCACCTCTGGAACAAGCCCTGAGCCCGTGTCCCACACTGGGAGAGCTGCAAACAGGACAGTCCCCACAGCCCAGGATGGACACTCACCTCCTGGAAGGTTCTGGAATGGCTCCACACAGGGATCACACGCCCAGGATGGATACTCACCTCCTGGAAGGTTCTGGAACAGCTCCACACAGGGATCACAGGCCCCTGAAACCCAGGATGGACACTCACCTCCTGGAAGGTTCTGGAATGGCTCCACACAGGGATCACAGGCCCAGGATGGATACTCACCTCCTGGAAGGTTCTGGAACGGCTCCACACAGGGACCACAGGTCCCCACAGCCGAGGATGGATACTCACCTCCTGGAAGGTTCTGGAACGGCTCCACACAGGGACCACAGGCCCCCACAGCCCTGCAGAGAGAAGCAGGAGGTGCTCCTGGGGCTGGGCTCAGCCCTCCCAGCTCCAGCTCGGGGCTGCCCCAGCCCTTTCCCAGCGCAGGGACACGCCAGGACTCTCCCCAGCTCACGGCTCTCTCTTCCCCTCCTGCCATCAAGCACGGGGAGGTGCCAAGCCCTAAAACTTCTCCTCTGACCCCAGCGCTGGGTTTTCATCTGCCAAGGAGAGAAATGGCAGCATCTGCAATTCCCCCCGGAGCTGGGATCTCCCTGGGAAGGGCAGGGGAGGGCTGGCTGCCCACGGCAGTGCTGCCCACGGAGAAAGGGCCCACGGGAGCACTGCCCACGGGAATGATGCCCACAGGGAAAGGGCCCATGGGGGTGATGCCCACACGGAAAGGGCCCACGGGAATGATGCCCACGGACAAAGGGCCCATGGGGGTGATGCCCACACGGAAAGGGCCCACGGGAATGATGTCCACGGAGAAAGAGCCCACGGGAATGCTGCCCACAGGGAAAGGGCCCACAGGAATGGATGCCCACACGGAAAGGGCCCACGGGAAAGGGCCCATGGGGGTGATGCCCACACGGAAAGGGCCCATGGGAGTGCTGCCCACTTCAGTGTTGCCCACAGGGAAAGGGCCCACAGGAATGCTGCCCACGGGGAAAGGGCCCACAGGAATGCTGCCCACGGGGACGATGCCCACAGGGAAAGGGCCCACAGGATTGATGCCCACAGGGAAAGGGCCCACGGGAATGATGTCCACGGAGAAAGAGCCCACAGGAATGCTGCCCACGGGGACGATGCCCACAGGGAAAGGGCCCACAGGATTGATGCCCACAGGGAAAGGGCCCATGGGAATATTGCCTACTGGAGTGCTGCCCACAGGGATGCTGCCCACAGCAGTGCTGCCCACAGGGAAAGGGCCCACAGCCACCAACCCCACAGCAGGGGAGACACCTGCCCACATGAGGAGGAGCTCGGATGCTGGAACTTCTGCCACCCCAGCCCAGCCAGCTCCAGGGTTCCTGGGCTCAGTCCATGCCAGAACAACCCAGGCCAGCCCCGCTGAGCTCTCCCCTCTGCAGCAGGAAAGCACGGGCAGGAATTCAAGCTCAGCTGTCACACAGGGCTCAGGACACCCGGCCCAGCTGCCTGCTCCTCACACCCTCCCTGCAGGCACCGTGAATTCTTCATTGTGGATGGAAGCCCCAGCTCCTGAAGAGTCCCTTCCATCTCCATTCCAAGCTGGCACCAGGGATGGACAGCAGCCCCTCTCTTTGCACAGGGCTCTCAACTGCACCAAGCACCTTCCCCCAGAGAGCAACAGGAGCTCCCAGGAAATGGCACTTCAAGGAGATGCTGCTCCTTGGGCAGTGACAGGGAGACCTGGACAACCTCCCTCCCCTGAGAGCCCACAGCCTCCTCTGAGCTCATCCTCATTCATCCAGCTGTGGATTGCCACATCCAAACCTTCCCCAACTACTAAAGAGCTCAAAGAAGCAACAGCTGCCCCCTCTCCAGGAATGCCCACCTTTGGGAACGGTGACCTCCAGCCCTGGGATTCTGTCCCAGCAGGGCTCCAGCCTCCTGCTGCCTCTGCTGCTGCTCGTGCTGGGATGCAGCCCATGGGCCTCCACACCCCGAGCACCTCATCCTCACCTCCTGGCTCTGGCTCCCAGCTCCGAGGAGCTTCTGCCCCTCCTGTGCCCCAGGGAGCCTTGGCTGGGATGCTGCAGGTGAGCACAGGCAGAAGGAGCAAACCTGGTTCTCCAGCCCTGACCCCAGCAGCCAGCCCTGTCCCCAAAATTGATTCTCCTCAACTGACCCCAGTAGTCAGCCCTGTCCCCAAAATTGATTCTCCAGCACTGTCCACATCAGCCAGCTCTGTCCCCAAAAGTGATCCTCCTCCACTGACCCCAGCATTCAGCCCTGTCCCCAAAATTGATTTTCCTCCACTGACCCCAGCAGCCAGCCCCATCTCTAAAATTGATTTTCCACCACTATCCCCAGCAGCCAGCCCTGTCCCCAGCCCCTCTGGAGCACTCAGCCACAGGGACCAGGCAGTTCCCAGCCTTGTCCCCCCCAGCCCCACCGAGCTGGCAGCTCCTGCTCCTGTCCTGCTCTCCTCCCATGCCCAGGGAGGCCATCCCAGCTCCCCCAGAGCCCAGCCTGGTCCAGGGGTGCCCAGGGAGGTGCCAGCAGCCCTGGCACAGGCTCTGGTGCACCAGTTCAGGACATTCCCTGATGCAGCTGCCGAGACCCCCAGCACAGCCAGAGGGGCCCCCCTGGCCCTGCTGCCCTCATCCCCACACTTGTCCTTCGTGCTGAAGAGCACTGATGGCATGATCTGCCTGCAGCCCATGCAGGATTCCCCTCTGCCCCCAGAATTCCCCAATTCCAGCCTTGGGGGGCTGCTTTCCATCCAGCAGATCCTGGCAGCACCCAACTCTTCAGCGCTGGGCCTGGCAAACTCCCACCTGAGCCCCTCCAGCCTGGTCCTGGTCAGGCCTGTGTTTGTCCTGCTGCCCAGTGACAGGGCACAGGTGCTGCCTTCTCCTCAGGGTGACCACAGAATGGCCCACCTGGCCACCAGTGTGGGGACAACTGGGAGCAGCCAGGGTACCCCAGTGCAAACCAGTGCCTCCTCTCCCAGTGTGGGACCTGGAACTGCTCTGCCCACTGTGCCCACACAGCAAGCAGAGGGAGCAGAAGTCAATTCTGAGCCAGTGCCAGCCAGTCCTGTTCCTACAGCCCTCAGGGGCCTGTCCCCAGCTGTCCCCTCAGCCCCAGGCCATGCGCTGGAGCCAAGGATGAGCCCCACAGTGCAGACCATGCCCAGGCTGCCCGAGGAGATGCAGATTCCTGCTCCCCATCCCCAGCAGACCACGGGCACTGCTTTGCCTTCCCTGGCAGCACAGCCTGGCACCTCCCCTGTGCCACCAGAGCTGGTGTCCACTCAGAGCCTCCAGTCTTCCCCCAAAGTGAATTTCACCACTGAAAGGCCACAATCTTCTCCTGGAGCTCCTTTCCTGGCAGCAAAGGGATCCCGGAGCTCCCCAGAGCCTGCCCAGGCTGGGAGCAGCTCAGGGGCTGCAGGGCAGCTGGGCTCAGTGCCCACCCCCAGCCCAGCCCATGCCCCCTGCACGGGGTGTTTGCCTTCCACACCCCCTCCCAGGGCATCGCCCAGCACCAAAGCCCTGCAGTCCTCCCCTCAAAGGCTGCCAGGCACCGAGCTGCTGCCATCTCCAGCAGCTCCCAGCACATCCTCAGCCTTCTTCGTGCTTCCAGTGGGCAGCACAGCCCGGCCTGCAGTCCCTGTGCCTGCCACAGCAGCTCCAGTGCCCACCACTGCTGGGACCCCTGGTCCCACTCCACGTTTGGAGCTGGAATTGAACCCCGCTGTGCCTCAGCCCTTCACCACCACACAGAGACCAACAGCAGCACTGTTGAGCACAGAGCAGGCTGTGCTCCCCACAGGGGCCCGAAGGCAAACAGCCATTTCTGGGGGGTCTCTGGCTGTGGGGAGCCCTGCAGGGATGGCTGCCAGCTCTCCTGCCCCTGGCCCAGCCCCTGCTGAGCTCTCCTCCCAGCCCAGCCCAGGGCCAGCTGCAGCCAGCAGCAGGGCAGGAGCAGCAGGAGCTGCTGGCTCTGCTGGCTCCCTGGGCAGCAGCGTGTCCCCCTCGGCCGTGTCCGGCCCCAGGACAGCTCAGCCACCGCCAGCAGCCCTGGGACACGAGCTGGGCTTAACTCCAGCCCAGCCAGGCTCTGTCCCTGCCCTGGGGGGACATCCCAGCCCCAGCCAGGGCACTGCTGTCCCTGCGGCCAAGGGTGCCGGTGGCACTGCCCCGCTCGCGGGCACAGAGCTGCTCCTCCTGCCAAGCCCAGCTGGGCAGCCCGAGCCCAGGGTGGTGCTGGAGCCCCCAGGGCAGCTCCCTGTGCTGCTGGGGAGCGCTGAGGGGGCAGCAGGAGGAGAGGCAGCCCCCACCAGGCAGCTGCCCACCCAGGAACCCGTGCCAGCTGCACAGCCAGCGTCACCCAGACTCCTGCTGGAGGTGTCCCACCCTCTGGAGATGTCCCACCCTCTGGACAAGGTGTCCCACCCTCTGGACAAGGTGTCCCACCCTCTGGAGAATGTATCCCATCCTCTGGAGAAGGTGTCCCACCCTCTGGAGATGTCCCACCCACTGGAGAAGGTGTCCCACCCTCTGGACAAGGTGTCCCACCCTCTGGAGAATGTATCCCATCCTCTGGAGAAGGTGTCTCACCCTCTGGAGATGTCCCACCCTCTGGAGAATGTATCCCACCCTCTGGAGATGTCCCACCCTATGGAAGAATGTATCCCATGCTCTGGAGAAGGTGTCTCACCCTCTGGAGATGTCCCACCCTCTGGAGAATGTATCCCATCCTCTGGAGAATGTATCCCACCCTCTGGACAAGGTGTCCCACCCTCTGGAGAATGTATCCCATCCTCTGGAGAAGGTGTCTCACCCTCTGGAGATGTCCCACCCTCTGGAGAATGTATCCCACCCTCTGGAGATGTCCCACCCTATGGAGGACATATCCCACCTCCTGGAGAAGGTGTCCCACCCTCAGGAGGAGATGTCCCACTCTCTGGAGAAGGTGTCCCACCTTCTGGAGAACATATCCCACCCTCTGGAGGAGATGTTCCACCCTCAGAAGAACCTATCCCATCCTCTGGAGAACATATCCCACCCTATGGAGAATGCATCCTACACTCTGGAGGTGTCTCATCCTCTGGAGAAGGTATCCCACCCTCTGGAGGAGATGTTCCGTGCTCTGGAGGTGTCTCACCCTCTGGAGAAGGTATCCCATCCTCAGGAAAACGTATCCCACACTCTGGAGAACACATCCCACCCTCTGGAGGAGATGTTCCACGCTCTGGAGGGGTCTCACCCTCTGGAGAAGGTGTCCCACCCTCTGGAGAATGTATCCCATGCTCTGGAGAAGGTGTCTCACCCTCTGGAGATGTCCCACCCTCTGGAGAATGTATCCCACCCTCTGGAGATGTCCCACCCTCTGGAGAACGCATCCTACACTCTGGAGAACCTATCCCATCCTCTGGAGAACATATCCCACCCTCAGGAGAATGTATCCTACGCTCTGGAGGTGTCCCACCCTCTGGAGAACGTATCCCACCCTCTGGAGGAGATGTTCCACACTCTGGAGGTGTCTCACCCTCTGGAGAAGGTATCCCACACTCTGGAGAACACATCCCACCCTCCGGAGGAGATGTTCCACGCTCTGGAGGAGTCCCACCCTCAGGAGAACGTATCCCACCCTCTGGAGGAGATGTCCCACCCTCTGGAGAAGGTGTCCCCCCCTCTGGAGGAGGATGCCACGGAACCAGACCGTGGTCACTCCAGCCCTGGCACTGCTGCCCGCCCCCCCAGACCCACAGCAGCTGCTGTGGCCGCTGCCAGGCTCGCTGATGAGGGCACAGCTGAGCCCGCTGGCCATGGCAGGGACCCGGAGCCCCTTCCCCGGGTGCCCCCGGGCCCGCAGAGCCCCCGCAGCCCCGCCGGGAGCCGGGCTCGGACAGCGCCGGGGCAGCCCGGGCTGGGGGCTGCGGGCTCGACCCCGGGGCTGCTGCCGGGCACGGAGCAGGAGAGCAGGACCGGGGAGGTGACAGACGGAGCAGCTGAAGGCTTGGGGACAGCGGTGACCCTGGAGCCCGGAGCGCTGCGGAGCGACTGGCACCAGAGCAGGGCGCTGCGCTCGGATGTCACCGCGCTGGACGGGCAAGTACCGCCGGCTCCCTTGGGCTGCTCCGCCGCAGCCCGGCTGCTTTTCCCTTCTATTCTATTCTATTCTATTCTATTCTATTCTATTCTATTCTATTCTATTCTATTCCATTCCATTCCATTCCATTCCATTCCATTCCATTCCATTCCATTCCATTCTCTCCTATTCCTATGGTTGAACTGACAGGGGCTCCCAGGACGAGTGAAGAGACCTGAATCTTGACTCCATGTTTCAGCAGGTTGCTTTATTATATTATGATATATATTATGTTAAAATGCTATACTAAAACTATACTAAAAAGTTTAGATAGAAAAGGTTCATTAGAAGGCTAGAAAGGACAGGAGAGGAATGATAACAAAAGCTCATGACTCTCAGAGAGTCGGAGCCATCTGACTGTGATTGGCCATTAATTAGAAACAATTCTCATGCACAAATCAGAGATGCACTTGTTACATTCCACAGCAGCAGATAGTTATTGTTTACATTTCTTTCCTGAGGCTCCTCAGCTTCTCAGGAGCAAAAATCCTAGCAAAAGGATTTTTCGGAAAATATCATAACTCCATATTCCCTTCTTTTCTATTCTATTCCATTTGTCCCCTCTGTCCCCAGCCTCGCCGTCGTCAGCGACTCCTGCGGCGCCGGGAACCACTCGGTGCGGCTGAGCCTGAGCCCCGCAGGGGACACAGCCCGCGGGGAGCCGGGCTCGGAGCGGCCCCACGACACCTTCGTGGCCCTGGTGGCCCTGCAGAGCGACAGCAGCCAGGCCCTGCTGCAGCTGCACTCGTGCTGCGTGTCCCCCTCGGCCACCCCCGGCGCTGCGGGGGCCCAGTGCTGCCTCTTCCGCAGGTGGGAATGGGGAACAGCTCCCTTGGGGTAGGATTTATGGATGGAAACAACCCGTCCTGCTCCCCCCGGGGGCTGTCACAGCGGTGCAGCGTCCCCTTCCTGCTGTGGAGGCACATCCAGGGCAGGGCAGGGCAGGGGTGCCAGCTAGGTACACCCACAGCCCTTTTCATCCCCCCAGGGGCATGGAGGAGTCACTGCCCGGGGTTTGTAAACCCACAGAGGGGTGAAATGTGGGTTCCAGCAGCTCAGGGGGTGATGGGCACACCACAGCAAAACCAACCTCCCCAAAGAGCTCTGCTGCTCTGGGCTCTGAGCAGGGCAGCTCCAGCAGGGAGTGCTGCTGCTGCTGCTGGATTTTCCTGCCCCTCGGACAGGGCTGGGCTGTGCAGTTTGTGCAGAGCTGGGATCTGCAGCTCTTTGCTGGTTGCTCCTGCCAGGCTGCCCTTGGAGTGCAGACACATCCAGCTGCTGGAGGGTGGCAGCTCCAGAGCCGCCAGCTTCTCCATCCAGCTGTTCCAGATGCTGAACCACTCCGTGGCCTACCTGCACTGCGAGCTGAGGGTCTGCCTGCCAGGCCAGCCGGGATGTGAACAGGTACTGGGGGGGATCTGCTCCCTTGGTGCTTCCAGAGCCAACCCCTGATTAAAGTCTGGGAGAGGAGTTAAAGGTAAGGGTGGCAATAGTTGGTAATCCCTAAAAAAGGGAATTAAGATTTACACATGTCCTGGTGCAAGGATTGGAAACTCACCTTTAGGAATGACAGCAGAGGTGGAAACGACTGAGGAAGCCCTGGGGCAGGGGGTTCTGTTCAGGACACTTCCAAGTGTTTTCCACCTCTTTCCCAGGGCTGCTTGGAAAGTGTGGAGCCCCTCGCCCAGCCCAGTGACAGGACCAGCCATGGAAACCTGCACAATCTGGTGTCCCTCGGGCCCGTCTGGAGGATGAACAACAGGTTTCTGTTGAAGCCAGTAGAAGGTGGGGCTCTCCTGGTTTCATTTCTCTTGCAGAGGTTTTTGCTCAGCTTTTCCTGCAGAAAAACCAGCACATTTTTAATAACTTTCTTGATTAGGTTATATCCCAACAACTCCTCACCTTTTCTTTGGCCTCCCTGAATCGCAGATGTGGGGGTTAATCAGGGTCACATCCAACAGAGTTCCAAAGGCACCCTGTGAGGGAACTGAAGATTTAGGAGGAGGGAAGGGGAGAAAAATGAGGCAGAATGTTCTGTTTGTAAAGAATTGCAGCATTTTGGAGCAGAATGAGGCTGACCATAGGTCAGGAGTGTTACACAGGTGAAACACAGAAGCTGGCTGATGTTAATTAATGTTTATAGCTGTCAGAAAAGAGTGACACTGAGCTGGTAAAACATGAGAGACTTCTCAAAACATCCCTAACTCCTTGTGGCTGTGCTTGTTTGTGCAAAGAACATTTCTCACTGCTCCATTCCCTCTCTGTGTGTCCAGGTGCTGCTCCTGCCACGCTGCTGCCCATCCTGCTGGGGGCCCTGGCTGGCTGTGCAGTCCTGGGCAGTGCTTTCATGGGGCTGTGGCTGCACCAGCGGCACAGAGCCAAGCCCAGCCGTTATCCCCCGTTTGGAGAATTCCACGGGCTCTGATCCCAGCAGCTGAACTGCTCCTGCAGCTCCACCAGCCACCAGAGAAGCAGCTGAATTTGCTTTGCTTCTGTAGAGCCCCTGCTGACCAGGGAGCAGGAGATGCCACCTCTGCCCCGAGCCTGCCTCTCCTCCCTTCTTCTCCTTCTGCATCAGAGCCCACAGACTGCAGGGTAGAGGAGGAATCGCTGTGTGCCCCGGGGCCGGCAGAGCCAGCCCAGGCTGGGCACAGCAGAGGGGAGAGCCAGGTGAAACACAGCACTGGGCACTGGAGCCTGCCCCCAGGGGGAGGTGGAGGGGAAAAGGATGGAGTTGGGTGTGTGGACACGACCCAGAGCCCCAGAGATGTGTCCCCTTGGATTTACAGCTTCTCTCACCTCCAAGGAGCCAAGTGCCTTCCTCCTTCCCTTTAGTCCTGCTGCTGTTCTCACCAAGACCCCACTGATGGTCAGAGAACTCCAGAATCTGTGGAATGCACTGGGGAAAGGCATCCATGGGATGGGGGACACACACAGGGCTCTCCTGGGGGCTTCAGGGGCTGGCTGTCGGGAGAGCAGCCAGGGGGGGCTGTGAGAGCCCCCTCCAGGCTCCAGCCCCACATCCCCCTGTCCCAGAGGAGCTGGGGCTGCTCCATCCTGTGCAGGACCTCCTGCAGCAGCTGCAGCACCGGGAGAGTGAGCAAGGAAAGCACATGTGGGGAGGGAATGACCAGCAGCACCTCACCTCCTGCTCCTCCTGCCCTCAGAGCTGGAACTCCTGAGCTCTGGGGCATTCCTGAGCTCTGGGGCATTTCTGTTGGCACGTGGAAGGTGTGGGGAGGGAGAGAAGCAGCAGCTGCTGCCCCTCTGCAGCCGTGGGCTGAGTGTTCCCCTGCTCCTGAGCTCTGCAATAAACCTGAGCCTCGCAGTGTTTGTCTGGTCTGTGTCTGCAGGGGAGGGAATGGGGCCCTCTGTCCTTGTCCTCAGCTCCAAAATTGTGTTGGCAGCTGGGAGTGGAGGGCAGCAGGGCATCACTCCAGGTGGGCAGCTCCTGGGGAGTGCCAGGGAATTGGCAGCAATCTCCTTCTAATTGGGGTTTTTCCTCCCTGAATGCTGCAGAGCCTTTTTTCCTTTTCTTTTCCCTCTCCTGAAAAGAAGGGAGTCCACTGCCAGAGCCCCTGGTGTCAGTGTAACACAAGCAACTCACATTTCCACCTGGGCCAGGCTTCCTCCAAGGATTTCCTCAAGATTCTGCCACAGAACTAAAAATCCCAGGCCAATGCTTGTTGGCAGTGAGACAATTACCCTGCAGCAGTGCTAATTATTATTTGTAGCACTGAGCAAATCAGCACCACCTTGTATTTGACACTGAGCTACTTCCAGAGAGAGCTGAGGTATTAAAGACACAAATGCACAAGACCCAGACGAGAGTTTTTAACCCCTTTTCAGCCGAAGGTGTGTGTGCTGCTCCTGGTGCTCACATGGTGAGGGTTAAACTGCTCTGACCAGTCTGTGTTCCTCCAAACACCCACTGCCAGGGAGATTTTGTTTTATCCCTGAGGGAACTGCTCTGGTTTGCCACATTTCTGGTATTTCTGCTGAGGTTTTTTCTCAGCCTCATGCACACAGGTGCCACTTCTGGTTGTTTGGGATTTTTCCTGTTCTTTATCTTTCTAGAGTGTTTTGTTTTTTTTTTATAGAACCTCTCCATCCAGCTACTTCTGGGGAGTTTTTTAACTCAGTTTTTCATCTTTCTGGAGTGTTTTCCACCTCTCCATCCAGCTTCTTCTGGGGTTTTTTTCCCCTATTCTCTCTGGAGTGTTTTCCATGGTCCCTCATGTACAATTCTGCCTGGTGGGTTTCTCTGTTCCCTCCAAGCCTCACCCTGCCCCAGGTCCCACCTCCCTTCCCACAAATGCTTCAGGTGAGGAATCCCACTCTCAGCACACAGCAACCACTGAAGGCTCATCCTTTGCACCCTTTCCCACCCGAAATTCTTTGAGGATTTGCCCATCCAGTGCTGGATGTGAGAGAGCAGAGCCACGCTGCCAGGCTGGAGCTGAGCTGAGCTGAGTGAAAAATAAAATACGTGAGCATTTGAGCAGAACACTGAGCGGCCACACTGAGGATCCACCTCTTGGCAGGAGCTGCCAGGGCTGCCCTGGGGTGAATCCCCACCTCCCCGGGCAGGGCAGGGCAGGGCAGGGCAGGGCAGGAGGAGCTCCTGTGCCTCCCCAGCAGGCAGCAGAGCCAGCTGTGCCATGGGCACGGAGCGGGGCGGGCAGCTGGGCAGCCTGACCGTGTTCAGCAGGGAGGATTTTGAGGATGAGTGGCTGAAGGTGGCCAGCGGGGGCTTTGGCCACGTGTACCAGGTGAAGCACAGGAGGTGGAGGACGGTCTACGCGGTGAAGTGCTCCCCGTACCTGCTGCAGGACTCCAGCCTCGACAGGTAAGCCCTGCTCTGCTCTGGCCACGCCAGCTGGATGGATTGGGGGATAAAACTCTGCAGGAAGGAGTTTCTGCTCCGTGGGAAGGGTTGGGTACTCAGAGGGAGTGGGGAATAGGAGTTCTGCCTTTCCCTGTCTCGTGTGGGTGCACAAGGAACACGGGGGACGGAGCAGGGCTGAGGTCAGCACCTTGCCCACGGATAAAAGCAGCCTGGTGGGTTATTTACAGCTCCCACTGCACATTGGGCTGAGGTGTATCCATCAGACTGAATTAATCACCAAAAGCACCAGGTTTAAAGATGAGGGGCAGAGGATTTCCAGCTGGTTTCGCTGCCCTGCTCCCGTAGCCTCCAGACATCTCTTTCCTCTCCGTGGTGCACCTGCAGCTCCTCTCTGCTGCTTGCTGTCTCTCACCAGAGACTCTTCTGGTGCCCACCTTGTGTCTGGAGATGGAGCAGGGCCAGGTAATCACAACCACTGCTGATAACACATCCAATGCAGGCAGAGCTGATGGGAAAACAGCACAGTTGATGGACTTATTTAATTTAAAATTTTATTCCCTTCGATTTGGAAAGATCCTGCCTGGATAAAAATCTCACTCTTGTGATTTCTTCTTACGGACAACAACTGAATTCAGACTGAGCACTGACTGTCCTCAGTTTGCTCTGCAGATTCTCCTTTTGCATTTTGTTCTTCTTTGTTGGGGGGTGGGGTGGGGAGGGGAAGAGTCAAATAATCCATTTTAATTCTGTAATTTATCAATTGTATTAAAATACCTGAGATTCCTCAACCCACGGGTAGGTCTCACTGTGAGGAGCCTGCCAGAGGAATTCTGGCAGAAGATTTTGCTTAGCTGAACCATTTTAGATCAATTAATGGCCCGGCCTAATTGCTGGCAGCTCAGCTCCGTTCCCAGGGTGTGCTTTTTCAAGGCACTCCTGGCACTTTGCTGCTTGGCTGCTCCCCCAAACTCGTTCAGCAGGTCGGGAGGGGTGAGCCTTTGGAGAATTTGGAGAAACAGGTCTGCCAGAGCTGGCAGGCAGCAGCAGGCACGGCAGGCTGCCCCTGGGAGCAGAGTCACCGTGGGACAGACACCCAGGGACACAGCTGCAGGCACAGGAGGAGCTGCAGGAGTGGCCAAGGCGTGGCACGGAGCTGTGCCCGCTCCTGGCATCCTGCTGCCAGGGAACGCTGGCAATTCCATGGGTCCACAGAGTGCTTTGGGCTGGGAGGAGCCTTAAAGCTCATTTCAATCCTCCCTGCAGTGTCCTCCCACTGCACCTTCCAGTGTCCCAGGCTGCTCCAACCTGGCCTTGGACACTTCCCGGGAGGGGGCAGCCTCTGGGAATTCCATGCCAGCCCCTCCTCGCTGTCACAGGGAAGGATTCCTCCCCATCTAACCCTGCCCTGGGGCACTATAAAGCCGTGTCACCAGTGTCACAAGCACAGGCTCTCTGTCCTCACTGCTAAGGATTGAAACAAGTGCCAGTTTTTCATCTCTTTCCCTGTGGTGGCTGAATAAACCACCAAATAAACCTCAGCTCGTTTTGAGAAGGCACAACACCATCCATGTCAGATTTTAGTCTGCAAAAGATCACTGTGTGGCAGCATTATCATCAGCTCAAGGGGGAATTTGGGATGAATCTTTTTGGGGTAGGCAGTGCTCGGAAAGGCTGGGTGTCACTAAGTTACTACAGAGTTACTGAGCCTGTGAATCAACTGATAAAATTTCTTGCTCCCAGTCTATTTTTTTTTTCGATTTTTAAATTTTTTTTCCTATTTTTTATTTTTTACTTTTTATTTTCCACTTTCCAGGACCAGCATGAACTGTCTAATGGAGGAGGCAAGCAAGATGGAGAAAATCAAATTCCAGCACATTGTCACCATCTACGGGGTGTGCAACAGCCCTCTGGGGATAGTGATGGAATACATGGCCAGGGGGTCCTTGGAGAGGATCCTTCCCACCCACAGAATGTCCTGGCAGCTGAAATTCCGGGTGATCCATGAGATGGGCTTGGCCATGAATTTCCTGCACAGCATGAGCCCTCCCCTGCTGCACTTGGATCTGAAGCCAGGGAACGTTCTCCTGGATGGGAACATGCACGTCAAGGTACGGCCGTCCCTCACGTCAGAGCCAGGCTATTTCTGCCAGACAGGGCCAGAATCCCAGCAAATCAGGTTCTTCAGGAACACCCCGTGACAGAGTGACCTGTGGGGTGTTTAACAAGCAGCTGCTGAGCAAATTACACGGTGTTCTCAGGGTCACACAGGGACTCTGGGCCAGCACAGGCTCCAGCTGGACTCAGTGGCTGCAGGCTGTCAGGTTTTGTCACGCTCCAGCTGCTCACACCTCCCCCTGTCCCTGATCCAAAGATGGGAGATGTCTGGGTGACAGCAGGAGGGCTGAGTGTGAGCATTTTGGGGCAGCTTCCCTGTTCCTGCTTGCAGATCTCCGACTTTGGGCTGTCCAAGTGGATGGAGCAATCCAGCAGGATGCAGTACATCGAGAGCTCAGCTCTGAGGGGCACCCTGAGCTACATCCCCCCCGAAATGTTCCTGCAGAACAGCAAACCCCCGGGGATCAAGTACGATGTGTACAGGTGAGGGCTGGCCCAGGGCACCCAGGGGTGTCCCCGAGCTGTGACACCCAGCAAACACTGCCTCAGTTTGTTAAAATTCTGGTTTTCTGCCTCCTAGGATGTGGGGAACACACTGGGGAACTCACATTGGTGGTGAGACTGAGAGGGAGGAGGGTTCTCTGTGGGTAGTCATCATCCCAATGCACCTCCCAAGGGAGCTGCAGGCTGCACTGCCCCAGGTGCCATCACACCCTGTTCCCATGAACAGGAGTGAGAGCAGAGCCCAAACAGCCAGTGCTGCTCTTCCATCACAGTCCCTGCTGAGATTGATTTTAAAACAATTCCAATATTGGCTTATCTGCCTCCGTGTTCAGCTTCATTTTGGTCAGGAAGAGGCAGAGGAGAGATTTCAGCTTGGCTTTTGCCCTTTTGGGTGAGGAGCTTTGCAGCACATTGACACGAGCTCCACGTCCATGTCTGGAAATCGCTCACTCCTTGGCCTTTGCAGCACAGAGGGTAGAGGCAAGAGGGAAAGGAGGATTTGCACGGTCACAGGGACTTGCAGGAGCTAAAGGCTCGAAACCTCAATGTGAATAAAGTGGAAAAAAGGCACTGAGAGCCTGACTTTGCCAGGAAAGGCCCCAAGTCACTGATTCACTGCTCAGACCCTTTGGAGGGTGATGACCTCACTCTGAAGGGAGATGAATGAGGCAGAACCACAAGGCCTGAGCCTTTTGGCCTGGGGAATGAAATCCTTCTGCTCTGGGAGATGAAATCCTTCCCTCCTGAAGAACTTCCTTCCTGATCTTCCCATTTCTGCAGAAGGCAGAAGCAATGAGTGCATTTCATGTCCATGTGCTCACGGTCTCTCCTCCCCCGCAGCTTCGGCATCGTCATCTGGGAGGTGCTCATGCAGAAAAAGCCTTACACAGGTAAACACAAACCCTGCACCCCTGGAATGTTTACTGCAGCCCTTTTCCCAGGGAGAACACCCAGGATGTGCTGGGTTTTTCCAGGGGCCAACATGATGGCCATCATCGTGAAGGTGGCAGCGGGGAAGAGGCCGGGGCTGGAGCTCGTCAGGGACGACTGGCCCGGGGAGTGCCACCAGATGGTCGACCTGATGAAGAGGTGCTGGGACCAGGACCCCAAGCAAAGGCCCAGCTTTGCAGGTGGGACCAGGGTGTGGATCAGCCAAGGGTCAGCCCCGTGGGGTGATAAGCAGGCTTTGTGTCCAGTTTTCCCAGTTTCACTCCATGGTTTAACAGCTGGGTGCCCTTTCGCTGTCACACATCCCCTCATCCCTTTTCCCTCCCTTCCCACGTGGGTCCTGCCTGGCTCTGGAGCTGGGGCAGCCTGCAGAGCTGAACTGCTGTGCCCTGGCAGATATCCCTGTGGAGACCGACGTGCTGCTGGCTCTGATCCAGAGCCTGGTGCAGGACCCGGAGAACGAGCGCCTGGTCAGGAAGATGTCCCACAAACCGGCCATCTCCAGGAGCCAGCAGGTGAGGAGAACCCCCCTGCGCCTCTCAGCAAAGTCCTCTGAGTCTGCTCCTTGTTCTTACCACATCTTGAAGCTCTTTCCCCTCCCAAAGGTGCACCTCAGCACCTTCACAGGGTGTCTGCACAAGCTGTGCCTCTGTAATTCATTGATGGGGATAAGACGCTTGCAAATTAATTAACAAATGCACTAAATGATAAAAGAGTTTGAGAGGAAAACCCTTTTCTGGACCTGCTCAGGTAAAGTGAGTTTATTATTCAGTCACTAAAAGAAACACAAGCAAACACAAAATCACAGGGTTCTGTTCACAGCACAAAAAACTGAGGATGTTCCACTTGGAACAATTCTTACAGAATTTTTTTTTTAAATAGTTTGAAATCCCCATGTTTCTCTGGCTAAGAAAAAAAATCAGGCTTCTGGATAGTAACGATGTAATCCCAGCTACTGGAGTAATTGTGCCTAGAAAACAGAGAGAGATAGGAGCTGGGAATTATTGGTATTTAGAGGGTTTTGCCAAGCTGTGCAAGAAACCAGAGGCCTGAAGAAGGAGGGGCTTGGGGGTCCCTAAACAACAAAGGAAATAATTTTGGGATGCTGCCATGCAGTCAGAAAGTAGAATATGGGTGTGTTTGGGAGCAAATGAGCACAAGGAGGAAAAGCTCATGGATACCCAGAGATCATCTTCATGTTCCCCCATTCCTGCTGTGTCGTGATTGGCTTAGCTGAGTTTTGGGTGCAAAACCAGGATTGCATAAAAAACTCTCAAATGATGACAAAAAACTGCAGAGCAGCAGCAAAGGACTTGGTGCAAACATTACAGAATGGAAATAAACACTCTGTTTTATCCTTTTCCTTTCCTCATTTCTGAAAACAAGGGTGACAAAGAGGAGTTCACCTTCCCCCGAGACACCAGGAGTGGGGGTAAGTAGGGGAGTGGCTTTAGAATTGAAAATTAAAAAAGGGGAAGCTGTAAAAGTTGTCTGTTTTGTTGTAGAAAGATGTGGCTCATAAGGTTTTCCTTGTGGGGGACATTTCAAATTAAGGAAAATTTTAAGTTAAGGAAAATGAACTATTCAGGAAATAGGTACTGTGAGAGAGAGGCCAAATGTCCCAGTGCATGTCTGGCTTTATTTTACATTCCTCATCTCTCAAATGACTTCATGTCATTCTACGAAGTCACAGGCTCTCCTCCCTTCCTGGGAGTTTTTCACTCTTTTTTCTCCCATTTTTCTTTAGGAAAGGACCCTCAGGAGGTTCCTCTCCCACCTCCACACGGGGAGGCCGGCAGCCCCGAGGAGCTGGGGCCCGAGGAGCTGGGCAGGGTGCAGGAGAACGGCCTGACCCTTCTGCACCTGCTGGTGCTGCAGGGCAACGTGGGCAGGGTGCGCTTCCTGCTGGGCCGCGGGGCCGGCGTCAACGGCGCGGCGGGCGGCGGCTGCACCCCGCTGCTGCTGGCCGTGCAGCGCCGGCTCCCCGAGATCTGCTCCGTCCTCATCGAGCACGGCGCCGACGTCAACGCGGCCGACGAGGACGGCTGGAGCCCGCTGCACTTCGCGGCCCAGCACGGCGACGACCGCACCGTGCGGCTGCTGCTGGACCACCAGGCCCGCGTGGACGCCCAGGAGCACGACGGGTGGACCCCGCTGCACCTGGCGGCGCAGAACAACTTCGAGAACGTGGCGCGGGTGCTGCTGTCGCGCCAGGCCGACTCCAACACGCAGGAGGTGGACGGCAAGACCGCCCTGCACGTGGCCGCGTGCTTCGGGCACGTCGGCCTGGTCAAGCTGCTGGCCAGCCAGGGGGCCGACCTGGAGAGGAAGCAGAAGAACCTCAGGACCCCGCTGCACGTGGCCGTGGAGAGGGGAAAGTTCAGGGTGGTGCAGTATCTGCTGAAGAACGGCATCTCCGTCAACAGCCTGGACCAGAACCACTACAGCGCCCTGCACCTGGCCGTGGTCAGGGGCAAGTACCTGATCTGCGAGAAACTCATCAAATACGGGGCCAACGTGGAGCTGAGGACGGACAAAGGCTGGACCGCCCTGCACCTGGCCTCCTTCAAGGGGCACATCGAGATCATCCGGCTGCTGAAGGGCAGCCGCGCCCGGCTGGACGCCAAGGGCAGCATGGACTGGACGCCGCTGCACCTGGCCACGCGCTACGGCGACGAGCCGGCGGTCGGCGAGCTGCTGCGCTGCGGGGCCGACCCCAACACGGCCGAGAGGTCCCACTGGGCCCCCCTGCACTTCGCCGTGCTCAGGGGCTCCTTCCTCGGCGTCATCAACCTCCTGGAGTGCCGGGCCGACGTCAACGCCAGGAACAAGGTGGGCTGGACCCCGCTGCACCTGGCGGTGCTCAAGGGCAACATGGCCATCGTCAAGACCCTGCTGAAGGCAGGGGCGCTGCTGGACGTGGAGGACATCGCCGGGTGCACGGCCCTGCAGCTGGCCGTGAGGCACCAGCGGGAGAACATCATCACCCTGCTCCAGGAGGCCTCGGGGGGCAAACCCGGGAACAGGACTGTGAGCGAGGCGAAGATGCCCAGACCCAGGCTTATCCCAGGAAGGACAGATCTGTAAATTCACCAGCTCTGGGATCTGCAGCTTGAGCTTTCCCACATCAACTGTGATTCTTAAAGCACCTTGTCCTGTCCCCTGCTGATTACAGGAAAATATTTGCCCTTTTTAATGGAAGATTTTAAGCGTGAACACTCAGAGAGCAAAAGAAAATGAAGTTATTTGATGACAAGTTCTTTTCCAAGCTTGTAGAACGGTGCTTTAGGCAGCTTTAGGTGCTGTAGAACTTTAGGCAGTGCTTTCCCACTGAATCCTTCCTGAGCAGGGATTTATGCACCCCCTGTTCATGCAGGCAGTGCTGAAGCTGTGCACAGCACACACACGTCTTCCACAGCTTTTATTGCTTTCATTCCATGTTTTCCTACAGAGAAAATTGGTGTAAAATGGCCCTGGCACAGGTGGGAATTGAATCGTGAGATTCTCACCTGCTGCTGGCACAGCAATGTGTCAGATTTCCTGACATCTCCTTTCTGTGACAAGAATCAAATAAAACAAGGCAGGGAGGAAAAATCACTGCTAGAGAGCATTGAAATGGATGCAGCACAGGGAACAGAAATTCCAGAATAATCACACACGAGATCTGGCTGCTTGCAGGTCAAGGTTTGAGTCGTGTCTCTGGGGAGAAATAATTCCTGCTTTCCTTCAGGAAGATGTTCCAGAGCTCGATCAGTCCTGTGAAAAACATCTTCTTGGTGGATTTGATTCCCTGGTGTGCAGCTCTGACAGCCCTGCTGTGCCTCCTGAGTCCCCAAACGTGCCTGCTGGGAGGGTGACTTGTCATGGCCTTGAGCTGGGAAGAGGCTGAAATAGAAACAAACAACCCCAGCTCTGCAGGGGAGCTGTTATTGCCTGATAACACGAGATTAAACAGGTTAAAAAGAGGGGTTAAAATGCCCAACCTCTGCTAATGTGGTTTTCATTTTATATTAACTTAAGGTATTGATGTGAATTGTATTCAAACTCAGTTTTTCGTGATGCTTTTGGCACCAGAGCCTTTAGACCTCATTAAAAATAAATTGTAATGAAATGATTCATTTTTAACATTTGCCATTGGTGAAGTGGGGAGCTGGGCAGGTTATGAAATGAAATGCTGGTGACATTTTGGGTTGCAGGGAGTGTAAAAAATGGACTTTTTTTATTGCAACCACCAAAAAAAAACCCCCAAAAATCTTGGCATTTCCCTGATTTACTTGCTCTTGATATTCCCTAATTTTGTCCAAGGAGGAGAGGCCTGGCTGAAGGAATTTTTGGGATGTCAGACCTTCCTGTGCAGCTCCTTTCCTGAGCTTCAGCTCTATTGATTCAGCAAATGTCTCCTCTGCTCGGTGTCATTTGAAATATTTACCCAGAAGAAAAGAAATCCAATTGCCACACAATTCAGCAGCTCCTTTCTGTCCCCGCTCCGGCAGAAAAACAAAACTCAGCTCATATGTCATGGAATGTTCTCTACAAGAGCTTAATTAAATTTATAATGAAAATAACAGGGGATTAAGAAGACACGAGGGAAATACATTGCTCTTGCAGAGCATTCCAGAGGTGATAGAAGCAATTTGCAGAGAAAATTACCTGTTTGCTGCTCAGTTTCTATAGAAATTAAATGAGTCTTTACAAACTCTGGAAAAGTGCATTCCAGCCTCCGCTTTGTGACTGTGCAACTTGCAGCTTATTTCTAAAATTATTCGTAGATCTCCATCCCCCCACTTTTTCTTTCTTTCTTTCCCCTTTTTCAACTCCTTTTCAGTCTTTTGTCCCTGCTGATGAATCTGCTGCTGATTATCTCACGTTCTTACCCAAAGTTCACGGCCCAGGCCGCTCCTGGCAGGGCACGGCGGCAGCAGCAGGGCAGAAACCTCCTAAACAACTCGTTTAGATTCCAAAAAAATCAAAATTGTTGGCCCTTATGCCTCAAAAACCGTGATTTTGGGGTACCCAGAGCTGCCTGGGTGAGCAGGGTGGTGTGTCTGGTGTTGGCAGGAGTTGTGGAATGACTCTGGAGCGCTGCCCTGAGCATCCCTGTGCTGCAGCAGCTCCAGACATCCTGAGCCACGGCGATATTTCCAAACCAATCTTCAAATCCCTCAGAAAATCCCCACGTGCTTTGGCGTGGTTAGGACAGAAAACCAGAGGAGGGAAATTTCAGGCCCCTTAAAGCTGATCTTGTTCCAGCCCTGCTCCCTGCTGGAGCCACGCCGAGCTCTGTAAATCCTGGACGTGCTTTGGGCTGCCTGCTCTCCCTCTGCACCATCTCCAGCCAGGACATCCGTGGGGAAATGGATGGGATTTTCAGGACCCCGCGTTCCCTACGAGCAGCACACCAAGGAACTCAGATAAATCAATCAGCAGAGCAGGGGATGGTTTCACGAGGGGCTGGCACTGATTTCCTAAGTGCTCTCTCAGAGCTGGATCTGACTGTAATATAAATTCTCTGATGCAAAATCCATTTGAAGGGGAGATGCTTGTTGTGATGAAAACGTGGACATTTCTGTGGGAAGTGTGGCTCTTCCGTGAGGGAATGTTCACAGGAGAATGTTTGGAATTGAATTTGGTTAAATCCACGTTTTGCATTGCTCCTGCTTCCCAGCGACTCTGATTTGTTTGTTTGGCAGTGCTGCAATTATGCAGATATGGGATTAAATTAAAATTAAAATAATGCTGCGTTTTAGAGGAAAAGAGATCTGAATAAATACAGCTTGTGGGGGGGGGAAAAAAAACCCCTTATTTTTAGCACAAATGCTTGTTTTTTTCCATAGCCCCTTAGGTGTGGAAAATCAAGATGTTTCTGACAGCAATGATGTGGATGTAGGAGGCAGTGATTTTAATGTAAGAAGGAATAGTGAATTCTCTGTGTTTCTTTTTCTTGCAAGGAGGTGGTTGTAGGCTCTGTGCTGTGGCAGACGTCAGTGTGAGACGTGCCTGGCTCTGCTCAGCTTCTCCCTGGCCTGGCAGGATTCCTCCTGCTCCCTCCCCAGCCCATCCAGCACTGCCCCGTGCTCTCCCCAGCCCCAGGGAGGGGGTTTGTCCCTCGCTTTGCAATAAAACCACGTTATCCCCTCCAAAAGCAGCTCCCAGCCAGCTCCATCAGTGCAGGTGTGAGCTCCACTTGCATTAGAATAATGGGAAAGGGCCTGGCTGGGAATCAAGGAGCTCTTGCTGTTTGCTCCTAGCAGGCAGCTCATCCCCAGCAAGTTCAACATCTTTTGATCAGCTGCTGCTTTCCTCTCCTCTGGCTCAGAGCACAGCAGGGAACCCTTCTCCTGTGCAATTTGCTGCTGGCCTCCTTCTCTGGGAAAAAAAAAATAAAAAATAAAAAAAAAGCCCCACAAGCCCGAGCCCAAAAGTGATTGTTTTTAAAGCCTGAGGTTCTTGGCAGTGAGAGGTGGAGTCCATCTCAGTTTGGGGAGGAGATATCACAGTTCAGGCTCTCACTTTGGCAGTTCAGTGCTCCTCACACCCTCTGTGGCCTTGGGAAAAAAATCTTTTGTACCCACACAAAGCCCAGGAAAAGATTTATATCCCTCTGAGGGCACCTCAGATGTGCAGAGCCCCAAATCTGCTGCCCAGCCTGGGTTTGGGAGGGTCATGGAAACCATGGAATCTGTGAGCCCAAACAGCTTTTTGTGTGGCAAGGATTGGTGCTACCCACAGCAGGGAGAAACCCCCCCCTGGAACATCCCTGCTCTGAATTTCCCTTAAAAATGTATCAGGTACAGAGATCACCTCCAAATGAGCCATGAGAAAATCCAGAGAGCACGACTAACTCCCCATCCTGGAGGGAATTTCTTCTGAATAAAAAGAGATAAATAATCCCCCCCAGATTTCCTGGATAGAAAATGTCCCATTAACGACTCCGAGTCCTTCTGGAGCCATCACAGAGAGGAGCATTAGGCCGGGATCAGCAATCAGGAGCAGCAGTAATTAGCTGCAATAAGGGCTAAAATGAACCTTTGTTTGCTGCTGGGCTGCAAGGCCGTGACTTCAGAAAGAAAAGGGGAACGTTACAGACACTGAGAACTGACAGAATGGAGGTTTGGGGCATTTCTGGCCTGGTTCCGTGGCACTTGCAGCAGCCTGCTCCTCAGCAAGGCACAGCAGCCTTCTTATCACCAGCAAGATTTTATTGCTGTTCTTTGGGCAAACCCTTCATATCTGCTCCAAACAGGAAAAAAAAAAATCCTTACAAGGCGTTCAGGGAATTAATTTTCTTTCGCCTTGGAAAAGACTGCAGGTTTTGCTGAGGCTGCTCTGCCTTTATGTTGTTGAAATCTTTGTTTTGTAAGGATTTCTCCCAGGAGAGCTGAGCAGGGCTCTTTGCTGCCCAGTGTGCTGCTCCTTTTGGCTGAGCAGGGTCGTGTTCTGCTCCAGGGAATGCTGGAAAACGCCACAGGACATGAGCCCACCCAGACATTAAAAAGTGGCAGGGAGGAATCATGAGAGAGAGAAAACCAGAGAAAAGGTGGAATTCATCTGAAATCCGGTGAGCTGGGAAAATGCTGATTGTGAGGTCATTTTGGGAGTCTGGGAGCAGCTCCTGGGGAATCCTTGGCCCCACAGAATCACTGATGCTGGGAAAGCTCTCCAAGATCACATTTTGTGCATCCCAGCAGGGAAGGGCTGGTGCCCAGCCCTGGAATCCACCTGGGAAGTCTGGCCTCGCTGTGTTTGTAGGCTCAGGGGGAAATTTCAAACTGTGCCTGAAACACAAGCACGGATTTGGGGATTTTGGAGACTTGGCCAGCTGGAGGATGAGTCTGGCTGCAGAAAGAGCTTTTTGCCAGTGAGTTAAAGCTGTCAGGGCAGCCCCATGCAGCTCCTCCTGCCTGAACTCTCCTGCCTTCCCCTGCAGCACAGGGATGTGCTGGGCTGAGCCCCTGGATGGCACCCACAGGGGGACAGCTTCCCCCTGGCCTTGGGGCTCAAATGCCTGTTCCCAGCTCTGCCAGCCTGGCTGGGTGAAGGAGAGTGCCTCAGTCAGTCTGCTCATGGAACCAGCAGCTGCTCTGCCATCTTTGCTGGTTTTTTGGTGTTTTTTTTCCCCCAGCAAACTCAAAGAATGGTGCCAGCTCAAAGTCACTTTTGTGTTTGACAGCAGCTGTCCCAGGGGGAGGGAGGTGCTCAGAGGAGATGTACATATTTGTTTGGACTGGCACTGACTGCCCATTTCTTCACACAGACGAGCTCCCAGCTCATAACCTGTCTTGTTCAATCAGATTTGCAGCTCCTGGGTTTCCCTCTGAAGCTTTGTACATTTTCCAGCTGGTGATTTGACAGAGCTCTCTGAACTCGCGCTCAGGAGCTGCTCAGAGATTCTCTGTGTTGCTGTTAGCACTTGGAGACGAGATTCCACTTCTGGCTGATGTCAGTTTGGGCTTTTCTTGCTTTTTTTCACACGGCCTGAATAAAAAAAAAATCAGCTTAGTGGTTACCCTGTTCAATAAATATTAACGACGGCTGTCAGGAACGATTTGATGCTGTGGCAAGGGCTGAGGTTATGACCTGGTTTTCTGCCAGGTGAGGTTTGCAGCCCTTTCCATCTGCCCTGCACACAGCTCACAAGGATTTATGGAACAGCTGGATCCAGATAAGAAGCAGAAACAGCCATGAGGACCCTTGAATTCTGCTGGTTTATTTTCCCCCTGTGTGCAGAGTTAAAACCCCACAGCAGCAGCCACGGGAGGAGGATCTGGGTGGTGCCTGGCTGCTCTGTCCTGCTCTCCTGAGGTCAGGGGCAGAGGCTGATGGGGCAGGCTGTGGTCAGGAACTGGCCACATCCTCAAAAACTCCCCATCCCAAGGCTCCCAGGCTCCAGGTGAGGAGCTGTGGCATTGCCCCAGAGGGGCTCAGGGGCAGCAGGGAATTCTCTGGAATGGGCTGTGGTGTGATGGAGGGGAGGGGATGAAGGCTCCCGGGGGGAAAGCTGCTGTTCCTGCGGGGTCAGCGCTGCAGAGGAGTGTGTCCCCCCCCCAGCCAGGAGCTCGGGGGGCTGATTGCCCCCCTCTGTTCTGGGCTGAGCAGCCTCCCCAGTGCAGGGCCAGAAGCCCTGCAGAGCCCATTTTCCAGCTCCCCTTGTGCCAGTTCTGCTGCTGTGCCACACCTCGTGCCCCTGGCACGTGCCACCGACTCCCCTGGGCAAAACCAGCAAAAACTGCTTTTCACCGGGGGCAAGGACAAACCTGTGTTGCTGCCTCCCTCGCTGAGCCTGGCAGTGCTGCTGCAGCTGAGCTGGGGGCAGTGCCCTGGCAGCTCATCAGGGCTGCAGTTGATTGCGTGCCAGGCTGGCAGGATGGCAGCAGGGAGGCAGAGCTGCCCCGGCTAAATGCGCTCGCTCGCTCTCATCAGCCCTCTCCTTCTTCCCGGGCCCAGCATGGGGAGGCACGATGCTTTCCTCTCCTTTAGAAGGGTTTTGCTTGGCTTCTTAAGTCTCTTTAAAGGCATTTCTAGGTCTGTTAATTATTCATGACGTCTTAATTATGTTTAGGCCACTGTGATCTCTCTTTCTTTGGTGAAGAAAGTTGTTATTTGTGAGTCAAAAGCTCTTTATGAAGGAGACAGGCTGGAATCGTCAGAAAGACTTGGGGGAGCAGTTGGAGTTATTAAAAGAAGCTTTGATTAAAGGCAGGGAGTTAATTTAACAAGAGTAACTGGTTTTCTCTTTTTTTTTTTCCCTGGGTGTGCAGAACAAAGCACAGCCAGGGATGTGTCAGGGCTCACCTGGAGCAGCAGGACTCACTCAGGTGCCCCAGGAGATGGGCAGATCCTTCCTTTTATCTCTTTTGGGTGCTGTGAATGGCTCCTGTCCACAGGCTTAGAAATGAAATTTGGCTGTAAGGGTGAACCTCAGAGCAGCTGCCTTTGATGCTGCCAGGCTCAGGGCAGACTGGCTGAAAACAGCCTGGTGTGTCCTGTTTGATGTGAAAATATCGTTTATTCTGCTGTGTTTGGGAGGGGAGGGGGCACTGCAGCTCCTCATTTTCCCTCTGTCACGGTGGCACTGAGGTGAATCATCCACCAGGGAGAATTCAGCCTCGTTTGAACTCAGCAGTTCTGGAGATTCTGGTTTCTGCACAAGCTGGGGATTATTCTGTGTTGGATCAAAACTGAGTAAACCTTTGGATCTGAAATGCCATTAAACTGAAATTTTAGCGTGTTAGTTCTTGGACATGGACAGACAGCTTTCTTTCCCAGCAGTGGGAAGGATTTTCTTTGTACTATTTTTTCTTCTTCTTTTATATAAAGAAAATAATCTTTATTTAAAAGTGCTGATTAAGCCTGGCTGAGAGTCCACCTGCACAAACGCCAAACCTGAGTGTGTAGCCTGAGAAACCAGGGCAACATAAATTAAAATATTCCAAAATAAATGAATTAAGTCATCCAGCACGAATCCAGCTGGGCACCTCTGCCTTCCACCCCTTCCTCCTCCCTTCCTCCCCAGCCCACCGCTGCCTGGGAGAGGAGAGACATTTCAGACCATTTCCTTTCTGTCTGTGCCTTTCTGCATCTTTCCTTCCTCGCGTCTGGTTCTCGTGGCTGCAGGCAAGGCAAACACCAGAATTCTCAAGGATAGACAGGGGTAAGGGAGGAAAATGGAAAATAGCCTGAAAAGCAAGTCAGAAAAAGGCAAATCTCGTGTGAGGGCAGCTTTTCCTCCGTGTGTTTGAGCTCTGCAGCAGAACCACAGCCCCCTGGAGCCTGACCCTCAGAGCTGAGAGTAAACCAGAACAAAACAAGCAGAGGGACATCGGGGTGGCTTGTGCAAGTCTCTATTTAATGACAGTGCTGCATGAAGACATTGGTTGGTGTCACATGTACCTGTGATGGGCATTTATACATTCCTGACTCCTGGGGAGCCGTGGTTGCACTGGAGATTTTCACCACAAGAGGTAGTGGCTTTATTTTTCCTGTTTTCCTTTTTTTTTTTAATTATGATTATTATTTTTTTTTATTTCAGCAGGATTGGATAAGCTGGTTAGACCTACTGGAGTTCGTGTACTCTTCAGCCAGGAAGATTAACAGTTCTGTGGAGTGGGAGCAAGCAGGCAAGCAGCAAATACAGTGCAGGCAGAATTCACTGGCTTTTAATTCAAACCTGTTTGGGGGTGCAGAGGTCCCCACCCAGGGCTTCAGCAAGCTGGGAATCACAGGGAGGGAAAGCAGGAACAGGAAGACTCAAAAAGCAGAACGAAAGCTTCAATTATAAATAATGAATCCCAAAAGAGGGGCTAGAGCAAGGCTCTGGAGTTCTGGAGGAACAAAGAAATGAAATCTTCTGCTTAAGGTGTTTTTTAAAAACCAGCTCAGTGCCCTTCCCATCACCAGCACGTCCTGCCAGCAGAGGTCCTTGGGGAAGCAGAGGTTTGTTTTTTCCAGGGTGGAAGGAACAGTGAGGTTTGCCAGGTCAGAGCTGTGGCAGAGGCTCCCAAGTCCCTCGGGGTGCAGCTGACTCAGGATGGGTTCTGAGGAGCTCCCACAAACAGCTCCCACGTTCTCCTTGTGTCAGCACACTCTGCCCTTGCTCCTGGCACTGCCTCCCTCCTTGGCAAGCCAGAGGTGAGGATGACTTTGGTGCTGTCTCCAGAAGGGGAAGGCTCAGTCCTGCGTTTCAAAGTGCTTCGTTTGTCATCTGGAAGTGCAGGAGTTTTGTGGGGAAGGAAAACCTGCTGCAGAGACAGCCAGACCTGGCACTGCCACCTTCCCAAGGGCACCGGGGACATTCACATTCCCACAGTTTAGCCTGGAGTGTGAGGAAGGAGCAGCTTAAAGCGTCCTGGGGGTGAAGGGTGGGCTGCAGGTAATTCCTCACAGCCAATATTGCAGCTCTGGGAAATCCATCCTATTCATACCTGGGGGTTTTTGCTCCACATGAAGGACAGAGGCTTTTCCTGCAGCTTTTTTTTTTTTCTCTCCGTGGCATTTTGGAAGAGTTTTTTAGGCAGTGGTTCAGGTGGCTTGAGCTATAAGGTTCTGCTTCTAGATTCAGAAAAAAAAATTGGGAGCTAGGTACACAACATTGGAGGAGGATTTTCTTGGGTTAAAACTGGACACAAAGTAAAATTATGGCACAAAGTGAAGATATTATCCACGTTATCCTGAGGGATATTATTATTCCACTTATCCAGAGGGCTCACACCAGGCTTTAGTACAGGGCAGACTTCACCTATGACAACTTCCAAATACTTTAAAGCTTTTTTTGTCTATATATGTAATATTTGCTATTTTTATTCAGCTCCCCGCCTGTTAATTCCCCAAGTCAAATGGATCTTTCTGCTTGTAAATACATTAAAAGATGGACCAGTAGCTTGTTGCTATTTTTCTGCCCCAAAACCTTGCATCATTCTGTGACTGTTGGGTACCAGTCTGAGTTGGTTCCCATCACTGAGGGAATTTGGTGAAAACTGAGGGGAAGAAAGAACAGCTCATGTGTGCCTGAGATCTCTCGAGTTGGCGTTCCCAATTTTGCAGTTTTTAGCTGTGAAGAGCCAGGTTCAAATGTTACACAAGGCTGTGGGCTGAAAATCAAAACCCCTGGATCCCAGCCCATTCCAGGAATGCCAGGTTTGGAACAGCAACCTGTGGATTAAGGTGGGACTGCTGCTTCCATTTTAGAAAACAGCTGAGATTATGTGCTAGAGCTGCTTGGTGTAATCTCCTCCTGACTCAGAGCTGGAACGCATCCTGCCAGCACAGGAGAGTGCTCTGTTAGCAGCACAGGAAATCCAGGGAATTAAAGGAAACCCTGGCAGATCTCCACCTCATCTGAAGCAGAAACGGAGTGAATATTCCACAAACTGCATAGAGAAAAAAGGGATTCTATTGCTCTCCCAATTGTGTTTTTACTCCTTTAGAAAACAGCAGGAAACTGCACCCTGGGAGCCTGCCCCTGTTTATGGCTATTGCAACCCTCTGCTGCTCCACATCCTGCAGGAATTTCTAGCCAGACCTATTTCCACCTTGCTTTATTCACCTTGCTGTGTTTTATTTACAGAGATATTGCAAAATACCGTGTGAACTGAGTACAAACAGCACGTACAGCGTGGGTTTGGCAGTGCCAGATTCAGCGTGGTGAAATGATGCTCTTGTGGGGCTTCCATTCCTAAAATCCATGGAAAAATAGATAGCAGAGAGTAAGGGATGCTGGAAACATCCAGACCTTTCCAGAGTCCAGCTTGGACACAGGAGCTGGTCCAGGTAGGGGCTTTCTTGGCTTTTTATTCTGGCTTTTTCCAAAATGCACAGTTTTATCTCCTTGACTGTTGATTTAAATTAGGCACAATGTTATTCTGCACTCTCTGGGGAGAGACAGAGGCAAATCAGACCCGAGGTGCTCCTTGGGGCCCCTGATTTAGGTGAGAAGAACCAGCCCTGGCCTGGCTGGCGTGCTCAGGGTGCCCCCCCTGGCACAGTGTCCTCGTGTCTGTACATTCACCACGCTGCCACCCCTCCCCTGCTGTCACCCTGGGCAGAGCCTGGAGATGAGATGCTGGTGGGCAGAAATCACTGATGGGAGGTGAGGGGGTCCTGTTGGATGTACACCATGCAAGACAAGGTTCCCACTCCTTGAGTTTCTCTCTCCATCTATGTTTTTTGGCTTGGGGCTCCGAAATCCCTCCTATTCATTGCTATTTACACCGATGGTTTGACGTGAGACTGATGCCCCCTCCTCCCTTCCACCCATGGCTTGTAGGCTCACACTGCTGCAGGGTCTGTGGGTGGCAGAACCTCCTCGACCCGCCTGGGGACCTCTGAAAGTTTTTTGTGTTGTTTTTTATGTAATTTCCGAAGGCTTCAGCAGCTAAACGCCGGGTGAGTCAGCTGGAGGTGAAGGCAAAGCTATTGCACGGAGCTGGCAGAGGCCCTGGCTGGCTCCTGCTCCAAGCGGGAAGGATGGCCTTGTCTTTGGTGAGAGTTGTGCCGCTGACCCAGCGCCACGTCCTGCTGGCCCCGTGGCCACTCTGTGTCCAGGGCACTCCAGGCCGGGTGGCCACGGGCGAGAACCGAGCGAGAGCGCCTCGATCCTTGCGCTTCCACTTCCACCACGGCGCGAGGGCGGCTCTGAAAAGCGCCCTTGGGGCCGGTCCAGAGGTCACCCAGCGGGGTGAGAGACCCTCCCACCTCGTTCCATCCCCAGCAGGCGCTCGGGCACCGAGCGGTGCCCAGCTCAAGAGCTCCAGCCCCCTCCCCGGCTGCCCCGCCGTGCATGGATGGCATCGCTTCCTCTTCCCCCTGCGTTCCTAAAAAAAATGCGGGTGCTGTTTGTGACTTTTAGCAGTGGAGGATCTTCATGAAAGCCTTGCGAAACTCGATGTTGAAGGTGGTGTAGATAATCGGGTTGACAGCGCTGTTGACATAGCCGAGCCACGTGAAGGCGCTGTACATGGCCGGCGGGATGTTGCAGTCGCAGTGCATGTTCAGGATGTGAGTGATGAAGAAGGGGAGCCAGCAGATGATGAAAACACCTGGGGGGGAAAAAAGGAGAGAGGAGGGTTTTGATTGCTGAAAGCTGGGCAGCTTCTCAGCAAGGTTCTCTTTGGTGGAAGGGGAATTTATTTCCCAGAGGAATGAGATTTGTGTTTGCGTGCTCAGTGTCCTGGTCTGCGTTCTACCCTGGTACTAAAGAACTCCTCTGCTCGTGGAACGAGCCCAGACACAGCAGAAACTCTGCCCTTTAAAGGTGCCAGCTCTGCTGAGCTCTGCTGCCTTTTGCTCCAGCAAGCCCAGGAGCTCTCCCCTGTTTTGGGAGCTCAGATGCCCCCGAGAGGGGCAGCTTTGGGCACCCTTAGTGCAGCACTGTGCGTGGCCGGGGAGGAGGGACCCTCCCCTGGGCAGCCCTTTGCCTGCTATCCTCTGATATGTGAAGGGAAATGGGTTCTGAGGGAGGTTGGGAAATCAGCCTGCGCGGGACACGGGCGCTGGCATTTCTGCAGGGAGCCCAGGGCAGCCAGGGCACGCTCTCACCGAGCACGATGGCCAGCATCTGGGTGGCTTTCTTCTCCTTCTGCTGGGACAGTTTCCTCCTGATCACGGCCTTGAGCAAGTTCCTCGTCTTGCCGTTGGGCAGGGAGTGGATCTCGAAGACCTTGGCTGTGTGGTGGGATTCTTTGGCGTGGCCGTTCTTCTCCACCTTCCCAGGGCTGCTCAGGGGTGCCTGCAGGGTAGAGTTGTTGCCCCGATTAGAAGCAACTGGCACAATCAACTGGTGGTTACTTGGTGCTGTGGGTTTGAGGGCCGTTTTCTCAGGGGGACTGGTACTGGACACCATCTCCATTTCCATCTCTTCTATGTGACTCTCTGCCTCCTGGACAAGAATCAAATGTCCACAACATAATGACAGGTAAATACACAGAGAGGAGCAACGAGCATTCCTTACAGAGTGAAGCTGGATGATGCTGGAGAACAGTCAGTCCCTCGTCTCCCTCCCTGCCTGGCACCTGGAGGAAGGGCTGTGCTGTGTTTGGGTATTCTGGGCAGGTGGGATGGACAGAGCTGCACTGGAGGATTCTCCTTTTTGGCACAAAGAGGCTCAGAAATGGGGGAGACGCTGTCTCCACTCTCTACAGATTTTATTCAGGTTTTCAGAATGCAAATGAATAAAAATGGAATCGACAACCAAAACCCAACAAAGCCAATGCAATCCAAGATTTAAATAACAGAGAGGAGAAGGAAATCAAAGGCACAAAAATGTTCAAATGCCGTGGCTTTTAGAGCTGATCTTTCGGTGAGCTTAATCTGGCTTTGTGAGCTCTGTGAGCTTAAACCCCCTGCTTCACTCCAAGGAATGGGAAGACTATTTAAATTTTGAGATTGAACGGTAACCTTTGCTCTTAGGTTTATTTTTCTCCCACCCTACATAAATTAACCTCATGTCCTGAGGGAGAAGGGGAAGGCTGAAGGCTCTGGAAAGCTCCCACTTCTCTTTTAACACTCACCACTTTGCGCTTATTAACTTGGAAGCTCCCATTGGACTTCACAATAACTGTGCAGAGCTTGACGTCTTCTGGATGAGTGCATTTGTCCTAAGGGGCAAGCACCAGCTCAGAGGTTACACAGGCAGAGAGGGGTTGGGAAGGGAAGCTGGTAAGGGAGGCACGTGGGAATACAAAGGGATGAATCAGGAGCTCATCAGCGCGGCTGAGGAGCCGGGCAGGATGGAGAACTGATGGAGAACTGCCGTGGAGGAGCAGGGATGGGGGCTGCTACCCCCTGTGCTCTTCACCAGAGGAAGGAGGCCACGAAGCTCTGCTGTGTTTGTGTGTCCCTGTGTCGCTGCCTCCTCTGCAGGCAGCAGGGTTTGGAGATGGAGCGTGCCCCTGGCTGTGCTGCCAGAGCCCTGCTTTGACAAGAGGAGTGACAGCCAGCTGGGCTCCCTCACACGCAGCTCCTGCAGGGAGAGGCTGGTCCTGCACAGCTGTCCTTCCCAGGGAGGAGCTGTGCACCCCGGGCACTGCCACCGAGCTTTGGGGACACCTGACAGGAGCTGTGGGGACACCTGACAGGAGCTGTGCACCCCAGGCACTGCCACTGAGCTTTGGGGACACCTGACAGGAACTGTGGGGACACCTGACAGGAGCTGTGCACCCCAGGCACTGCCACTGAGCTTTGGGGACACCTGAGAGCCTAAAGGGGGAGGCTCCAGGAGATCTGGAGAGGGGCTTGGAGTGGTAAGGCACGAGGGAATGGCCTTAAATGAAGGAGGATGGGTTTAGATTGGATATTAGGGAGGAATTCCTCCCTGGGAGCGTGTGAGGCCTGGCACGGGGTGTCCAGAGAAGCTGTGGCTGCCCCATCCCTGGGATTGTCCAAGGCCAGGCCGGATGGGGCTTGGAGCCACGTGGGATGTGGAAGGTGTCCCTGCCCATGGGCTTTCATGTCCCTCCTGACCCAAACCATTCTGTGATCCTGCAGGACTGACTCACACACGGTGCAGCCTCCTGGCTGCCCCAGCCCAGCCCAAGGCCACGCTCGGGGTTACTGCAGCAGCTCCTGGTGCAGATCTGCTGCTGGAACAGCCCTGAGATCCAGCGAGGAGCCCCAGCCAGCCAGCTGGGAACCCACGGCGTGCAGCCGGGACCCCAAACCCGCCACAGCACCCACCTTTGGGAGATTTTGGGTGGTGTGGGGCAGGGGGAGCAGGGCAGGGGGAGGGTGCAGAGGCTGGTACCTTCAGGGGGGCCTGCGTGTCCGAGTCCAGCACGTGGCTGCTGCGCTTGGTGCTGACGCGCTTCCTGCGCCGCCGCAGCACGATGTAGATCTGCACGTACACCAGCAGCGTGACGATGAAGGGCACGTAGAAGGACACGATGGAGGAGTACACCACGAAGGCAGGGTTGCCAATGATGCACTCCTTCTCGTCTGGAAGAGAAAAGCTTGCAGGGCTGGCGTCCCCGCTGAGGGGGTCGCCGCGCTGGCTGCCCTGGGGCTGGACGGAGTCACATCACCCCCAAAAACTCCTGCTGCTCCTTGCCTTGCAGCTCAGCACGGCTGATCCCGTGCTGCATCCGACCAGCATTGCCAGGAAACTGCTGCCTGAACTGCCAGTCCTTTCCTCTCCTGCCTCGGGGAAGGTTTTGTCCCACGGCTTTCCTTTTTGTGTGTTTTAACAGAGGGAGGATTTTGAATTTGTAGTGGACTAATGTTAAGGTAACACAGATTGGTGTTGTGTGAAATTCTAGGTCACCTCAGTCCTGGTGAGTGTGAAACCCAGCTCTGGAATAGCTGGAGATGAAACACACCCAGAATCAGCGTGCAAACAGTGAGGGGTGGCAGTGGGAGAGAACAGTTCCAAAATACACCTCAGACCCGATCCCACCTTTATTCCTGGCTGCCTGGGAGGACAGCAGGAGGCAGCTGCAGGTGGCAGAGGGACAGAACACTTCCAACACACCTCAAACCCGATCCCACCTTTATTCCTGGCTGCCTGGGAGGACAGCAGGAGGCAGCTGCAGGCGGCAGAGCCCTCACCTGTGTTGTTGAGGCCAAAGAGGAGCGGGCAGGAGATGGCAAAGGAGAGCACCCAGACCACGGCGATCATGACGGTGACCCTGCGCTTGGAGCTGTAGCGGGTGTTGTAGAGCATGGGCATGGCCACGGCCGTGTACCTGCAGGGGACACACCCCAGGCTGCTGTCACCCTGCCACGCCTGCCACTGCACAGCTCGTGTGTCCCAGGGCGGCTGCAGCCACACCAGGAGGGGCGAGGCTGGGTCAGCTCAGCATGAAGTTCTCCTCCCACCCTTCCCACCAACGCCCCTGCACCACCCCAGAGCACAAAGAGAAGTGCCAGGCCCGTGGGACACAGAGCAATTCCATCTTCACCCCCAGGAGCAGCGTTTCTGTGCCTCCTGACAGAACTCCCTGCTCACAGCTCGTCGAGATCCTCTAAGCTGCTCTCCAAAAAACTCCCACTGGTTTTGAGCCCCTGAGTCCCAGGTAAACTGTGACCACACAGAGGTGGCTGGGACTTGCCACCCTGGGGTTGGCACAGCCTGGTGGCACAGAGCCCTCACCTGTCAATGCTGATGGCACAGAGGTTGAGGATGCTGGCAGTGCACATCATGACATCCAGGGTGACAAAGATGTCGCAGTGGATGCGACTGAAGCGCCACTCCCCCACCACCTGCAGAGAGAGAAGGGGCTGGTGAGCAGTTCCTGGGGCTACTGGGCAATTCCTGGGGCTGGAGAGAAATTCCTGGGGCTGGAGAGCAATCCCTGGGGCTGGTCAGCAATCCCTGGGGCTGGTCAGCAATCCCTGGGGCTGGAGAGCAATGCCTGGGGCTGGTCAGCAATCCTTTGGGGCAGGTGAGCAATCCTTTGGGGCAGGTGAGCAATGCTTGGGGCTGGAGAGCAGTTCCTGGGGCTGGAGAGCAATCCTTGGGGCTGATCAGCAATCCCTGGGGCCAGAGAGCAATCCCTTGGGCTAGTGAGCAATCCTTTGGGGCTGCTGAGCAGTTCCTGGGGCTAGTCAGCAATCCCTGGGGCTGGTCAGCAATCCCTGGGGCTGGTGAGCAATCCCTGGGGCTGGAGAGCAGCTCCTGGGGCTGGTCAGCAATCCCTGGGGCTGGAGAGCAGTTCCTGGGGCTGTGCTGGGCCAAAGGCAGAGCTCTGCCCCTTCCAAGGGGGAGCTGAGTTTCCCTCCCCTGCTCTCTGTGGGTTTGGGCAGCCCCAGCACAAAGCTGGGCTCACCTTCCAGTGCCACCGGGGAGCACAAGGCTCCTCCAACTCACAAGGGAAGATAAAGGAGCTTAAACAGCTCCCTGAAGCATTTCAAGGCAGAATGAGGAGGGAAATACATTCATTTTGATTCCCAAACACCTCTAATTTTACTTACAGCTTTTTTCCCAGACAGTTTTTTCCAATTCCACCCAACAAAGGTCAGCAGCAGACAAGCAAGAGCTTCCCTTCATTTCTTAGTTTAAAAAATCGGGGTAGGCATTCCTCACCTTTTTTATTTTTGGTGAACAAAATGAGTTTAATTCAGAGTGAAAGCCTTTAACACTCCACACGATGTGCTAAAGACAAAGAACTAATGATAACACTTCCAGGCACCAGTAGCCTTTTTTCTCTTCACTTCTCTTGCTGTTGAAGCTGAACTTTGCCAATTAAGTTTAATAGCAATTATTCGGACTGCTGTGTTTGACATGTGATGAAAAAAAAAGTATATTTCCCTCTAACAAAAATAGAGCCCTACTGCATTTGAAAATAGAATGAATAAGATATCTATTCTTCAGTTATTTCTGCTCTGATATACATAACCATAGGCAGCATAAAGAAGGGAGAATGACTGCATTGAAGCCTGAGTGACAGATGAATACTCAGTGATTAAAAAAGCACTTAAGAGACAGTTACATCAGGAACTTTGAGGAGAATTTGCCCAAAGGCAAAGGTTTCCAGCCAGATCCAAACCTCTGGGAAACAATTGCCCGAGGGCATGGTTTGGGGGAAGCCGGGAGCTGCAGCAGTTCTTTCTCTTGGTGTTTTCACTTGTGTTGGAGAAACCTCCAGAATTTGGGGGTAAAATATCTCTTTGTACCAAATCTGGGCTGTTTTCAAGTGTTTCATTTTGATTTTGAGTTTTAGGCCGAGCCTGTGACACAAAACCTGGAGAGAATTGTCCCAGCTGGCAGGTGAGGCAGCTGTGGTTCCTGACCAGCCCTGCACTTGAACCCAGAAAAGAGAGAATTTTGCATCGCTTGTGGTTTGTTCTTCTGCCTGAAAATTAAAAAGGGTCTGAGAGGTTCTGGCTGGACCTGAGGGAGCAGGAGCTTCTCCCAGCACCAGCCTCTGCTTCAAACTGGTGGAAAAGGAAGAGCAGAAGGAGATGGAAGCCCCAGAGGCAGTGCCTGCCTCCCACCAGCCCATGGCCACGTTAATGAGCTTCAGCAGAGGCTCCAGCGCCATGAAAACAATCATTAACTCGGTGATAATTAGCACTGTGCTCTCTCACAGCCCGGGCCACCTCAGTGGCTTTGTTTTGCTTTGCATCAGGACTCACTGGTGATCCCTCCTTGCCCTGCTCTCCTCCCTGTGTTATCATCCCTCCCGTGAGTGAGCAAATGGTTTGTGCTGAAGGCTGAGCTGTGAAAAGTGATTTTTTTTCCCTTTATATTGTGATATAAAGCTGCGGATTCCCATCCTGCTCCCACAATTGCCTTCCTGCAGCCCTTCAGAAACAGGGCCTTGATTGCTATTTTTTTTTTCTGATTGCTGGATTCAATGATCCTTGTGGGTCCCTTCCACCTCCACAAATTTCATGTGGTTTCAGTGTGATGCCCATGGTGGAGTTTTGAACACAGAATTGGGGTCCTTTCCCTCTTGACCCTGAGTTTTTGGTGCAACTGGGCCATCATTTAGCCCTCTGAGCAGCAACGGGGTTTCAAACTACCTGCTCTCCCATCCTCCTCCTGGGAAAAAAATGACAATTTCAGGGATAAAAAAGCTACAATTTCAGGAACAGAAAAAAACCCGCAATTTCAGGAACGAAAAAACCTACACTTCAGGGAACAAAAAAACTGTATTCAGGGCACGAAAACCACTTGGGGAGGATTGAGGAGGCTGATTTCCAGGCTGCTAAACCCTCCCCATCCTTCCTGGAGCCACATCCCGAGCCCTTACCTCCATGTAGACCACCCAGGGCATGCAGAGCGTGGCCACCAGCAGGTCAGCCACGGCCAGGCTGACGATCAGGTAGTTGGTGGTGGTCTGCAGGGCTCTCTCCCTGGACACTGCCATGCACACCAGGACGTTGCCAAAGACGATGATGAAGATGAGGAGGGCGAGCAGCACGGCGTAGTAGTTGTAGTGCGGTTTCTGAGCCGCCTCCGAGGCGTTCAGGGCCCTGCTCCAGTTCCTGTCCCCGTCGTACCACGAGAGGTTGAGGGGATCCATGGGGGCCCAGGTGCCGGCTGCCAGCTCCACCCTGCCACTGGGTGGGGGAGAGGATGTTGGGTCAGCGGTGGAAAAAATGGAAAAGTGAGAAAAAGAAATGAAAAAAGTGAAAAAAAAAATAAAATATCAGGTTTCTGCTGCCTCGCTCGTGACCTGCCCGGGGAGGTGGTGGAGTCACCATCCCTGGGGGTGTTTAACAAAGCCTGGATGGGCACTGGGGGCCAGGGTTCAGTGAGGTGTTGGGGCTGGGTTGGGTTCAATGGTCTTGGAGGTCTCTTCCAACCCGGTGATTCTGTGAATTCTCTGAATTCTGTGAATTTTGGGAATTCCTAGGGAATGGGGAGGTGGTGGAGTCACCATCCCTGGGGGTGTTTAACAAAACCTGGATGGGCACTGGGGGCCAGGGTTCAGTCGATGACCTTGAAGGTCTCTTCCAACGTAGCAATTCTGTGAATTCTGTGAATTTTGGGAATTCCCAGGGACCAGGGAGGTGGTGGAGTCACCATCCCTGGGTATGTTCAAAACAAGCTTGGATGGGCACTGGGAGCCAGGGTTTAGTGAGGTGCTGGGGCTGGGTTGGACTCGATGACCTTGAAGGTCTCTTCCAACGCAGCAATTCTGTGAATTCTGTGAATTTTGGGAATTCCCAGGGACCAGGGAGGTGGTGGAGTCACCATCCCTGGGTATGTACTCGGTGACCTTGAAGGCCTCTTCCAACGCAGCAATTCTGTGAATTCTGTGAATTTTGGGAATTCCCAGGGACCAGGGAGGTGGTGCAGTCACCATCCCTGGGTATGTTCAAAACAAGCCTGGATGTGGCACTGGGTGCCAGGGTTTAGTGAGGTGTTGGGGCTGGGTTGGGTTCAATGGTCTTGGAGGTCTCTTCCAACCCGGTGATTCTGTGAATTCTGTGAATTTTGGGAATTCCCAGGGACCGGGGAGGTGGTGCAGTCACCATCCCTGGGTGTGTTTAACACAGCCTGGATATGGCACTGGGTACCAGGGTTTACTTGAGGTGCTGGGGCTGGACTGGACTCGATGATCTTTAAAGTCTCTTCCAACCTGGTGATTCTGTGAATTCCCTGGAGCCTGTTCTCCCTGCCCTGGTGAAATGTTTGGCTGGAAATGGGATGGATGCAGAGCTACTGACCCAGGCAGGGATTGCAGAAGTTCCAGTTCACCCCCAGGTTTCTGTGCCAGTGACTCAGTGTTACAGCTGCCTCAGGCACAGTGCCTGGGATGTTTTGTGCCCTGCCATTCCCTGCTCCCTGTTAGGTGTGCACAGTTCAGGGCAGAAGTTCCATGACCCACTTTGTTTATTTTCCATGTGCTTCGTTGGGCTTTGGGCTGTATTCCTTTCATTTTTTTTTTATTTTGTCTTTTCCTTATATGTTTTTTTTTTCCCTCCAGCA
The DNA here is from genome assembly GCF_017590055.1 of Onychostruthus taczanowskii. NCBI lineage: Eukaryota > Metazoa > Chordata > Aves > Passeriformes > Passeridae > Onychostruthus > Onychostruthus taczanowskii. Next base: position 1,247,087 of record NW_024501792.1, on the reverse strand, counting down.
GTGAAATAAATAAATTTTAAACCCCTAGACCTGAACAGTGACAATGATGGGACCTGACAACAGCAGCTTTTGCAGTCAGGGCTGGGCTGTGCTGCCTCTGCCATTGCCCCAGTGAGGTGACAGTGAAGGGGGACATGGTGGGGACAGCACTGCTGCCACCCCACAGCCCTCAGCACCTCCTGGCACTGGCAACATGGCTTTCCTGATTTTCCTTGGAAAATCTTATCACAGCAACACCCCCAGCGTTCCCTGGCCTGTGGCCACGAGCTGTGCTCTCCTCCAGAGGTAAAACATAAAAAACCTTGGGATTCCTGTGCAGTTCCTAAATCTGTGGGAGCCCTGCTGCTTGTTTTACCCACTGAGAGTGCCTTCTGGACTTTTTCTGTCTCTCTGTGCTGTCACAACACCCTAAAGAAATTCGGCTGCTGGGACAGAGGTTTGCATGCCATTAACTTGAAATTCAGAGAACAAAATCTCCTCTGTGCTGAGGGAGGTGAACAAACCAAGCTCCAGGAGGATGTGGGGAGTGGAGGGCAGCTCTGGGGGCTGCTGGTTTGGGTCTCTCTCTGGTGCCAGGGTATGAAAATGTAAATTCCATATTTGCGAGGGGACCTGCAGAATGTTTGGCCCCTGGGAGAGGTTTCTCCTGTCTCCTGGGAGAGGTTTTCCCTGGGCCCTGGGAGAGGTTTCTCCTAGGCCCTGGGAGAGGTTTTTCCTGCCTCTTGGGAGAGGTTTTCCCTGTCTCCTGGGAGAGGTTTGTCCTGGTCCCTGGGAGAGGTTTCTCCTATCCCCTGGGAGACATTTTTCCTGATCCCTGGGAGAAGTTTTTCCTGTCTCCTGGGTGAGGTTTTTCCTGTCCTCTGGGAGAGGTTTTCCCAGGTCCCTGGGAGACATTTTCCCTGGTCCCTGGAACAGGTTTTTCCTGGCCCCTGGGTGAGGTTTTTCCTGTCTCCTGGGAAACATTTTTCCTGGCCCCTGGAAGAGGTTTCCTCTGGTCCCTGAGAGAGGTTCTTCCTGGCCCCGGGAGAGGTTTTTCCTCTGTGTGGGAGGATTCCTGATCTCCTGCCCAGGAGGGTTCCCTGCAGAGCTGCCAGGGCAGGGCTCTAACGAGGGACATCCCCACACCACACCTGAGTCCCGCTTGGAGAAGGGATTTCCACCCAGCAGAAGCAATCTGGGCTGGAACCTGAGAACCCCCTCAGTTCATAAATCATTATAAATCCTGACCTCTCCAGAACCCAGCCAGCAGGAAAGGCCAACACCTGCCTGGGAGCTCCTGAGCCTTTCACAGAGGCCTCATGTTGTGCCAGGGAGGTTTATTTGGATATTGTGGGGAAAACATCCATGGAAAGGGTTGTCAGGCACTGGGACAGGGAGTGCTGCAATCAGCATCCCTGCAAGGGCCCAAAACCCTGCGGATGTGGCTCCCGGGGCTGTGCTGGTGCTGGCTTGGCCAGGCTTTTCCCACCTAAATAATTCCGTGTTTCTGGGGCCTCATGCCCTGCTCAGCCCTTCCTAGGATCAAATATTCCATGTCTGAGGGAGGGATCAAATACTCCATGTCTGAGGGAGGGATCAAATATTCCATGTTTGAGGGAAGGATCAAATATTCCATATTTTGTGGAAAGATCAAATATTCCATATTTGAGGGAAGGATCAAATATTGATCAAATATTCCATGTTTGAGGGAAGGAACAAATATTTATCAAATATTCCATATTTTGTGGAAGGATCAAATATTCCTTGTTTGGGGGAAGGATCAAATATTGATCAAATATTCCATGTTTGGTGCAAGAATCAAATATTCCATGTTTCCCAAGCTGCATCTCCACAAAGACCACACCGGGAGATCTGGCCCTGCTCTCAGACACCCCAAACCAAGGCCACTTAATTTCCTTAATAAAAGACAAAAGCGACTTCGATTTATTAAACCACGTAAGTGATCAAAATAGCAAAACATTTGCAAATATCAAATTCACCTGGGAACAATGGTTTCTTTATGTTTCACTGAGCTTTTGTGTGCTTTTCTCATTCAGAGAACAATTTGGATAATAATCCTTGGAAATTTGTTGCATATGGGTCCTTAATAGCTGATAATTCAAAAAGTGTCTGTCTGACAGTGCTATCAGCAGCACTTGATAGCTCTACAAATGTCTTCTTAGGAGCTGTCAAAGTGTCAGAAATTAATTAAATGTTAGCTTCTGTGACTCAGAGTGAAGGGGAAAAATCAATGCTAAATACAGCAACAGTTTTTTCTCCTCTCCTGTTGCCCTTTCATAATGCAAAACTATCTCGAGGAGGCAGAACCATGCAGAAAATGTAGGGTGGGACAAAAAAAAATTAAAAAAAAAAAAAAAGCAGGGGCATGGAGAAGTGTCTTTGAGGTGTAAAAGGGTTTGAGATGGGCAGGATCAGCCCCTTGGGCCTGGGCTGGATTTTCTGAGCTCTGGGTGCAGGAATAAAAATGGCTTTAAAAGGGAAAGGCCACAGAGAGGGAGATGGGCTCAGCAATTCCAGCCTTTTCCAGGCTGTTCCAGCTCCCTGCTGGAGTTGGAGGAGTCATTTATAGCTCATCTCTTGTGTCCATTCATCAGCAATTTACTCAATGGTGCTTAGGGAGTGTGTAAAAATCCCTGGATAAAGTAATCAACATTTCCCTTCATTTCCTTCCTGTCTTCCTCAGGATTTTTTTTTTCTTTAAATAGAACTATTTTCACAGTAATAATTTTTGTCCTTATATGCATCGTGGGGAAAGTTAATGTTTGAATATTGTACAAAGGAAAAGATTTGGTGTTTCTATTTAAAAAAATAAAAAGTTTTAGTTTGGGAATATGAAACAGAAGAAAAAGCTCCAAATATTTTGCATGTAAAAGGGAAACTTAAACACCAAAATCTAGGAATTAAAACGGTGTGATCACACAATTAAAGGCTGTATCCAGTACACATCCTCGTGGTACAAACTACAGCTACATGGACAGCTCTGTAAATTCCCAGCTTTGCAAAATTGGAGTTTTCAGCCCTAAAAAGAAGCTTCTCCTCCCCAGCCCCGGAACTGGCAGCGTTTGGAAGCATTCTTGGTGGCCATTAAGGAGGTTTGTGAGTCTCTCAGTCCTGCTTTGAGCAGCAATTTGGATTTCAGTGCTGACAGCTCCTCAGAAAGAGGAAAGAAAGAAGCACTTAAAGAGCTGGCTGGGAAAGGGACAGCTTTCCCCTGCCCAGCCCAAAAATTGCATTTTCCTGGGGAAAAGGGAGAGGGAAGGGATTAAAAACCACAGGGAAAAAAAGGCACAAACAGCACCCGGCTCTGGCCTGGCTGAAGCTCCTGAACAGAGATAAAACCGAGCCTTGGTTTGAGGGAGAAAGAGCCCAAAAAGGAACAAATTCCCTTGAGAATTAAGGGCAGCAAAGCCGCTGTAATTCCCACCCCGGCGATTTCCAGGGTGGCTGAGCTGATCCAGCCATGGATTAGCTGCAGGGTCAAGGGCAGACAGGGCTGCAAGGTTGCAGTGTTTGGTGGCAGCAGTGCAGCAGCACCCTGCTGCTCATCCCTGCTCCAGAAAACCTCCCTGCAAACATTTTTCCAGCAGCTGGGGGTGTGACATCTCACCAATACCTTATTTAAAAAATATAGTTTAAGTCTTGCTACTCTGGCTGAGCTAGCAGCTCGCTTGTAAGTTCCCGTGTAAACAAATCATGAAAATAAAAATCAATCTATTCTAGTGAGAAAAATGTTCACACCTCTAAAAGCAAAAAGTCTTTCCCATAAGAATCTGCAAAAACAATATGTAAACACCTAAGTAGAGAAAAAGTCTTAACACGTACACATACAGACATTTCCTAACAAATAAAAAAATATATATAGTTTAAAATGTATATAAAATATATATTTTTTTATATCATACAGTATATAATATAAATATACCATACAGTATATAATATAAATATATCATATAGTAAATATAGTAGCAAAAAAAAAAAAAAAACCAATTTGATTTAACACAGTGCCTTCTGATAGCCCTATAAAAATATGAGTTGTACAATAAAGATTCAGCTTTTCAGCTTAAGAAACCAAGAGTCCCGTGTGTTTGAATTACAGCAGGAGGGAATCTGCTGGAACCCACAGGGACAAGGCAGGCAGGACAGGGCCTGGAGTGCAGAGCCAGGGGTTTGCCCTCCTCTGCTGGCAGCTCCCCGTGCTTTTGCAGAGAGCAGACTGGAAAATGTTCATTAGCTGTGGCAGTATTTCCCCGTGATGGATCCTCTAATCACGGTGGTGCCAAAGAGCACGAGGGGGATGCTCACAGCCCAGCAAAACCCTGCGTGTCTCTGGCAGCAGCTGGAACCTTTTTCCTCTCAGAAACAGCAAAGTTGGAACTCTCCTTTTGGTTTTCACACCGCCTGAAAACCCTTCGAGGTATAAAACCCTGGCAGGGCTGATCCTGGTAAAGGTTTGGGGCCTTGGACCAAAACTTCAGCCAGCCTTTGCTCCTGCATGGATGCCCCCAAGGTTTTGCCTCAGGCGTGACCCATTTAGGATAAAACCTGGAGTTCAGGGTGAGCTTTCAGCGCCCAAGCTTTCCTCTGGACTCAAGGCACGATTTTGGGACCTAACTCCCCACCCCGAGGAGCATGTCCCACTCACAGCAGCCTCCACCTGCTGTCCCCAAGGCATTTGGCCTGCAGGTGTTGCTAAATTGATATTTCCTGCTAATTGCTGCTGCCCAGGGGTGCCCATCACTCCCAGACAGATCCTCTCCAAAGGCTTGGCACAGAAATCGATGTCTAAGTGGAATTTGCACAGAACACTGCCTCCCTGGATAGTGGCACTTTGCTCTGGAATTCTGGAATCAGCGGGGCCGTAGGAAACTGTCAAACTGACATCCTTTCTGTCCCCAAGGTGTTGGCTTGGCTCTGCTGAGAATGCAACCAAGATATTCCACTCAAAGGAAACAACATCATTTCTTCGGAGCAGAGAGAAGGTGGAAGAAAAGGGAAGGGGGAAATGTGTTTGAGGAGCTGCTTTGTTTCCCTGCTCAGGGGTTTTGTGGAGGGGGGAAAAAAGCATCTCCAGGAGTAGTTTCACTATTTTTTATTTTGCATGCAAGCCCAGAACTGCTGTGGATTCCTGGCTGTGGTTCCCTGAAGAGAAAGGAAGGTGTGGAACAGCTGCCACTGAGTGAGAACCTTTAGCTATTCATTTCTGCTCAGGGGACAGGTCTGCAGGCGCTGAGGAGGAGGAGGAGAGGCCAGGAATGAGGAAAATATTGTAAATCCTTGGCCTGGGAGCGCTGCTGGTGCTGCTGAAGATGCCCATGCCCTGCCCTGGGCTCCTCAGCTGGCACAGAAGTCACCCAGCAGAGCCCTGGTGGCTTTAAATAAACGAGCCTCCCCCGGGCACTGATGAAATGCAGCGGGGAGGTGACAGGGGAGGTGACAGCCGTGACTGAGGGCCTGGCAGTAATTACACCTGAGCGCTTCTGAGCACGGCGTGGAGGAGGCTCAGCTCTGCTTTCCACACTCCCCGTGCCCTCTCCGGTGCCCAGGAACCAGCACCTTTCATGGGCAGGAGGTTTGGCCACCCCTGCACCCACAGGGGCAGAGCTAGAGACAAAAATCTGATACAGGCATCTCCTCGAGCCCGGGCTTGTGAGCTCTTGGAGATCTATTCCGACAAAAATCCTGCCCAGGCTGGGGCTTTCAGCGGGATGAATTCTAATTTCAACACTGCAGCCTTCATATCGATCAAGCCAACAGTTCTGCCGTCAGCTCCTTCCAAAAACCTTTTGATTTCTGGAAAACCTTCCTCCTCTGCCTCTCTCCCGGCTCCCCGTTCCCCAGATCCTTCGCTATCCAAGATATCAAGGGTGTTTTAATTGCAGCTATTGCTCACTTCTGATTCAGAAGAATTCTGTGTAATACCTAATCGGGTGCTCTTGCTCGAAGGTGCTCACAGTGCCCCTGAGCAGCTGATGCCAGCTCTGCCAGGTGCTCAGCAGAGCTCTGAGGGTGACAGCACCCCGCTGCCACCGCGGCCTCGGAGTCACCCAGCCGAGCTGCTCTTGCTGACGCCGCGGTATTTTCTGTTCCCAGCGCTTCCCTGCCTGACTATGGCAGAGCTAAAAGCTCCCTGCACCAATTCCAGGCTGGGATTCACCCCCTGCCAGGCGGCAGAGACCCTCAGGAGCCTCCTCGGGAGTGCAGCGAGGGTTTCCAGCCTCTGGGAGAGGGTTAGCAGGACAACTCCAGTGCCTGGGGACTCCAGAATGTCAGGGCTCAGCGCTGGTTTTGAGGCAGATTTCTCAGTTCTCCATTTGTGGTGCTGCTCCTTCGATCATCCCTCTTTCCCTACGGAATTTTTGCAGAGTTTGAATTTGTGGGAAAGGGAAGAAGTTTTTTCCATTTTGTCCTTCATCCCTGTGACGGAGCAGAGCCTTCCCCAGGAGCAGAACCTTCCGCTCTGCCCTCCCAGCTGAGCTCCAGGGCACACATCAGGCTGGACCCCCTGCAGAAGGATGTCCTAACCTGAATTTCTCTGGGGATTCACTGCCTGCTGCTTTCAGGCCCTCTGCAAATCTCATCATTCCATGTTTCTTAGCAAGTCCTCATGGAAGGGAAGAATTCAGGGATATCTTCCCTAGAGGAGGAGGAATGCTCCTGTAACTTCCTTTAACCTGCCCTTCTGCTAATAAAAAAGCAGGTTCCACTTTCAAAGGAATCTTTAAAATTAAAGATTAAGGCCTTGTCTTCATCCAAGACTTGCAACTAAATATGGTTTTATCAGAAATCCTCCAATTTTAACATTTTCTCACTCCAGCATGTTAAACTTCAGCCAGGAGAGGTCGGAGTGGATTGGTTTGTGTTGTTTGCTTTGGGGTTTTTGTCATGAATAATCCTTTTAAGACCAGTTTGGGGTATAAATAGTTCCCTCCAGCAACAACCTCCTCCCAGAAAAGCCCAGCACTGCCCCTGCCCACCTGGAATTCAGGAGAGGTTTGGGTCCTGCCTGGCAGGCTGCTGGAGCAGAGCCTCGGGTTCCTCCTGTTCTTTAAGAATCTGTGGGTGCAGGGCAAGCTTTGATCTCTGCAACATTTGGCAGACGAATTTTTTCAAGCTGGAGCTGCTCCAGACACAGCCCACTTGAGCCCTCCTCAGCTGGGTGGAGAGGACGGGCAGAAAAGGCTTTTTAAAAATCATGTCTGACTCTGTGCTCTCAGCTTTGGACACACAACCAGAAATACTGGGCACATCTCGGTTTTCAGTGGTTAAAGGGAAGGATTTTTGCCTTCCCTGTGCTCTCACACAGGGATGGTCTCTGTCAGAGGCAGCTCCTCAGCCTGGAAGATATTGGTTCTTATTAAACATTGCATTGCTATAGACCCAACATCCTGTTCTCTACAAAAGCTCTTTTTTTCTCCTCATAATTCCTTTATCTGTATCCTAATGCCAGATCTCTCTGACGAGATCCGAGCCTCTGACTAATCTAATAAATTCCCAGCTTCATGAATGCTGGTGATCTGTATTTCTTTAGAATCTGTGCTGTGTTTGAGATCATCCACCAATGTCTGCAAATAACTCTTAATCAGTCACACAGCCAATTGTATTAATTCTGAGGAATTGGAAAGGTTGAATCTCTTCACTTCCCACCCCCTTTAGTTATGTACAGAAGTGGCTGAAATTTGAACAAAATACTTTTAAGTGCTGGATAAAACGTGGCAAATATTTAAGGTTTTTTTTTTTTTTCATGATTTGTTTTTTGTCTGTCTAATGTTCACATTTTGGTACTTGGCATTTGAAGTGTAAAACAATTTAATTGCAGAAATAGGTTGTGTTAATTCCTTGGCTGAATAAACCCTTTTTGCTTCCCCTCCAGCCAGGCTTCCCCTGTTTATGCAGCACCTGGCACAGGGATACTGTAGCTCCTGAATCCTCCAACCACACTTTATTAAAAGTAAATAATAATAATTCAGATTGAAGCCATCAAATATTTGCCCTCCACTTATGTCAGCGAGCACTCGTTGAACATCTGCTCTTTCCATCGCCACTCCTCCCCCTGAGCTTGTTTGCAAAAATGTTCGCCAAAAGCAGCGAGTTCCAGAGCAGAGCTCTCTTTATCCCCTTTCCCTCCGCCCTGTTCTCCTCAGATTTGTGGGAGTTTGCCCCAAACCATCCATGACTGAGCTTTGCCCCGGTCCCTTGCACAGCTTTGATGAGGATGTGTCAGTCAGCACATGACTCCCCTTGCTCCAGGGGCCACTTCCCTGCACTTCAAACCCCAAGAAAACACAATGAATTATTGTCCTGTCCCTCCTGGCCAAGGAGCACAGCCAGCTCCCATCTCAGAGGGAAGGCTCTGAGTATTCCTCCATCCACTTCTCCTCAAATTTCAAATCCTAATGATGCTTAATCATTTAATCCCTGGGCTACAGCAGCTCAGCTATTCAAATCCTGACCTCCAGCACCCACCTCTGTCGTCTTCGCAGGCAAAAGCAGAGGAGGAGAAGCCACCTCTCCTTCTGGATTCGTCCTTTCCCAGCTGCTGTGGGCACTGAGCCCTGCAGGAATTGTGCTGGATCAGCAGCTCTGGAAATCAGCATCTGTTTCTCCTGGGGAGTCCTGCAGATCCTGCTCTGCCCTGGGGCCTCTCCACCACAAGAATTTGCCTGTCCTCCTTGCTCTGACCTTCCCCAGGGCTCCCAGATGCACAGAACGGTTCATTGCCTTTGATAGCTGCGATATTTCATCCCTCCCTGCTCTGCCTTCCCACCCTGGTGCTGCTGCATCATCCTGTCCCCTCTCTGCTCAGCTTGCCCCACCCACAGAGACACAAATTCTCCTCTTTGCTGCTCCTTGTTTTGCCACAAAAACTCACATTCTTGGGAAAATCATCACTCCCAAGCAGGGTCTTCATTTTCCCTAAGGAAGATGCTCAGCTGGGTGCCCTGTGGGTGTTTCTGTGCATTTTGGGCAATATTTTTCCCTGCCTGGCCTTTTGAAATGTTTGCCTGGTCAATCAAACTTCCCAAGAGCAGAGGGGTCCCACACCACATTTTAAATTCTCGCATGTTTAGTGAAGTCTGGTCATGGAAGGATTTTTCTTCCATCAGGTGTGGTACCACCTGTTTTCCAGGTGAAATTGTGGCTATTTTCAGATGAAATCATGGCTATTTTTCAGATGAAATCATGGCTATTTTCCAGGTGAAATCATGGCTATTTTCAGGTGAAATCATGGCTATTTCCAGGTGAAATAATGGCTATTTCCAGGTGAAATCATGGCTATTTTCCAGGAGAAATCGTGGCCATTTTGCCTTTTGCCTGTTACAGAAGTGTTTTAAGGTTTTCTCTTGTTTTCACCAGCAGGAGCCACCAAACTGAACTTCTGCCATCAAGGCCTCATTAAAACTCAGGCAAGCTCCTTGAGGTGCTGCAGTGGAGCCCCAGCTCAGCTGTGGAGCACAGCCCAGGGACAGATTGGACTTTCCAGGTGTCTCCAACCTCTTGAGAGAGGATCCCTTGCTCACTTCATGGGTTTGGGCTGATCCTGCCTGAAAGAACAGCTTGGAAAGACAAATATTTTCTTCCCATATTCCACAGAACTTGTTGGGAGCATCGCTTTCAAATCTCCAGCCAGGGGAAAAATGTGAACCTTCAGTGCTGCATTTTTTGGCTGATTGGAGGAATTTCTCTCTCTCTGCCCCTGGGATCACTGCACGTGCTCAGCTGCTGCTCTCCTGAATTTTATTTGACTTTTACACAGTCAGCAAAATTTCCAGCCTGCTGGGAAGTGCACACTCCATCCATGATGAGCCCAATTCCTAAATCCAGTGACCAGGACAGTGAATTGCACATGATTTCCATTTCCCTTTAATCCACAAAGTCATTAGCAGGGCTCCACAGAGCCATGAATATTTTCCCCTGCTTGGCAGGGAGCAGATTTTCTTTCAGATGAAGCATTACAAGCAGCTCTAATGTTTTTAATTAAGGTGCTGGGTGCGAGTTGTTGTGGAAGTTCAGGCAGGACTGAACCCAGGACTGTTTAATTCATCAGCAATAAAAATCACAGGGGGCAGGGACTAAAATCATGATCTGAAGGTGCCCAACTTGCTGAAGGTGAAACGGGCACAGAAAGCCAAGAAAAGCCTCCTGCAGGCTCTGCTCTTGGTCATCCTGCAATAAATATTCTCTAAATATTCTCTTTTACGTGCTCAGGCAGCACTGGGGTTCTCTCCAGGAAAATGCCCAAGGAACCCCTGCTGTGGTCTGCTCTGCCATCAGGCCTTGCTGCTCTGGGACTTGTTTTTTTCTCTGGCACCAGGAATCAGACCCACAGGTCACTGTGTTTTCCCACCTGACCCGTTAAATATAATATTTTTATGGGAATGCTGAAAGCTGATGGACATGTGCAAGTTATTGAACTCCCTCTTTAGTAATTGCTCTGCCTGTTCTTTTTTTTTACCCTTCTTTTTTCTAACCTGTGTTTATTCTCTCTACAAACAATGCCTCTTAAGCTGAATTTTGATGGTTGCGATTCTGAGGCCTCCTGAATCAGAAATTCAATGGTAAAAATTAAATTGCCAAGTGTAGACCCAAAGAAACTTGACTATTATTATTATTATTATTATTATTATTATTATCCTTCCTTGTCATTTTCTGTTAGGGTTGTGATTTCCTAATTGATTCTTCCTTCACACTGAGAGAGAGAAAAAAAAAAATAAATCTTGAGATAAATAAAAATAACACTTGGAAAGGATGACAAAGGCAAGTGCAGAGCACCAGACATCACATGTAGACAAACATCCTCCCACAGGATGGGTTCCTGCGCATGGATTTCTCCTTTCCTTAGTGAAACATCCCGCAGGAAATGCAGGTTGGGCTGCAGGGAGGATGGCTGGGCGCCAGGGGATGGCAAAGGGGCAGTGCCAGGATGTCCCTTGGCTGGGACATCCACCCCAGCTCTGCACCCTGGCCCTGAAATGGCCAAACCTGCCCCCAGACCTGTGGGGGCAGGAAAGCAGAGGCCTCTGAGCAAAGCAGACTTTGTGCCGATGCTGATTTCGTTTCATTCCCAAGGGGAAGGGTTTAGGCCAGGCCTGGCTCTTTCAGCCCCTCAGAACCAACACTAACTATCAAAATAAGGGATTTTTAAAAGTGCAGCCTCATCCCACCACGTTTGCTCTACGTGCACACTTCCTTTGGCTACAGGGACAGGAAAATCTGCCCAATTTCCTCAGACCCTGCTCCAGAAGTGGTGGTGCCACCTGAGCCCTCGCTGTGCTGCAGCCACTGGGACTCCCAGAGTCCTTTTTCCTCCAAATGCTCCAGTAAAACCCCAGTGCTGGGCCAGGACAGGCCTGGGAAAGGCTTGGTGTGCCTGGAGCACAGCCTGAGCACCTCCCTGCTGTGCCTTCCTGACTCTGTAAAACACAAAAAAACATTACACGGGCACGCTGCTGCCCTCAAGGTAAAGAGGGCAGTTTATTTCCATTTATAGATTTCCAAAAGTGACAGTGGATTGGAGGGTGACAGTGCCACCTCTCCAATGACACTGGACAAACCAACAATCCATCAAATTTCTCTTCTTCCATAAAAGAACGCAAAGCAATAAGTCATTTACAGAAAGTGTGGGAGAAACTTTGTTGTACGAATGTAAACATCAGAAGGCTTGGAAAATCTTAAAAAGTCAGGGTGGCAGTTTCCAGTGGGCAGAGCTCTGTGCTGCTGCTCCCTGCCAATCCCAATAGCACTGACCCACTCCCACGATCCAGGGAGCAGCAGCAGGCAGGGAGGGAGCCCTGAATTATTCCTGGGTGGAAATCCATGTGGGTGGGAGCTGCACCTGCCCAAAGGGGCTGGAATTCACTCTCAGTCCTTGGTTTCAGCGTGGAAATAAACCCAGAGCCCCCTGACCTGTTCCCTCAGTGCTGTCCTTGGAAATGCTAAATCCTGCTCTGCATCCCGTGGCTGAATTTGAATTTTGCTCCTCTTTCAGTCTGGTTTTCTAGAGAGGAAAGATAAGCAGCAGCCTGAGTCTCACTGGTACCTTATGTGCAGTTGCAAAATAATCATAACAATAATAATAACAATAATAATGATAATGTCAGTGCTTTATAATAATAACTGTCATGCTTTAATGAGCTCCTGTTTTACAGCACAGGCCCCGGGCATGGATCACAACCTGCCTCACAAATAAAAATAAACCAATGTGTGGGACTCCACTCACATGGAAATTCTGATGTTGACTTTTTGACTCCCTTGTTAGTGAAATAAAGAAAATCCTCTAATCCTTACAGTTTTGCCATCAAAGTGCAAATGAGGAGCTTTACACATGCCTGGACATGGTGGGCTGAGGTATTCCTGTAACACTGATTATAATCCCCATTTTAGTACTCACAAACACATTTTTAGAGCATCCATAACCTCATGGGGATGATGAATGATTCATGTGCTGGGACATGAGTGATTCTTCCTGTTCAACAATATGTATGTGAATGTGGGGGGGTGTTTCTATTTTTGAGGGCTTTCAAATTAGCAAGTTCTTTATAATTGTGGCTTTTCAAAGCCGGGTGACTAAAATTCACCTCCCAGATCTGTGTGGGGACGTCTCAGGGAGAGCAGGAGGTGCCCTGGCCCCTCTCTGGGCTGGGTCCCAGGGATGGAGATAAGGCTGGGACTGAAAGGAGCTCAGAGCAAACAGATCAAGTGCTGCACACCTAATTCCAGGCTCAGGAATCCCAGAGATGATCACATTTTTCTCAGCTGCCGTGCAAATATGCAAAATCTTGGAATAAGCAGATACAAAGGGGCTGGGGGTCAGGGAGTGCTTGTTGCAGGGAATCTTAATTTGCTGGAGCTCCAGATTGCCCGAGATACCAAAACAGGCTGGAGCTCAGACAAGTCATTTGCGAGGTGCCATGTTTTAGGTAAGAGCTCGAAGTTCTCTGCTGGAGTGTGTCAGCTGCAGCGTTCAGGGGAGCTGATTGAAAAACCTGAGCTGCTGCTGAAGGGTTCATTTCTCTCCCTGGAGCTGCAGATTGCACAGAGCACTCTCAGTGGCGTTGATTTTGCTGATCCATCCCCAGCGCTGGCGGTTGGCAGCCTGGGGCAGCAAGCAGGATCCAGTATTTGTATTTTTGTGTGTATTTATCAGTGAGCAGGATCCAGTATTTGTATTTTTGTGTGTATTTATCAGTGAGCAGGATCCAGTATTTGTATTTTTGTGTGTATTTATCAGTGAGCAGGATCCAGTATTTGTATTTTTGTGTGTATTTATCAGTGAGCAGGATCCAGTATTTGTATTTTTGTGTGTATTTATCAGTGAGCAGGATCCAGTATTTGTATTTTTGTGTGTATTTATCAGTGAGCAGGATCCAGTATTTGTATTTCTGTGTGCATTTATCAATGAGCAGGATCCAGTATTTTTGTGTACGTTTATCAATGAGCAGGATCCAGTATTTATATTTCTGTGTGTATTTATCAACGAGCAGGATCCAGTATTTATATTTTTGTGTGCATTTATCAGTGAGCAGGATCCAGTATTTGTATTTCTGTGTGCATTTATCAATGAGCAGGATCCAGTATTTTTGTGTACGTTTATCAATGAGCAGGATCCAGTATTTATATTTCTGTGTGTATTTATCAACGCCAGCAGGATCCAGTATTTATATTTTTGTGTGCCAGGAACAGCCGAGGCTACAGAGAAATTTGGGATGAAGGAAACTGCAGGAGGATGCCCAGCAGAGGCTGCAGAGGGTTTCTCTCGTTCAGGTGACTCGGTGATTACCTTTCCCCAGGCGGCCCAGGGATTTATTTATCCCTCTCTCGAGTGTGAAGTGTGGCCGTGCCTGAGCTGGGCAGCCCTGCAGCGCTCTGTTATCTCAGCTTTTATTGCTCCTTGCAGTCTCTCCCTCTCCCCAGCGCTCCAGAACACATAAAGCTGCATTTACATTTTCTGAATGGACTAATCATGGCTCTCTGCTTTGATAAAGAAAGTGCAGCCTCCCACATAACCACATGGAAACCAACAGGGAAGAGTAAACCAGAAATAAACCCATTCTGGGGGGTTGAGAGAAAAATACCCACCAGGATAATTGGGAGGGATGTACAGAGAAGCAGCAACTGAACACACAGTCACATCTCCAAAAAAAAAAGAGAAAAAAAAAAAATCACAATGCTAAAAATACCCAGGTGAAGGACAGCGAGAGAAAACATGATTGAAGCAGAACAATTGGGAGAGGAGTTAATAGTTATTAGCAATCACTTCAGATTGAATCTGGGCTGGTTTTGTAACAGCACAGGGGATGATGCATCTGACAGGACTTAAACAATTGCCTCCCCCTTCCCCAAAGGATCTCGCTGGCAGCACCCTGGCACTCACTGCTCAGTGTCCCTGCTCCTCAGGGGCTGCTGGAAGTTTTTACTGGTAAAAGTCAGCAAAGTTTGATCCCAGACAAAGCTTTCCAAATCTATATTCCGAGCCTTAATGCATTTTAATCTTCAACCCACTGTGTTTTCTCTTGGAGCCTTAAAAAATAACCCTGGGAGGCCAAAGTTCCACCAGTCTGGAATCTCTTTATCCAATTCTGCCTTTGCCTGGGCAGGAGTGTGAGAATGGAGAAATGTTTATGATGTTTCTGCAAACACTCCCCCATCACCCAACTGTTTGCTGTGCCAGCCTGCTTTCTGTGCATTCATTAACAATCTGTGGACTTCTCTCCCCCGGAATTGCAATTCCCCAGGGTCCGCAGCACTTGGGAACGTTCTGCATCCACAGTCCTGTGCCAGGCCTTTCCAGCTCAGCGTGGATGTGTTCACTGTCCTGCACCTCCTGCCATGGAATATCAGCTCTGGGCACGTGGCAAATCCAAAACTGAGCTCCAGATTTTCCTTCCTCACAAGGAATATACCCACCAGGATAATTGGGAGGGATGTACAGAGAAGCAGCAACTGAACACACAGTCACATCTCCAAAAAAAAAAGAGAAAAAAAAAAAATCACAATGCTAAAAATACCCAGGTGAAGGACAGCGAGAGAAAACATGATTGAAGCAGAACAATTGGGAGAGGAGTTAATAGTTATTAGCAATCACTTCAGATTGAATCTGGGCTGGTTTTGTAACAGCACAGGGGATGATGCATCTGACAGGACTTAAACAATTGCCTCCCCCTTCCCCAAAGGATCTCGCTGGCAGCACCCTGGCACTCACTGCTCAGTGTCCCTGCTCCTCAGGGGCTGCTGGAAGTTTTTACTGGTAAAAGTCAGCAAAGTTTGATCCCAGACAAAGCTTTCCAAATCTATATTCCGAGCCTTAATGCATTTTAATCTTCAGCCCACTGTGTTTTCTCTTGTAGCCTTAAAAAATAACCCTGGGAGGCCGAAGTTCCACCAGTCTGGGATCTCTTTATCCAATTCTGCCTTTGCCTGGGCAGGAGTGTGAGAATGGAGAAATGTTTATGATGTTTCTGCAAACACTCCCCCATCACCCAACTGTTTGCTGTGCCAGCCTGCTTTCTGTGCATTCATTAACAATCTGTGGACTTCTCTCCCCCGGAATTGCAATTCCCCAGGGTCCGCAGCACTTGGGAACGTTCTGCATCCACAGTCCTGTGCCAGGCCTTTCCAGCTCAGCGTGGATGTGTTCACTGTCCTGCACCTCCTGCCATGGAATATCAGCTCTGGGCACGTGGCAAATCCAAAACTGAGCTCCAGATTTTCCTTCCTCACAAGGAATTTGTGCACAGAGGGTGAAATTGAAAACGAGTTATCCTGGAAGGATTGTGAGGGGTGTGAGCCAAATCCATCCTGTTCATGACTGGAGAGCTACAAAACCATGAAGATGAATGTTTTTCAAAGGGTTTGGTGGTTTTTTTTTTGGCTGCTGTTTTAAGGAATTTGTGTCTGGTGATTGTTAAAGAATGATCCTTGAGGGTCCCTGCAGCTCAGGGTATTCCTGGTTCCATCAGCTTCACTTGCAACTCCAAAGTTAAAATACCCAGAGGATGGGAGGGTGGAGATTTGCTGAATTAGAGCAAAGGAGAAGAACCCCCAGGGAATGGCCCTTTTTGTGCCAGGCCTGTGCCACAGAGGGGGAGCAGCTCTGTCACGGGTCCTGCCTGCTCCGAGCTGCAGAGTAAGCTTTTTCTGCTGCTCCAGCTGCATTTCCCAGCAGGTTTGTCCCTGCTGTGAACCCTGCCCCGGAGCCTGGAGCAGCTTGGAGCAGCCTGGAGCAGCCTGGAGCAGCTTGGAGCATCCAGGAGCATCCAGGAGGAGCCTGGAGCAGCCTGGGGCAGCCAGGAAGAGCCTGGAGCAGCCAGGAGCAGCTTGGAGCATCCAGGAGGAGCCTGGAGCAGCCAGGAAGAGCCTGGAGCAGCCTGGAGCAGCCAGGAGCATCCAGGAGCAGCCTGGAGCATCCAGGAGGAGCCTGGAGCAGCCAGGAAGAGCCTGGAGCAGCCTGGAGCAGCCTGGAGCATCCAGGAGGAGCCTGGAGCAGCCAGGAAGAGCCTGGAGCAGCCTGGAGCAGCCAGGAGCATCCAGGAGCAGCCTGGAGCATCCAGGAGGAGCCTGGAGCAGCCAGGAAGAGCCTGGAGCAGCCTGGAGCAGCCTGGAGCATCCAGGAGGAGCCTGGAGCAGCCTGGAGCAGCTTGGAGCAGCCTGGAGCAGCCAGGAGCAGCCAGGGCAGGGCAGGGGGACAGTCCCAGGCCCATCCATGCAGTGCCATGGGGGCAGAGCTGTGTCCCTGCCAGGTGTGTGGCTCCCAAGCAGGGCTGGGCACACGAAGGGCACCCCGTGTCCTGCTGCCTGGCACGGGGGCACAGAGGGGTCACCCTGTGCCTCTGCTGACCCCTCTGTGGGGACAAATCACTCAATCCCCACGGCCAGGCAGGCTCAGGGGGGGATCCCCCTCAGCTCAGGGTGATTTGGGGTGTGGAGCAGCGTCAGGACGGGCACAGGGGACACTGTGTGGCCACTCACCCATCCAAACCCTGGCCAAGCCTTTCCTGCAGGGTGACAATGACACAGGAGCAGGATGTCACAGGGAAGGAGCTCTTAAATACACCCACTGACTGCTCCCCTGCTTTGTGGGGTCACAGCCTTCTCTCTAAGCCTAAAGCTTGCACATTTTCTCCTCCAGTGTGCCAGTGAAGCTCTTTTCCACACACAGCGTGTGTGTGCCCATGGAAGTCAGGTGGAAATGTGGAAAGCACAGCAGATTCTACACAGGGGTTCATCAATCAGTAGAAAACTCTTTTACAAACTCTACTCAAAAGTAAAGAAGGAAGCCTTGAACGTAACAGAATTTCTGCAGCATGGAAAAGAAGTTAAGGGGGGGGAATAACAAAAACTACAGCAGTCTTTACTTAATGGAGTCAGAAATATTGCCAAGAGTTTTTTCTAGATTACTACAAGCAATTACTTCAAAAGAGATAAAAACCATGGGTTTGAGTTGTTAATACCACGGTGTGTGTAAAGAACAATCATGCCACGAAACCCTGAGCACGCAGGAAACCCAGCCCACGCTGTTTTGCATGTGTAACCTATCTGACCACCTCCATTATAACCCTGGTTATTTATAAAACAACCCAAGCTGTTTTTCTTTTCAACTTGGAGCTCCACTCGAGGAGCAGTGATTCATGCTCCACACACATGCTGGGAGCTCTGCAGTTCCACGCCTGGCATGTGGGAAAGTCGGGATGAGAGAGAGAGACTTGAGAATTACCGAGTGGGGATGTGTGATCTGGGGTAGAAACAACCTACAGACAACAACAAAAATACTCCAGGGCTGAGCAGGACCCAGCAGCATCCTGGAGTTTGGTTCCCTGCCCTAAAGCCACACTTTGCACTGGTTTCAAAAAGCTGGATGGAACTTAGGGCTGGGGGGAATGGAAAAAAGAAATTAAGGTCGAGACAAAGGTGATTGTAAACACAAAATCTGCTTACAGCGTTCAGAGAAGAATTTCTGAGAGGTTTCCTTCCTGGGGTTCTTCAGGAAAGGGTGACAGATCCCCTGTTCTCCACTGGGGAAGATTGTTCTACATCAGGACTGGTGCTGAGCACGAAGTCTGAAAGGATGCCAGTTTTGCCTTGATGTAAAAGACTGAGTGTGGTAAGAGGTAAAAAGAGTGTTTTCCCTCAAATAATTTGACTGAACAATCTTGTTCCTTGGGGAGCTGGAATGTACCCACATTATATCCTCTCCACACATCCTCCTCCTCCACTTCTCCCTGTCACTCTCTCTCCATTGTCTGTATGAGAGCAACGTTCAACATCAAACTTCTAAAAACCAGCCGAGCTTCTTAGCAGCTCCAAATGCCTCTTTAGCATACAATAACAATTGTTTGTTGCTTTGCAGTGAGTGGTTTAGATGGAGAAATGAGACAGCCTGAATTCCAGTTTGAAAACCCGCTCTCGCCTCTTGTCTTGCGGAAGGGAGCAGCTTAATGGATCCTTTTGGTGTAATGACAAATATTTTCCTTATTCTCCTGTCTTTATTTCCATCTCTAGGCAGTGGTGATCACAGCAGCCAGTGCTGTCTGTGTTGCCTCACCAGGATATTCACAACATTTCTATTTCTGGGAGAAAAAGCACAACACGAATCTCTTACCTTCACGCCATATGAATCCCTCGAGCAGAGGTGTGAGCACTTTGTGCCAAATAAATCCAAAACGCCACAACTCTCCACCGTGGCTTTTCCCAAGCTCTCCCAGGCTTCCAGGCACACTTCTTGGTATTCAGCAGAGGAGCAAAAAGAAAGGCAATCACCTGCCTGACCCCCGCCAGCCGGGAGCGGGGCGGGTGGAACTCGCCGTGGGTAAGCCCGGGCTGGGCGCTGCTGGAACTTCAGGAGCTCGGGAAGGGCTCAGCTCCCCGGGAAGGGCTCAGCTCCCCGGGAAGGGCTCAGCTCCCCGGGAAGGGCTCAGCTCCCCGGAATTCGCTGTCCATCCCCTTCAGCACCCGGCCGGCTGGCGAGGCAGCAGCTCCGGCTCCATTTCCCAGAGCCCAGGCTTGGCTAGCGGCTGAGCAGAGCCGCCCCTTCCTCCCACGGACAGATCCCAACAACCTGTTTCCACTCCAGCTCCCTTCTCCGGCCGCGGGATGCGAATTCCCGCAGCGCTTCCCCCTCTGCCTCGCCCGCCGCTGCCGCTGCCGCCGCTGCGGGGAGGGGAGGGAAGGGGAGGGGAGGGGGCGAAGTTTCCTCCCCCGAATCCCACGGACTCACCCCGGCGGGGATGGGCGGCTCCAGCCCCGGGGATGCGGCACCGGCACCGGCCCCGGCACCGGGACAGCGCCGGGCGGAGCGCGGGGCCGGGGCCGGGGGGGCTGGCGGGGCTCAGCCGCCCCCAGCGCAGCCCCGGAGAGAGGAGCGAGATGGGTTCCCACCCCCAGGAACCCCTCGGGGGGGAGCGGCCCTTCCCTGCGGGCTGCTCTGCCCCGCCAGAGCTCCCGGGTGAGCGCCGGGGATGCTCGGTCAGGGATGCTCGGTCAGGGATGCTCTGCCAGGGATGTTGGCTTAGGGATGTTAGGTCAGGGATTCTCGGCCGGGGATGCTCACTCAGGGCTGAGCAGGACCCAGCAGCATCCTGGAGTTTGGTTCCCTGCCCTAAAGCCACACTTTGCACTGGTTTCAAAAAGCTGGATGGAACTTAGGGCTGGGGGGAATGGAAAAAAGAAATTAAGGTCTAGACAAAGGTGATTGTAAACACAAAATCTGCTTACAGCGTTCAGAGAAGAATTTCTGAGAGGTTTCCTTCCTGGGGTTCTTCAGGAAAGGGTGACAGATCCCCTGTTCTCCACTGGGGAAGATTGTTCTACATCAGGACTGGTGCTGAGCACGAAGTCTGAAAGGATGCCAGTTTTGCCTTGATGTAAAAGACTGAGTGTGGTAAGAGGTAAAAAGAGTGTTTTCCCTCAAATAATTTGACTGAACAATCTTGTTCCTTGGGGAGCTGGAATGTACCCACATTATATCCTCTCCACACATCCTCCTCCTCCACTTCTCCCTGTCACTCTCTCTCCATTGTGTCTGTATGAGAGCAACGTTCAACATCAAACTTCTAAAAACCAGCCGAGCTTCTTAGCAGCTCCAAATGCCTCTTTAGCATACAATAACAATTGTTTGTTGCTTTGCAGTGAGTGGTTTAGATGGAGAAATGAGACAGCCTGAATTCCAGTTTGAAAACCCGCTCTCGCCTCTTGTCTTGCGGAAGGGAGCAGCTTAATGGATCCTTTTGGTGTAATGACAAATATTTTCCTTATTCTCCTGTCTTTATTTCCATCTCTAGGCAGTGGTGATCACAGCAGCCAGTGCTGTCTGTGTTGCCTCACCAGGATATTCACAACATTTCTATTTCTGGGAGAAAAAGCACAACACGAATCTCTTACCTTCACGCCATATGAATCCCTCGAGCAGAGGTGTGAGCACTTGGTGCCAAATAAATCCAAAACGCCACAACTCTCCACCGTGGCTTTTCCCAAGCTCTCCCAGGCTTCCAGGCACACTTCTTGGTATTCAGCAGAGGAGCAAAAAGAAAGGCAATCACCTGCCTGACCCCCGCCAGCCGGGAGCGGGGCGGGTGGAACTCGCCGTGGGTAAGCCCGGGCTGAGCGCTGCTGGAACTTCAGGAGCTCGGGAAGGGCTCAGCTCCCCGGGAAGGGCTCAGCTCCCCGGGAAGGGCTCAGCTCCCCGGGAAGGGCTCAGCTCCCCGGGAAGGGCTCAGCTCCCCGGGAAGGGCTCAGCTGCTCGGGAAGGGCTCAGCTCCCCGGGAAGGGCTCAGCTCCCCGGGAAGGGCTCAGCTCCCCGGGAAGGGCTCAGCTCCCCGGGGCCAGGCTCCCCCGCAGCAATTCGCTGTCCATCCCCTTCAGCACCCGGCCGGCTGGCGAGGCAGCAGCTCCGGCTCCATTTCCCAGAGCCCAGGCTTGGCTAGCGGCTGAGCAGAGCCGCCCCTTCCTCCCACGGACAGATCCCAACAACCTGTTTCCACTCCAGCTCCCTTCTCCGGCCGCGGGATGCGAATTCCCGCAGCGCTTCCCCCTCTGCCTCGCCCGCCGCTGCCGCTGCCGCCGCTGCGGGGAGGGGAGGGAAGGGGAGGGGAGGGGGCGAAGTTTCCTCCCCCGAATCCCACGGACTCACCCCGGCGGGGATGGGCGGCTCCAGCCCCGGGGATGCGGCACCGGCACCGGCCCCGGCACCGGGACAGCGCCGGGCGGAGCGCGGGGCCGGGGCCGGGGGGGCTGGCGGGGCTCAGCCGCCCCCAGCGCAGCCCCGGAGAGAGGAGCGAGATGGGTTCCCACCCCCAGGAACCCCTCGGGGGGGAGCGGCCCTTCCCTGCGGGCTGCTCTGCCCCGCCAGAGCTCCCGGGTGAGCGCCGGGGATGCTCGGTCAGGGATGCTCGGTCAGGGATGCTCTGCCAGGGATGTTGGCTTAGGGATGTTAGGTCAGGGATTCTCGGCCGGGGATGCTCACTCAGGGATGCTCGGCCAGAGATATTCGGTCAGGAATGAACTGATTCAGGGATGTTCGCTCAGGGATGCTCGGCCGGGGATGTTCGGTCGATGCTCCTGGAATGCTGGCACCCTCCGAGCCCCAAGGTCAGCACTGTCCCCTCGTGTGCCCAGCTGTTGGCACAGCAGGGAAAGCTCAGTGTCCCCCCAGCACAGCAGGGAAAGCTCGGAGTGTCCCCCCAGCACACAGGGAAAGCTCAGTGTCCTCCCAGCACACAGGGAAAGCTCAGTGCCCCCCCAGCGAGCACAGGGAAAGCTCAGTGTCCCCCCAGCACAGGGAAAGCTCAGTGTCCCCCCCCAGCACGGAGAGCAGGGATTTCTGTGTGAGAAGGGGCCGGAGCTGTTGTCGCCACTGTTCACAGCTCGTAAAGCTCCGGTGTAAGGATCAGGGCATCGCATCCTTCCCAGTCCCCGCACGTCCTGGGCATTTGCTAAAAACCTCGGCTGTAATTCTCAGCTGTGCTCCTTGTTTAAACACTCCCTGTGCTGCTAAAGAGATCTCTTTGCAATTCAAGTACCAAGAGAAACCATTTCCTCAAAGTATGGCTGCAGTTGCAATATTTAATACCTTCTTATAGTTTAATATCCCTAACGCCAGCTCACTTGCAGTGCATTGGCAGTCCCCCATCTGAAGGGTGTTTCCTAAGAAAGCTCCTCTTTATTTCCCCAGTAATAGCTCAAAACCTTTTCTGAATGTATTTTTCATGTTATCAAACAGCCCTAGACAAGGAGAGAACAGAGTGAAACTCATCTCTGTGGTGAGGTTTAAAGAAATTCAGTTGCTGGAGGTTTTTCTCCAAACGAGTGGATTTCAAATGCTGCTTTCAACCTCTCTGGATGGTGGAACCCTAAATCTCCTGGGATGTTGCATTCCTGAGTTGCTGTGTGTACACTCTTGACTTTCTGAGTCATCTTCAGAGCTAAAGTCAGACTGAATTCTCCTGAACTTTCCAAGCGTTACTGCAATAATTTCCTTTTCATCCGATTTATGTGAGTATTGCAATGCCAAAGGAGCCAAATGAGCTCAGCAAAGAACAATTATTTCTTCTGGAAAGCAGGACAGCAAAAGCTCTCACACACTTTGCTTGCATCAAGATAAATATATTTATTTAATGGATGGACAAGACTTCTTGGAGATGTTTACTCTTTCTCTGAGGCCAAGAAGAACCTGTCCTCTCCTTGACTCCTTGGGCTTCCAGTTGGATCACAAGAATATTTTCCATCCAGCCATCCATAAGAAAATCAACTCCAATGTGAGTCAGAAGAGCAATTTAATAACTGAGAACTGGGTGAGGTGTTTAATGGACGAGCTCTGAGTCTCACTGACTCTTTGCCATCTGCCTCAGCCTGTTGATTTACAGCGTTTAACTGCTTGTAAAACTCATCTCTCTGTGGGGCTTTTTTTCAGTCCTACTAAAGAAAAGAAGAATTTATTCTTTCCCCTGGAAAACGATGGATTAAAGTAATGGCTGGTCTGATGGGAGATGTGCTACAAATCACACCTGCCTCTGCCAGAAACGCACCTTGTCTCTGGGTCTGCAATGGGAAGAGCTGGAAAAAAAACTGCAGGAGTCTTTAATCAGGTGATGGAGATGTCTTTAGGAAGTTTAAAGTGAGATTCATTTCCCTTGCATTCCGTATCAAGGATTTCAATAAATGCCCTAGAGTCAGATGAATCACGGGAGAAAATAAAGCTCAATAACAAGAAAGCCAAAGCCAAAACAAAATGAAACTTCAAACCCACGAGTGCAACCTTCTCATAAGGAGCAAAATCTTTTCTTTTCGGGGCTTTTCTGCTTTGTGGAGTGCTGTTCCTGGGGCAAATATTGGTAAATATCCTGAATGTTCTGTATTTCCTGACCATGTGTTCATTTTTTGCTCCTGTAACAGAGGACTCAGAGCAGCACAGGGACTGGAAGGGGATCAGGTGCCTCCTGCACTGCACCAGCCACAGAAAAAGGGAAATGCCAGTGGGATATCAGCCCCTGACAATGAGATAATTCATTCTTTTGCTGCTCTGCCACAGGCTGCTGGCGTGGAAAGCTTTGGAGAGAGAGCTGAGGTCTTGAGTGATGATTTGATTTCTCTAATGAGAGGAGCAGTTGGCCACAAATGCTGAAGAGGAAACATTTCTGACACCTCTGGGATAAGGCAGAGGTTTTTAAGGGCCAGTCCTGAACTGTAGAATGAACTTCCCTGCAAGTTTATCACAGCTTTGTTGCTTTCTGTGTCAGGCCCGTCTCTTTCTGGCACCAACATTCAACAAATACAAAAATGAGGAAGATTTTCAGAGCAAACCACTCCAGTTTGCGCTCAGTTCCTCCTCCTGCAGAAACCAGACCCACCCAAGCCCTTTGACACTGATTAACTGCTACAAGAGCATCACACACACTCCTAAATGCTGCTCAGGTATCATATAAAGTGAAAAAAAACCCCACAAAATCACAAAACCGAGCCCAGTGCAGAACCTGGTCTGCTTCACTTCAGGGTGCTTGTTAACTCATTGGAGATGCTCCATAAAACCAGTTCTTCACCCCTAAAAAATCAGGGGTCAGCGCTGTGCAGCTGAGGAGGAGAGTGAGGAAAATGCAACAACCAGCCCAAGCTGCTCAGCCTTTCCCTGCAGCACCCACAGCCCAGCACAAATGTAACACCTGAAATGCCAAACCCCGCTCAGGGGTGAAAATACAAGTCCCAGTTCCCCGGTGAGAGCCCAGCCTGCCTCTCCAGCAGCAGCAGAGCCAGGCTGGGGCTGGATGCTCGTGCAGACCCCGCTGGGAGCTGCCAGAGCTCCTCTCCCCCCTGTGCTCCCTCCCAGCGCTGCTGCAGACTCATCTGGCTGCAGCTTGTGCCACCTTTCTTACAAATCTCTAAATTAGCATCCCTTGCAGATGTTCCCTCCCAGGGCAGGCCTATATCTGACTCTGGAATAAAAGACCTGCAGCTCAGGAAGGCAGATTAGTCATAACGAGCCTTCTGAACTCGAATGCTCTGCGGTTTTCTCATCTCCTCTGCCAAAACAAGCAGCACTCCCTGTGCACACTTGGAGTGTGGAGGGAGCCTTTGCTTTGCTCAGCAGAACAGGCTCAGGGAATTTTGGTCAGAATTGGCTGATTCTCCCTGTGGGATTGTTCTGTCCCCGTGCCCTGCGCTGGGGTGTGACAGCTCCTTAGTGCTGCCAGAGGAAGCTCCCAGGGCCTGGCACGGGCTGGCTGTTAATTGCAGATGTTAAATGCAGCCCTGGGAAAGGCAGGCTCTGGACACAGACGTGTCTGAGCCGTCAGGAAGCGTCCCATCAAATGAGCTGTGCTTTAATGAAGCCACTGACTCATCAGCTGGGAGGGCAGAGCAGGGCTGATGGTCTGAGGGCAAGGCTTGTGCTTTGGGTGCTGCAAATGAAGTGAGTCCCCCAGGTAAGGGAATTGCCGTTTTCGGGTGCCTGAGCTGCAGAAGGAGGTGCCTGGGGTGTGCCCCCCTGTGGGGGCTGTGGAGCACATCGTGTTTCACCCCAGCCCTGGGAGGTTTTGGTCCCCAGACCTGCTGCATTCCCAGAGCATTCCCAGTGCACTCCCAGTCATTCCGAGTGCAGCCCCAGTGTGTTCCCAGTGCATTCCCAGTGCATTCCCAGTGCACTCCCAGTCATTCCCTGTCATTCCCAGTGCATCCCCAGTGCATTCCCAGTGCACTCCCAGTCATTCCCTGTCATTCCCAGTGCATTCTCAGTCATTCCCAGTGCATTCTCAGTCATTCCCAGTCATTCCCAGTTATTCCCAGTTATTCCCAGTCATTCCCAGTACATTCCCAGAGCATCTGAGCCCGGTCTGTCCCCCCAGCTCTGGAATTGCCTGAACCAGTTCATTTCAAGCGCAGGAAATCAATAGTCTTGGGTGTGAGATTCCTTCAGAAGCCAAGATGGGTATTGATATCTCTGGCAAGGAAATGAATTCTCCTCTCCTTGCTCATTCCCCTGGATGGGCCAGGAGGATGCTGTTACTCCCATGAATCAATAATGTCAATAGTGGCCTCAAAATATTTCTTTTTTTTCCAAAAAGCAATCACCAGAAAGTTCTAATCTGAGAGGGAAGGCTGGAAAAGGGATCTGATCTACCCATGCCACTGATTTCCTGGGGAGCACTGGGCACATTTTGGCCTTTTCTCTGTCTTAGCCTAAAGTTAGGGCAGAGTTCTGGATTGTCATGGGAGTGGAGTTGACACATATTTGATATTTGTTAATCAATTGCCGTTTCTCACGGCTGTTTTTATCCTCTGAATTGTTCTGTGCAATCCCCACAGGATCTGACTGGGGAAATGCTATCCGTGCATATTCAAACAGAACAAAATTTGCTGTGGTGGTGTTTGTAACAACATGGGCTGAGCTCTCTGGAGAGCAAAGCCAGGCTCAGAGCAGAGTCCACGATGATTTATCCGCGGTGAAGGGCTGGGCTGTGCACACTGGGGTGGCACAGCACACACCCCCTTCCCAGAGCAGCTTTTTGGAACCTGAAAACCTCTCTTCATTTCCTTCTGGCGGACAGGGATAAAGGATGTGCTGCTGAAAGGGATTCCGTGGCAGGCCCTTTGTTTCTCCCCAAATGCAATATTTTGCAGGACAGATAAGGACAAGAGGAGGAGGATTTCAAAGCACCTGGCTGGGTGCAGGTTATTAATTCTGATTCAGCCGAAGAAAATCCAGCTCCTGGCTGTTCCAGCACCCGTGGGGCTGCTCAGGTGCTGTCAGAGCTGTGTCTCACCAGGGAGGCAGAGAAATGTCAGGCTGTGTTGGCCCCAAATATCTGAGTGTCCCAAGTTTTGGGTCCTAACTGGGTAACTTTAAAAGGTAGAAGGAGAAGAGTGTTCCTGTTCTCTCCATCTCTTTGTCTGGTGCTTTCTCTCTGCTAACAAAGGCCCTTGGGAGCCTTGAGTGTTGGCAATCAGCTTGGCAAAATTCACCTGCCTTGCAAGAGCCTCTCTTCTGCCTTTTCTGAGCTGTTTTTCTTTTCTTGCCTCCTTGTTATTCTTGCAAAGCTCGGCAGCCAGCGAAGACGTGTAATTAGAGTTAATTGTGATTGCTCGGTGATGCAACAGCCCCCCACTGACTTCAGGGTGCTTCAGGCTCCCAGGGAATGGGAATATTTCAGCAGGACAGAGTCCCCACAGCACTGGGGCGTTTGTCCTGCTCCTCTGCCTGGTCCCAGGGGAGGTGGCAGTGTCACCTCGTGCAGGTACATTCCGTTTTCTGTTGGTTTTTGAGGCTGGTGCTGACAGATCTCTGGTGCTGATCAATGCCCCAGCTGCAATTTTTCCTCCCCGAGGCCCAAAGGGAGGTGACAACACTTTGATAGATGATCAAAGCCGCTCTTGTCACATCTCACAGCTAAACACCCAGCCCAGAGATGACTCCTGCCCTTTCTAGGATCCAGAACCCCCTGGGAATTTTGCCTCGTTGTGCCTCTGTCATGATGGGATTTCAGAAGGATCTGCGTTAAAGAACCTTCTGGCTTGCTGGGAGAAAAAAAATGCATTTTAACAGCATTGAAAATCCCTAATTGACATAATTCTGGGCTGCTGTAGTGGCCACTCTGGACAGTGGATGGTGCTTTGCCCTGCTGCGCTGATGGGGATTTAATTACTGGACTTTTGGGCAGCACAAATCCCAACCCTCGGGAGGGGACCACCCTGGGCTGAAACTCTTCATTTTTTTACTGCGAGACAGAAAAGAGCAGAGAGGAGGGGAACAGATGGGCCCTTCCTGGTGCCACACACACACAGACATCTCCAGAGTGGGAGGGAAACACCAAACAGCAGCTGGGAGTGGGAGAGGGGGGAACTGGGGCGCTGGGGAGGCTCCGAACCGGAGAAAGGCGGCTTCTCAATGAGGCAGGAGAGCTGCACCTGCCGGGGATGAGTGAAAGCCCCAGGGACAGCCGCCCACGGGCCGCGGGCTGCCGCGGAGAGGCTGCGAGACAAAGCTTTGAATAATTACAGAGAGCTCTGCGCGTCCCAGGCCCGGGGCCCTCGGCGGATCCCGCCGGCCGCGGCCTGCTGCGCGCGGGGAATGCGGGATGCAAGGGGAGTTTTTGGGGATTTCTGAGGGGAATCGGGGCTGCAAAGGGTGCTTTTGGGGTTCTCTGAGGGGAATGCGGGATGGAACGGGCGTTTTGGGGGATTTCTGAGGGGAATCGGGGCTGCAAAGGGTGCTTTTGGGGTTCTCTGAGGGGAATGCGGGATGGAAGGGGCGTTTTTGGGGTTCTCTGAGGGGAATTGGGGCTGCAAAGGGAATTTTTGGGGTTCTCTGAGGGGAATGCGGGATGGAAGGGGCGTTTTTGGGGTTCTCTGAGGGAATTTGGGATGGAAGGGGCATTTTTGGGGTTCTCTGAGGGGAATGCGGGATGGAAAGGGTGTTTTGGGGGTTCTCTGAGGGGAATGCGGGATGGAAAGGGCACTTTTGGGTTTCTCTGAGGGGAATGCGGGATGGAAGGGGCGTTTTGGGGGTTCTCTGAGGGGAAGTGGTGCGGGATGCAAGGGGAGTTTTTGGGGATTTCTGAGGGGAATCGGGGCTGCAAAGGGTGCTTTTGGGGTTCTCTGAGGGGAATGCGGGATGGAACGGGCGTTTTGGGGGATTTCTGAGGGGAATCGGGGCTGCAAAGGGTGCTTTTGGGGTTCTCTGAGGGGAATCCGGGATGGAAAGGGCGTTTTTGGGGATTTCTGAGGGGAATCGGGGCTGCAAAGGGTGCTTTTGGGGTTCTCTGAGGGGAATGCGGGATGGAAAGGGTGTTTTGGGGGTTCTCTGAGGGGAATGCGGGATGGAAGGGGCATTTTTGGGGTTCTCTGAGGGGAATCGGGGATGGAAGGGGCATTTTTGGGGTTCTCTGAGGGAATTTGCCTGCTGCACACAGGGAATTGGGGATGGAAAGGGCATTTTTGGGGTTCTCTGAGGGGAATTGGGGATGGAAGGGGCGTTTTTGGGGTTCTCTGAAGGGAATTGCCTGCTGCACACGGGGAATTGGGGATGGAAAGGGCATTTTTGGGGTTCATGGAGGGAATTTGGGCATCAAAGGGCATTTCTGGGGTTCTCTGGGAGCTCTGCATGCTGCTGCCAGATCGAACGTGAAGCATATTCCTCCTTACCCTCCCCAGCCCTTCATTCCTGTTGTTTTTTTCCCCCAAATAAAAGTGTGTGTTAATCACCAGGATGAAACTTTATTGCTGCAGGAACATTTAGGGGAGGAAAACCCTCTCTGCTGGGAATTTTGGGATCAGTGGTCAAGGCGTTCAGGGAGCAGGCTGCTTCAGCAGGAGCCTGATCCCTTCCTGCCTGCTCTGCACCCAGGTGTGCTCAGCTCACCAAATCCAGCTGGCTCAGCCTTTTCTGCAGCACAAAACCCTTCCTGTGGTATTTTCGGGAGGAAATGACGAAATTTGACTCCATGTTCTTAGAAGACTAATTTATTATTATATTATATTATACTATATTACATTACATTATTTCTATTATATTCTATTCTACTCTATTCTATTATATTTATTTTAGTATACTATATTAACTTATATTAATTATATTACATTATATTATATTATATTACATCATATTAATTTTTGATATTATACTATAGTCATTATATTTATTTTATTATATTTATTCTATTTATTATATTATATTATATTCTGCTATGCTAAAACTATACTAAAGAATACAGAAAGGATACAGACAGAAAGCTAGAAATATACTAAAGGAAAACCCATGACTCTTCCCAAAGCCTCGACCCTGACTGACTAATGAATAAAAACAATTCACATGAAACCAATGAAACAACCACCTGTGGCTAAACAATGTCCAACCAATTCCAAAGCAGCAAAACACAGGAGAAGCAAATCAGATAATTATTGTTTTCCTTTTTCTCTGAGACTTCTCAGCTTCCCAGGAGAAAATCCTGGCAGAGGGATTTTTCCAGAAAATCCCGGTGACACCTTCCCCAACCCAGGCTCTCACACCGAGGGCGCTTCCCCAGCTCCTTTTCAGAAATGAGATTCACGAGCTACCTGGATCCTCTTTGCAGTTCGGGAAATAATTACTTTACGCAAGATAATTTGCTTAAAACCATGACAGTTTTAACTATAGTTTAAGGCTAAATGACTGCTCAGCAAGACAGCTGGTAAAATTCACCCTGTAATAAGACTGCAGCAATGTAAACAAGCCCAGCCCATTTAGGGCTTTGAGTTAATATAGACGTCAAATACTTTCAATATCTCTAAATTTCCCAAAGCATCAGGCATTTCCCTCCTTTGTAAACGTGTTTGTAATTGATCTCATCCTTTATCACCTCAAATGTCTGTCCTAAATCCATATAATTGATTCTGTTTGAACATAAATTGAATTAACCTCGGAGGAAACCTCGTCTGGTTCGTTGGAGCGCCACAGGCTCGGGTGGCACGGGGATGGGGAACGGAGGGAATTCCAGGCCGGGCTCCTTCTCCCTTGGAACGTGGCTTTTTCCAAAGAAAACGCAGCCTGAAGCAGCCAAAAATGACAATTTTTACCTTCTGTGGTAAAACATGCCTGGGGGATTTTCCCTCTGTTCTGTAGAGCTCGTTGTAGGAGCTGCGCTTTGCTTGATTTTAAGGTTTTCCCTGAGTTTATTTCCTCATGCTCAGGAGCTTGGACACCTCCAGCCAGGCAAGAGTCACCACCAAACCAGGTTTAGGTGACAGGCTGAGTTTTTCCTCTCAAATGCTGATAATTTGAACAAAATCGGGCTCAGGACTTGCTAAAACCGTGCTGTTCACTCCATTTGCTTTGCTTCAGTCCTTCTGAGAGCCTGACCCAGCCAGAAACCAGCCTGGAGGGCAGGTGAAAATTGTGTTTATAGAGAAGCTGAAAATATATAGAAAATTATCTATTATTTCTTATATATATATATATTCCTGCCAATGAGCCCCTCTGCAGCCTCCTGGCAGGCTGAGCAAAGCCAAACCATTCCAATTCCCCTCCCCAGCAGCAGGGAGGGCTCTCTGGGGCCTGATGTCCTCTCTCCTGCTCACTTCACAACCACCATCCAATTGGAATTGTTGCCATAAAGCTCCAAATCCATTTGCAGCCGCTCGAGTTGGGCTGATTTATTGCTGGCTAATTATCTTGCCGCAGTCTTGAGGATGGAATAATCGCCCTGATTTGCATAATCAAGGCCTGGGAGTCTTTAGAGCAAGGCTGGCTCTCAGCAGATGGCCCTGCTGTGTGTGGTTGCATCCCATCTCGTGTCTCTTTGCCTATAGCAAGAGTTTACTGTCTTTTACTAATTAAGTGTAATTTACATTAATATGGAGAGTTCTCCCCGCGCTGCTGTCGGCCTGCTGAAGGCACAGGCAGCCCTGACCCACCTGTGGGGCTGAACAGGAGCTGGGACAGGCAGGATCCCATAAAAAAGTGGAATCCCAGAACGATTTTGGCTGGGGAGGGCCTTAAAAATCATCTCGTTCCAGTTTGCCATGAGCAGGGACGCCTTCCACTGGTCCAGGCTGCTCCAGGCAGAGCTGATCACTGCACACAACAGGACGGTTTCCCCCTTTAAACCAAATAATTCCAAAAAACCTCCCTTAAAACAGAGGCGTGGTCTGGATGTGCCCTTGTGAAGAAGGAAGAGGATCCATAAAACCTGAGAGATTCCCTCTGGAAATGTGATTCCTCCGGCTTCCAGCTTGCCATTAGATTAAAAACCACACACGCAAAAAAAAGGCTCGGAATTGCGTTTCAAACCGAAATTTTGACTTGACATTTCTGAGCCCTGTAACTCTGTGCCTTAAAAACGACACCAGCACTTTTCATCTGCCTTTAACGTCGGTTTTATACCAATAATTACCCTCACCGTGTAATTAGCTGAGTGTTCTGAAGCTCTGCCTGTCATCACAGAAATGGGGCTGCTCCCGTGGAAGGGTGAACGTTCCTGGGCTCTTTTATTGCCTGAAGTCTGAGTTTTCCATCCTTGGCTTGCGTGTTTGTTGGTAAAACCATCACACGGGAGGCAGAAATCAATAAAAATTCTAAAGCATCTCATCAGGGGTGTTTCGTCGTTATGGCTTTATGCAGGATGGAGAGAAGGAAGGCTAGCTTTGACAGTTCAAACTCCTCGACTTTAGCTATTTACCTGCAGTGCAGATTTTTTGATTTCAGCTCCATTTCAGATGCCCTGCACGTGTTTCTGCCCAAAACCTCCCTGCATTTACCGCTGACACCAACCCAAACGGGTTCAGTGTCCTGATGCTCCAAAATTGCCAAAAAGCAGCAGAAATTGCCTCATTTCCCTGCACTCTGTGCCCTCACTGCTGAGTTTTTGAGTGTCTAATGAGGGCTGTGCTCTGAAATTACCCTGTGACCTGGGCAGTTCTGGGCAATAAAAGGAGGAAAAAGGCAAACAAGGGCAGGGCTTGACTCGGAGTCAATCCACTGCTTTCCCACCCAAACTGGAGTGGGCACAGTGAGAGCTGAATTCCCAAGTGTTCAGCTCAATCTTGCTTTTAGACCAATCCTCAAAGGATTTTGTTCCCTTAAATGGGTGGGGTGGGAAAGCACAAACTGCTCTTTTTCCTTTTTTTTTTTTTTCCCCAAGTGTAATTTTTAATTAGGTGTCTAATTAGGGAGGAAAACTGTCATGGAAATTACATCTTTGAATTGTCACACGCAGGAAGGTGAACTTGGCACTTCTCCCTCTCTTTTTAGCTCCTCTCCTTGGAGCTGGGATGGCTTTTTATCCATGGGGCATTTTGTTGTGCTAAGGTAGCCTGGGAAAAGCCTGTGCTCATGATCTGAGGGTGGGAAATTCAAAGCCAATCCCACAAACTGTGCCTTTTCCCCCACCTATTTCATCCTTGAGGAGAGAAAAGCCACCTCTTGTGCATCTGCGTTTGCAGGACCTTTTTCAGGGGAAATCTCCTCCCAAGAACCATGGGGAAAAAGGGAATTGGGTTGGGTTTACAGCGTTTTCTTCTCACCAGGGCACCCCCGAAGGGGTTACAGGGCCGGGATGCTCATCCCTGGCACAGCATTCCTCTGGGAAGCTGTGCAAAGTTCAGGAGGAGCCTCACCTGTGTTTGCCCAAGCTCACCTGCTCCCCGAGGAGCCGCTCAGCCCTCCGCAATAAAAGCAGGAAAGGTCAGCGCTGCATGCCTGATGAGCAGCTCTGCCCAGGGGACAGCAGCTGACCTGGGGTTCTCACAGCCCCCAGGCCTGGCTTTTCCCTGAGTTTTTGCCCAGTTAAACGTTCAAACCCAGCTTATTTAGGGATAAATCATCTTCTCAAGAGCGTTCCAACTCGCTGATTCCTCCACTGCCAGCCAAGGGCTGCTTCAGGAGTTGGTAAATCAGGTTTAAAAGGCAAATTAACACTTGGAGATTATCTCCACTCTCGTTTTTCCCTTTATTTTGAATTCATTTCAGGCTTACCCGCGGAGCCTGCAGGATGTATCACTCTGCAATCAGAATCCTTATTAAAAAGGAGCGGGATTGAGCTGCTAATTCCACAGAGCCATTCTGCAGCTCGCAGCTCGCTTGTAATTTAGATTCAATCGGCAAATAAATATGATAACAGGCTGCTGCTTATTGAACCAACAGACAGGGAAGCTCTGTCTTTAGGAGCTGCTGGCAAAGCTGTGGGACTTGGCAGGGCTCTTGTCTGGCTGCTGGGCCGGAACTCGGGAAGCAGGAGATCCTTTTGTAGGATCTATCCAGGCGCTTTCCCTGCTTGTCACCTCTCCTGCTGCTTCATTTCATGAACAAACCCCCATCCCTGCTCCTGCTGTCACCCTGAGCCCACCCTGGCTGTCAGACAGCCCCATCGATCCCAGTATTGATCCCCATCCCAATGTGATTTCCACAGAGCGTTCCCAGCGTGGCAGGTGACGGAAACAGAAGAGCTGTGGCAAAGAAGGGTCTGTCGGCAGCAAATCCAGCAGGATCTGCCTGCTCCTGCCTGGGATCAGCTCTGGAATGCTCAGCACCATGTCCTGCCTCGAGTCTCAGCTCCTGCTCCAAGAACCCGGAGCATCCCCTGCCCCTTCTCCAAACAGCCCCGTGCAAACACCAGGCAGGGAGAGAGGAGCTGGCGTTGCCAGAATTTACTGGGAGGTGAGATGCCCTATTCCCACTTTTCTTGCACGAAAATTTGCCCACGTGTCACAGCAAGAAATCCCCACGAGGCTGAGCAATGCAAACGCTGGGTTCTGTGCGTTTGGGAGGCAGGTGTCAATGAGCTCAGTCAAGCACTTTCCTCCCAGATCAGGGCTCTAGAGCTGCGGGCCAGCAGTGACAGCACCCCTGCTCGTTAAGGAGTCACGGCCCTGGGTTAATTACCATTGTGCTGGGAAGCAGATGGAGCCCGGCTGATTTAAAGCCATTTCTGATGCCTCAGGGCGTTCTCCTGCAGATTTCTGCCAAACAAATGCAACAAATGTAAAACAAATACAAAACAATTCCCGGCAAAAATGCAAAAGTGCCCGGCAAAAGCAAGGATTTAGCCATGGGAAATGCAGTTTGGCAAGTGGCTCTGGGGTTTGTCACTGGGATGTGGCACTGACCTGCAGGATGGGTAAAGCAGGGAGAGCTTTCCCTTGGCCTCTCAGTGGAGGGCTGATGGATCTTGAAGCAGAGGTGTCACTATCTCTTCAAAATCATCCAAAATCATCCAATTTTTAATCCCGTTTCGGAGGGAAACTTTCCATTCCATGTAAAGTTCATTCCACAGCTTCCACAATTCCCTTTTCCCACTTGCTCTGCTCCTCCTGGACATTTGTTTGCCTGTCCTCAATAAGAGTTACCAATTGTTTCTTTTTCTCCAGTTGACATTCCAACACCAGGGGGAAAATGCAGAGATTTAGGGAAGGATGGGAAGGGAACTAATCACTTGAGACCTAATTAGCAAGGGACTCTCACAGGGACGTCCTCCCCGGGTAATTGCTGCTCATTTTCAGCTCAGGATAGAGGAAGACAAAATTGTTTTAGGGAGATTATTCAATTCCCTGCAAAATCCTGCGAGGAGCACGCAGTGTTTGAGTGGGGAGGGTGGAAAGGAGGGATTTACAAAGGGTTCTCTAAAAGTCTTTAATTACACAGATTTCCCCCAGTTTGGTGTGGGGCTCCTGAGGGATTTGCCTCCAGCTCCTCCTGCTCTCTGTGCAGGATGCTGCAGAGTCTCTGGTGCTACAAACCCATTTCCTTTTGGAATATCCCAGAATTATCACCAGGGCTGCTCCCACCCTCAAAACGCCAAACAGAGGCAATTTGGAAGCTGTGCAACGCCAGCTGAACTCAGCCACCAGCAGCATCCAAACCATTCCTGTTTATTTACCTCTCTAACTGGCTTTAAAACATGAAATTTGGGCTTTTTTCCCCCCTGCAGAGCAGCCCCAGCAGTGTGAGAGCTGCACAAGGCATGTGTGCTCCTGCAGCTCATGACTCTAACACTGTGAGTGACTTGTTCTGTTAGCATGATAAACACATGCTGGAGAGGAACAGCACTAATTATGACCCTGTCACCTTCATCAGCTCCCCACTAATTGTTTTGGCTTTTTTTAATCTCAGTGCTTGGAGATGAAACATGATGTTTGGTTCTGCAAAGGAGTTGAAAAGAAAAGAGAAGAAAGAATTGCATTTTAAAATAGAAGCATCAGGTAGATCTTTCTGTTGGATTTGAAATTCAAATGACAGAAATTATAACTTTTTGTGTGTTATTAAAATAAGGCATGGGAGGTTTTTAGAGGACTTTTCTGGGACTGCCCAGATCGAGTCTCAGTCCACTGCTTCACCTTGGGTTGTGCTCTCAGGATCCTCCCAGCCCAGGATCAGGGTTCTGTGTGTCACAACACAATAAAACTTCCCTAAATCTCTCCAGGTGTTGCCAGACAGCTCAGAAACCTCCCCAGTGATAAATCTCTTCCTCATTTTTTGAGGATAAGAGGTGATATCTCCTTATTATGGGCTCTGTGGATCTTGGGAGAATAAAGATTAGGATTCAAGCCTGCAGCAAAAACAAAAACCAAAAAACAAACAAACAAAAAAAACCAACCAAACAAACAATCTTTTGTTCCTCTGGCTCTCCAAAATAGCAGGTAAATGGAGCAGAATGTGGATTTTCTGCTGGGCATTGCTTGACAGTGATGTACAGGTGTGAAAAACTGCATCAGACCTACACCAAAAATACTGAATATTTCACAAATGAGAATGAGGGCTAAGGTTTGATTAGGGGAAAAATGTTCCCAGGTGCTCCTTCATCCCTTCCCAAGGGTCAGACTCTGTGGCTGCACCAAGACCAGAATTAAACCTCCCAGTGGGAGCCACTCTTGGCTTCCATGGCTCAGAAATGTTCTGACAAATAAGATTTCTGTGAAATAAGGGATCTCTCAAACCTCTTAGCAAAGCTTGCAGGATGTTACTGCACCTGGGGAGAGCTCTTGAGGTGGGGAAGGTTTTCAGCCACTTGAGAATGTTCCATTTCCAACATTCCCAGAGCAGTGATGAGGCACAGCTCAGCCTGTGACACTCAGGCCTTGTCACAGACCTTCACACAAACTGGTTTTATTTTTTGTTTTACACCAGCTCTGAAGGAATATTGGAGAAATCCATGGACCTCAGCCAGTGCTCCACCCTGTCCTCTGTGCTGGTAGGTGTTCAGTGTTGTTTTGGTGTCTGGATGTGCAAAGAGCAGCAGAGCAGAAAACACCAGTGCAAGGCAAGGCTCCCCCGGAGATGTGGTGTGGAAAATGCCTTAACTGGGGTGTCCAGGCTTGGTGCAAACACATCCATGGAAAACCAGCCGAGGAAATGAAGCCAAATGTATAAATATGAATGAAAAACAAGGTTGTGAGCAGCCCAGGCTCTGATTTCCCACGGCTGCCCTCAGTAATTTCCACCAGCAGTTGTTTCAGCAGCCTGGAAAAGGAAATTGCTTGGGAGAGAGAGCCCGGGGTTGTTCAGTTGTGCAGGTTTCTGTTCCACCACATGTTTATAATCAAGAGCAAGTGTCCAGGTCTGCTGGGCTGGGCTTTGCAGACACCTCTGGCTGGGCACTTTAGGAAACATTCCCCTTTTGGGGGAGGACAAAGGGCAGTGAGTGTGGAGAGCAGGAGCTGCTCCCTTCCCCTGCATCCCACGCTGCACAGCCTGGGCAGGAGGGGCACAGAGAAGGTGCTGTGTGAAATACGGAATCACGGTTTGGGGTGGAAGGACCTTAAATAATTCCAACTTCCATGGGCAGGGAACCTTCCATGGGCCAGGCTGCTCCATCCAGGAATGCCTGCTGTGCCAGAGCAGACTGGCTGCTCTCAGCTGCCCAAAGGGACCTCGGGCTGCTGCCCAGGAACCAGGAGCTGCTCTGGATGTGGAGGGAGCAGCAGCTCCCCCTGAGCCGGGCGGGCTGGGAGGCAGAGTCATGAATAAACATGATTTGCTCTGCGACTGACGCACGGCAATCAAAGGCAAACTCGTTCAGAGTTTGAAATCCGGACTTTAATTGCCAGCCCACGTTTACCTGGCTGTGTAGGCAGGAGGGAGAACTCTTCACCCAGCTGCATGGGGATGCTGGCTCTTGGCAGGGAAGGAATTGCTGGCAGCTCTTCTGGGAGGCTTCTTTTCCTTCCCAGCTCAAAGGACTGTCCTTCCTCCTGCTTGGCACACAGAGGTCATTAAATAAAGAAAAGACATTTTACATCTGCAGAGTAATTAAACAGCAGCCATTCCCATGGCAGAGCTCGGCTCTCAGGCTTGAGGAGGGATGTTTGTCTTGGTCATTTTATTTCTCAGCTTGAAAACATTCAGATCATCCAGGGTAATCCAGGAGTGGTTAAAGAAAACTGTCCTTCATGGGTTTCTGCTAATCCAGCCCAAACTGGTACAAATACCAAAAGCAAAGTTTCAGCAGGGCCCTTTCCAGGGACCAGGGAGTTGTTTTCACACAGCCTGGTTGGATGCAGCTGCAGTAAATGAGAAAAAGGGCTTTTGCTCTGCATCATTTTTAATAAAATTGATCCTCGCTCTCGACAAAGATCAAAGAAATCGAATCCGTGTGGGAAGACACTGAGCCCTGTGGGCTCGGATTAATTCCACTCCCCTCATCCCATGGCTCTGCAGCACCCCATCCCCACGGAGAGCCAGGCAGTTGTGTAACCTCATTAACCCAGCTGCCAGCAGCCCAGTCTATATTTCCTATAAGTTCCTTTTCATTGCCTTTGGCAGCCAAGCAGCAAAGCAAACCCAGTGCCCTGATGGATTCACAGAGAATAACCCATCCTTGTGTCCCTGCCCAAACCCAGGCCCTGATGGATTAATGGAGAATAACCCATCCTTATGTCCCTGCCCAAACCCAGGCCCTGATGGATTCACAGAGAATAACCCATCCTTGTGTCCCTGCCCAAATCCAGTGTCCTGATGGATTCATGGAGAATAACCCATCCTTGTGTTCCTGCCCAAACCCAGGCCCTGATGGATTAATGGAGAATAACCCATCATTATGTCCCTGCCCAAACCCAGGCCCTGATGGATTCACAGAGAATAACCCATCCTTGTGTCCCTGCCCAAATCCAGTGTCCTGATGGATTCATGGAGAATAACCCATCCTTGTGTTCCTGCCCAAACCCAGGCCCTGATGGATTCACAGAGAATAACCCATCCTTGTGTCCCTGCCCAAACCCAGTGCCCTGATGGCTTCACCACTAACCCATCCTTGTGTCCCTGCCCAAACCCAGTGCCCTGATGGCTTCACCACTAACCCATCCTTGTGTCCCTGCCCAAGCCCAGTGCCCTGATGGATTCACCAATAACCCATCCTTGTGTCCCTGCCCAAACCCAGGCCCTGATGGATTCACAGAGAATAACCCATCCTTGTGTCCCTGCCCAAGCCCAGGCCCTGATGGATTCACAGAGAATAACCCATCCTTGTGTCCCTGCCCAAACCCAGACCCTGATGGATTCACCAATAACCCATCCTTGTGTCCCTGCCCACACCCAGTGCCCTGACGGATTCACCAATAACCCATCCTTGTGTCCCTGCCCAAACCCAGATCCTGATGGATTAATGGAGAATAACCCATCCTTGTGTCCCTGCCCAAACCCAGGCCCTGATGGATTCACAGAGAATAACCCATCCTTGTGTCCCTGCCCAAACCCAGGCCCTGAGCTGGGAAGCCATCCAGAGGTGCAGGAGATATCCCATGATCTCAGGAGAGGCTGCTCAGCACCATTTTCACCCCACACTGGCAGTGCTGTTTGGTTTTTTGGCCAAACTTTCAAAATAACTCCTAATAGCTACTAATGTTGCGGTGAGTAAAAAAAATCAACTTTAAAATAAAAACTTTTTAGTCTCAACCCGGGCTTTTTTCTCTTTGGCTTCTTGTTGATGTTTAGGCAAAACATCTGAGCTGCCTCTTCTCCCAGCTTGCTTCCCTCTCCCTGCTGGCTGCTGGCAAATTGCTGTGGATCAGTGCAGCAGCACAGGCGAGCCTCGGCGAGGAGAGGGGAAGATTAATTGAACACTTAATTCCTTCTCTTCTCATTTGATCAGCTAAGTGGGAGAGGTGCTCCTGGAGGCCTCGTGTGGCTGTGAATCAGAGCCCCAGGCTGGGTTTGTGTCAGGCTCAGAGGATTTTGGAGCACACAGCCCTGCAGGCTCCATCCATCACAGCTCCTGGGCCCTCCTTCCCCAGCACAGGGAGCAGCAGCTCCGAGAGGGAAGGGTCAGGGTCAGGAAAGGCTCAGCAGGAGGTGAGGGACGGGGACAGGGCTGAGGGAAGCTCTCCAAGGGGCAGCAGCCAGCTGGAGCCAGACAAGCCAAGCTCCATGGCCAGACTGTCGTGGGGGCAGTAAATCAGCCAGAGAGGGCGAGGCAGGGGGGAAATGAAAAGTGTCTGCAAGAAAGCTGGAAAATCCCAGAGCTGGGAGCCACCAGCAAACACAGAAAGAGCTCTTCCTCCTCACCAGCCTGGCACAGAGCTTCTCTCCTGGCCTTGGCACCACAGTTACTGCCTTGGCACCACAGTTACTGCCTTGGTACCCCAGTTATTACCTTGGCACCCCAGTTATTACCTTGGCACCCCAGTTATTGCCTTGGTACCCCAGTTACTGCCTTGGCACCCCAGTTACTGCCTTGGCACCCCAGTTATTGCCTTGGCACCACAGTTATTGCCTTGGCACCGCAGTTATTGCCTTGGCACCACAGTTATTACCTTGGTACCCCAGTTATTGCCTTGGTACCCCAGTCATTACCTTGGCACCACAGTTACTGCCTTGGCACCCCAGTTATTGCCTTGGCACCACAGTTATTACCTTGGTACCCCAGTTATTGCCTTGGTACCCCAGTCATTACCTTGGCACCACAGTTACTGCCTTGGCACCCCAGTTATTGCCTTGGCACCACAGTTATTGCCTTGGCACCACAGTTATTACCTTGGTACCCCAGTTTCTGCCTTGGCACCCCAGTTACTGCCTTGGCTCCCCAGTCACTGCCTTGGCACCCCAGTTACTGCCTTGGCACCCCAGTTCCATCCAGCTCAGGTGCTGCAGACCCAAAGTCCTTTCTGCAGCTCAGCACCAGGGCTTGGACCCCACCAGAGCCACGAGCATCACTTCAGTGTGCAGCAGTGCCTTCCAAACACCAGGGCTTTGCTCAGCGAGACCTGAAACCAGAAACCTTCAACGTCCCCGTTCTGCCACAGGCTCCTCGTTCCTCCCTCACAGAGTTGGTTTTTCTCTGCTTTCTCTGGTTTTTGCCTCAATTCCAGAGTGAGGAAACTCCTCGCTGGTGTTTGCCTGCAGACAGATGGAGGGGCAATGAGGAGGAGTTGCCACAGCTCCCCTGGCCTTATTAATTGCAATTAGTCACCAGATTTTAACAAACCTCCTGCCGGGGCTGGCACTCTCAAAGGACACTTCCTTTATATGGACAATTTTCAGTTCTGCCAATCTCCCAGGATCTCCTGCATTCTGTGTCCACCCCAGTGGTGCTAAAGTTTGATTTTAAACATTTATTTTTATTGGAGAGCCCAGACTGACTGCAGAGTAGACAACAATAAATTCTCCCCATGGTGGTTAAGTGACAGGGGACACGGGGAGGGTGTGGCACACACACATCACAGATTCCTCTGATTTCCCTTTAATGTGTTGCAGAGTTTCATCTGTTTCCAAATGTGTTTCCAGTGCCACCATCCCACGAAATTTCTTTTTTAATTGGTTAAATATTTGAGATTCCCCCCCCCCCCCCAGGTTGTCCTGCAAACACACAGATCAATGTACAACGGGGTTTCATTTTCTGTGATAATGGCCCAGAAATTTCTGTTTATGAATTGATCAAATATTGTTATCCCAGCTGAAAGGATCCCAGGAAGGGTCAGGCTGGAAGGAACCCCCTGGTCGCAGCTCCCTGCTCAGCCCAGAGCACAGGATTGAGTCCAGATGGCTTTGGAATATCTGCAGGAGGGGGTTTTGATGGAAGCACTCCCCAGCACCGTGTGTGCTGCAGGAATGTGCCTTTGGGAGAGCCCGGCCCAGGCAGAGTCACATTTCTGCATTAGCAGCACCGAGAATTCCAAACCTGCCCAGAGAAACCACCGGGTTCATTTGCTTTGTGGTGAGAAACCTGAGTGGCTGGGATGGGATTTCCACAAGCCAGGGGTGCTTTCAGCAGGGGGGTTTGTGTGTGGAACAGAACTTCTGTGTGTGGGATGGAGCATGCTGAGAGTGGAGCAGAGTTGGTGCCTCTGTCACAGCAGCTCCCCACTCAGACCCTCCCTGGTCACTGCTGCCCCCCAGAACTGTGCTGCCCCCCTATAACTGTGCTGTCCACCCCAGAACTGTGCTGTCCACCCCAGAACTGTGCTCTCACCCTATAGCTGTGCTGCCCCCCTATAACTGTGCTGCCCCCCAGAACTGTGCTGCCCCCCTATAACTGTGCTGTCCACCCCAGAACTGTGCTCTCACACTATAGCTGTGCTGCCCCCCTATAACTGTGCTGCCCCCCTATAACTGTGCTGCCCCCCAGGACTGTGCTCCCACCCCATGACTGTGTTCCTCCCCATAACTGTGCTGCCCCCCATAACTGTGCTCTCACCCTATAACTGTGCTGTCCCCCCAGAATGGTGCTCTGACCCCATAACTGTGCTCCCTCCCCAGAGCTGTGTCCCTCCCCATGACTGTTCTGCCCCCCAGAA
The DNA here is from genome assembly GCF_017590055.1 of Onychostruthus taczanowskii. Taxonomy (NCBI): domain Eukaryota; kingdom Metazoa; phylum Chordata; class Aves; order Passeriformes; family Passeridae; genus Onychostruthus; species Onychostruthus taczanowskii. The sequence continues at coordinate 1,205,414 of NW_024501792.1, read as the reverse complement.
GTGTGTCCCCCCCATTTCCAGCCCTGCCGGGGTTTTCCCTGTGCAAGGCTCTCTCAGGGGTTGCTCGGTGTCTCTCCCCTCGCGGTGAGGGGGATTCTCCCCAGGATTTTCTCTGTCCCAGCTTTGCCCAAAGGCACAGATTTGCTGTCTCTGCCTCACTGCCGTGCCCAGGCTGGGAGGAACAAACCCAGCGGAGCCCAGCCCGTGGAGAGGAGCCCGGAGGAGCTGAGGAGCTCCAGCAACACCAACCTAATGGGCTGGAACCTGCAGACAGACGCTGCCAAGCTCCAGATAAAATCATTTCACATAAACAAGGGCTCTGCCACAAGGGCTCCAAATCCCACGCAGAGAGGACTTGAGAAGATTTTTTTTTTTTTTTTAATCCTTTTTTGCTCGGTTTAACTCCTCCCCGGCACTTTGGTAGCAGTGACATGGAGACAAGCAAGTGTTTTATCTCCTGGAAACCGCTCACATCCTCCCTCACGTCCCTGCTCTGTCCACAGAGCTCCAGCCCCATTACACAGACGATTTATGTCTGTGCTTCTCAGCTTTAGGCTGCCAGCAACTTCGGGAGGGTTATTTGTCCTTAAGTACTTGTAATTCTTCCTCTGCAGGAGCATAATCAGTCATTATCAGCGGCAGTTTCAGGCTCTAATCATAAAGCTGTTATTTCTGCTTAATCCTAACCTTGCTAAGTATTAATTTGATGTTTAATCCCCCTGGTATCTGGCAATATTGGCCTGTTATTATTGCTGTTGTTGCTGTTGTTTATGTGACAGTGAAAAATCAGCCCTGTAGGAGTCATATCCTTAATTATTTACCGTTCATTTGCCAAATCTCAGTTGCTCTCTTGCCACCCTGGGTCCTGCAGTCTCTCAGGGCAGTGTCACCCCAAAGTGCCCCACGTGTGGTCAAAGGGACGGGTGACACTTTGAGGAGGGGACAGATGCACCACAGACTCGCTCTGCTCTTTTAATCCTTCCACCACCTTTTAAAAAACAAACAAACAAACAAAAGAACTGCAAACCTGTTAAGGTGTCAAACAGGAGGTGACAATTTATCAAACCTCACCTGGAGAGAAGTGACAGAGCCACTGCAGGAGCTGCAATTAGCAGCAACGCCATCATTAAGCAGTAATGACCTGCTGGGATCAATGGAGCCATTTCACAGACAGCTCAAGGGCTGGGGAGGCAGCGGGTGCCAACAGCTCCTGCGGGCTGGGATGTCCCCGGGAATGCTGGGGTTTGTCCTAAATCAGAGCCCAAAAGGCTCTTTTTGGTGTGTGATGCTCTGGAGATGTGCCCTGCTCTGTCCAGCCTGGCAAAGCGAGCTTAGGAGCAAAAATCCATCGGCAGGGAGCTTTTGGGGGCTGCTGCTGCAGCCCTGCCCCTCAGCATCCCCCTGCTCTGCAGCCTCTCTGCTGCTGCTGCTGCTGAGGAAAGCCAGCCCGTGTGACAGCCCGGCTCTGCTTTTCAGGGCTGCGACAGCGACAATTAACAACGACAATTAACAGTGACAATTAACGCAGGGAACACACGTGGGGGACCTTCACGTGAGTTTGCACCGTAAAAGCGCACGTTTGTTTTTACTGTAAATCTGCAGTTTCCACCTGGGGCTGAGGGAGAGCAGCCAAGGCACACCGAGCTGGGCTCTGCGCTCACTGCTGGGCAGCAATTCCTGCTTTCCCAGGCAGAAAAGGCGACAGTTGTGATGCCAGGCGTGCCCAGGGGCACAGGGCACACGCAGGCTGTGCCACCAGAGCTGGACATGGAAAGCAGAAGGCAGCAAGTCCCTTTGGATGAATTCTTGCAGCCTTTGTTCATGGCAGGGAAGAGCAAGCCCTCGCTCCCGGCGCTGCCTCAGTTTTCAATGTATAACTTTGAAAGCTTAATCATCTTCTTTTCACAAAGCCTTATGGTTTATATATATTTGGGTTTTTGTTACCCATTTGTATTCACCCTTTTCGCTGTCAATTTAAGCTTAATATTATTAAAATTGCTCTGGCTCGCTCTGCTTAAAATTCTGCAGTTACAGGATTTTTTTTTTGGGAAGAAGTGCTAAGTCAAACGCTTTCTCCTATTTCTTGTTTGTCTTTAATGACTCATTAGAGCATCACCTCTGAAATGAGGAAGCAATAAACCTGCTCTGAGGAAAGCCTGGCAGGCAGCTCTGGCGGCTGCTTTGATTCTCTGGGATGGGAGCTGGGATTGTTTTGGGACACAAATCCCCTCCAGAGGTGCTTCCTGAGGGGCTGTCCAGGGACACAGCGGGTTAAAAACATCATCCTGCTGCAGGAAGGGTCGGAATTCTGCTTTCTTTGCGGGGTGAAAGGGGTAAATCAGCTCTCCACCTTACTCGGGAGGGATTAAATTTGGCTTTTAAAGTGAAACCTGGAGGAAGGCAGCGCTGGTGCCGCTGGGGACGGGGCACCCTTTGGTGCAGAAATCCGTGTGAGCTGCGGAAATGTCTTTTTAAAATTAAATTTTATTTTTCCGGAGGGTGGCGAGAGCAGCATCCCTGGAGCAGCAGCAAACCCCAAAATCCTCCCTGGCCGCCTCCCTGCGCTCCAGTCGAGTGCCAAACCCTCCCGCAGTGAAACTCGGCCCCGGTGATGGGTCCGGGCAGCCCGGAGCGAGCAGAACCAGGAGCCCACCCCGGCTGCCGAAGGGGTGCCCAAAATCCCTGATCCTGCCCAAAATGCGGGCGGGAAGAGCAGCCCCGGAGCGCGGATGGAGAGCGGCGCTCTCCCCTCCCTGCCCGCGGGCTGGCTCATCACCTCGCGGGTGAGAAAAGCGAAAATCCCCCCGGAGCTGAGGAAAATGATGTTTTCTTCCACGTGCGGAGCATCTCTGTGAGGCTGGGCTGAGAAATCCGAGCTTTGGGCTCCGACACGGGAGCTCTGTCCCGGCGCTGTGTTTGGGGTGATTTATTGCAAACTGCTTCTCAAAACGTGAGTGAGGAGCGATATTGGTGATGGGGTGAGGATGTTGTGCTCGGGGGGTTCAGAGCGGCCAAAAAATCCCCGTTCTGGGCTGGACGGACAGCGCTGCCCGCGGCTCCATCGGCGTTTAATGAGGATTCACAGCTGGCTGAGCCGGGCTGAGTCACTGCCCTGAGCCCTGCGCAGCTCCAGCTGCTGGAAAAACAGAATTAATGAGTTAGAAACTTCAGCCCGTTCATTATACGTGTGTCAGCGTGGCGTCTTTGGGGCTTTACGGCTGCGCTGAGAGTCCTACAATAAGAGAAGAGAAGAGAAGAGAAGAGAAGAGAAGAGAAGAGAAGAGAAGAGAAGAGAAGAGAAGAGAAGAGAAGAGAAGAGAAGAAGAGAAGAGAAGAATATATTTGGGTTGCCGGGACCTCCTAAAATATGTGGTATTTTTGAATCACAGATGGCAGCTCTGTGAAGCCAAGCACCTTCTCAGCACTGCACAAAATCTCTCCTGGGCCACAAGGAGACACAATCCCAGGGCTCAGGATCGTTGTTCTCCCATTCAGGCACTTCCTGAATAAAATCCCTTTTATTTTTTTCCCCCTTTTCCAGTCGGCACGGGCTGCTTTGCAAACCTGAGCATTCCCGAGCTGCAGGAAGCTGTGTGCCCCGGGAAAGACTGTGATTGCCAAACTGCTGCAGGAACGAAACAGAAAGAGAAAAGTGGGATGTTCTTTAGGTGATCCTTCAGGGAGATATCGAGGCCGCTGCTTTAAAGTGCTGAGGAACACCCCCGAGTGAATTTATGGGAGGAAATAAATAAGGAAGGTGGAGGAAATAAATAAGAAAGCTGAAGGAAAAGCTATTTTGGAACTTCACTCCCTGAATGCCGTGCCTTGCAGCATGGCTGCTGGTAAACGCTGGCACAAGGGCAGTTATTTCTCTGCCAAGATGCATTAAAGGTGTTTCACTTTGCAGCCTGGAGAAATGCAGAGAATTCCATGTGGGAAGGGGGTTCCTGGTGCTAAAGGAGGTGTCAGGGTGTGAAGGGGACCTGCTTGGGCCTGGCCAGGAGCTCCCTGAAGTGATTTTCTCTTTAACCAAATCTATATTTTCTAATAGCTTTTCATAACTTCATAATTGCAGGCAGCGTATTTATTTACATCAGCAATGGCTGTAATTACAGAGAATGCAAATGTGTAATTATTTAATTAGGATCCATAATGAGGCTGTGGAAGGGAGCTCGGAGGCAGATGTTCTTGGTGAGCAGCACTGGCCAAGGCTTTGTGCTTTGTGGAGGGGAAGAAAGTCGGGATACAGGAGGGTGCAGCCAGGAGCTGAGCGCAGGAAAAATGCCGCTGTGGCTGGGGAAACCTGGATTTCTGTCCCGAAGGAGGAGGTGGGGTTAGCAACCCCTCACTGGGATATCTCAGAGCAAAGGCTGGTAGGAACATCCTGCCGCTCCTGGGTTCTTTTCCTGAGCAGTGGCAGATTTCCCGGGAATGCTTGACTGCCCATGGAGTTCATTTTATCGGGCGTTTAGCAGCCTCTAGAGAGCACCCGGAGAGCCGCAGACCTTGGCAGGTTGAGTTTCTGACTGCAGCTCCGTTTGGTGCCTCGCAGAGCCCGAGCCCTGCCAGGGATGTGCCCCAGGGAAGCACTGGAAGGCTCTCCAAAGGCGATGCCTCTCCAGGAAGAGCCAGACAGGGGAAATCCTGTGTGGATTTCAGTGAGAAAACCCAGCCCAGCACCTGCTTTACTGCTGGGGTGAGAGGCTGGAGAACAGCCCCGTGGAGAGCAGGGCAGGGGCTCGGGGAGAGCATCTGCTGGAAATGCAACCCTGCAGCTCAGGGAAAGCATCTGCTGGAAATGCAACCCTGCAGCTCAGGGACAGCATCTGCTGAAAATGCAACCCTGCAGCTCAGGGACAGCATCTGCTGGAAATGCAACCCTGCAGCTCAGGGACAGCATCTGCTGGAAATGCAGCTCAGGGAGAGCAGGGCAGGGGCTCAGGGCCAGCATCTGCTGCAGGTGCAGCCCAGGAGCATCCCCGGCTGTGCCTGCCCTGCCCGGGGACAGGAGCAGTCCCTGGGGTGGAAGCTCTGTGTGCAGGCTCGGGGCTCCCAGGGACCCCTCGCTGCTGGGTTTGCCGAGGCTGGGATGTCCCCTGCCGGGGGTGGCACCTCGGGACTGGCACACGTCTGGGCTCCTGCTCAGCCTGCTCACGGGGCACTGTCGGATTTCCCCTCTGCTGCACCCGGGGCCATTCAGAGCCTGAGGAACCGCTGAGAACCCCAGGGCTGGGGGGTTTCTGCTGGGTTTTTGGCTCTGAAGGGGAAGGGCTGGGCAGAGCAGCCCGGCTCCTGCACACGGTGATGCTGCAGGACCCGCCAGCCCCGCTGACATCAGCTGTGACTTCATGCGGGCTGCCGGGGAGGGCGAGTGGCCCCGAGTGTCACAGCCCGGGGACCTGTCTGGGCTGGCTCTGCTCCCTCCCAGGGTGGTGAGTGTCACCCCGGGGTGACCCCCCCGCGGTTAAAAGCTCTGGTTTCAATGCAGGCAGTGAGGTACGACAAGGCAGAAATGCCATCCAGCCTCCTGACAAAGCTTTTCCTCTTCCGTTCCTGGGATTTGGGTCCTCAGCAGCTTGCAAGGGCAAAGGTTCAGCTGACAAGTGACAAATAAACTGTTTGGAAATGGGAGGAAAAAGAGCATAAATTAATTTCACCCTAACAATTATTCTTCTTCTTTGACTCATCTCCGAGAATAAATCCCTCGGGATATCTTTGTGCTGGAACACGGTACAGAGAATGAAAACATTTCATCCCTGACATCCTTAAATTCTGTATTTATTGGCTGATGGATGAGAATCCAGGGCCCAGCCTCTCCTGGCTGTCCATGCTCTGCAGAAACACGAACAGAGGGACATCAGATCCCTGCCCTCACCTGTGCCAGGTGGGAGGTGACAGTGCCCTGCTCAGGGCGAGCACTGAGGTGTCCCCATCACAGTCACGGTGTCACAGGGGTCAGGAGAGCAGCAGCGTGCCCATTCCCTGCCTCTGGGGAGGTTGGCACCATCCCTGCAGGGAATTGCCTGGAAATTGTCTGTGCTTCACGCCGTGCCAGCTGCTTTTTAAACAGATTATTGTACCCGGTTCTAGCAGTGCCTGCAGTCAGTTCCTTCCAGGCAGAAACCAGTTTTCCTGAAATTGCCTTCTCAGCTCCGTGATCATTACCCGGCAAATTGCCTCGGGAGAGAGGCTGGAGCAGGGCAGGGGGTGGGGGCTGCTCTGCAGTGGGAGAGGGAGCAGGAAAATCCAGCAGGGGCTGTGCTGGGAGCTGTGCCTGTCCTGGGACTCACAGCCCACACCAAGGATGCTCCTGGCTCTGTCCAGGGGTTTAAACTCCCTTCCTTCACATCAGCCTCAGGTGGGGAGGCATGGAAGGCTGTTTTAGAGCTTATTATTAATTCCTCTTTATCTTTTTTTTTTTCTTTTTAATTTTATTGTCTTTATTTTGACCTGGGAAAACGCACTGCAGGATTTTTTCTCCATCATGAGTCCTGCCAGGCTCAGGCAGGTGTAGGTACTGCTTTGGGGCATTTCTCTCATTGTAGTTTCCCAGCAACTCAGAGAGGGACTTGGATGAGAGAGGAGCCAAAGGGGAGGGAGGAGATGAGGTGAGGAAGGAAATGGTCCAGGAGAGGGCAAGAGGCCTGGGGAGGGGATGAGCTGTCTGTGCCTCTTGTCACCCACTGTCCCCAAAGATCCCTTTAATGCCACAGCTTCCCCTGGGGTGAGCACAGGGATTTTTCAGGCTCCAGTCACCTTCAACTTCACCCCTCACACTTAGAACTTAAACACCAGGTGTCCCTCAGAGCACAGGAGAGGAGCTCACTTGTTGTTTTCCAGAAGAAAACCTCACCCTAGAGTGAGGAATGTTTTCCCAAAATCCCACCTAACCCTGCTCTGCTAGTCTGAAGCCATCCCCCTTGTCCTGGCCCTGTTCTGGTACAACACCTCCAGGAGGGGCTCAGATTTTCCGGGGGAAGGGATGGAGGAATCAGCACAGCCCAAACCCCAGGAGGGGCTCAGCTTTTCCTGGGGAAGGGATGGAGGAATCAGCACAGCCCAAACCCCAGGAAGGGCTCAGTTTTTCCTTGGAGAGGGATGGAGGAATCAGCACAGCCCAAACCACAATTAAATCAAACACAGCTCAGCAAGGCTGCTAAAGCTGCTCTGAGATCTCCAAATTGGGAGCAGCACCAGGGCAGGCGTGGAATGCAGAATTTTATGAGCAAATTACTGACTCCTTCCTGCTGATTCCAGCAGAAGAACTGCGAACAGTTTGTTTGTTTGTTTGTTTGTTTGTTTGCTGCTGCCCAGAACCTGCCCAGCCTCGGCCGTGCCCTCCCCATGCTGCCCTGACCTCGCCAGCTCTGGCTTCCAGCACAGCCCACATCTGGCTGGGCGCTGCACAGCTGGGCTCTGCTCTGCTCCCCGGGGACAGGGAAGGTTGTTCCCATGGGAATAAATCAGAAAAGTGGCAGAGGGAATGTTTGCTGCCCCACAGCACCTCTGCCATGTGTGGGTACCCACTGCCAGGCTCTGGCACTGCTGCTGCTGCTACTCCCCTTTGCTTCTCTGCCCTCCAGAGCCAGGGAAGGTGATGGAAATGGAGGAAGGAGCTATGCTGCTGCTGCCCTGCCCCAGGAAGGGTTTGGAGACCCCTCAGTCCCTGCCCTCCCTGCAGGGTGATGGAATTACTGATGTGCTGGGATGAGCCTGGAAGGAGGGAGGATCGTGACTCAGAGCAGAGGCAGCGCAGCCTGGGGGAGGTGTCCTGGCTTTTTAACCCGTTCCTGGTGAATCCTTTTGGATCCTGCCCTGGTTCCTCCCCTCCCCTGCCAGGACCAGCCCTTGCCTGCCGGGTTTTGCTGCGGGGAAGGTGTTTGTGCCCTGCTGGCTGTGCTCACGCCTCTGCTTAGCTTTTCATCTTCGTTTCACTCTGAAAAGGTTGAGTTTCTGGCAGGTTCTGGGAGGGGAGATGCCCTGAACTGGTCCAGCAGCAGCCCCGGGCTGGAGGAGCAGCCTGGTGAGTCCCTGTGTGCCCAGAAAAGCTGTCAAAGGATGCTCGGGCTGGATTCTGTGCCTGGGCTCTTCCCTCCTTTCCCACCGGTGCTCCAGCACCATCTACAGTCCTGCCAGGATGCTCCAGAGGCACAGGAAGGGGTTAGAGCTGAGCCAGTGATCTGGGGGATATTTGCAGCTTTTCTGGCCTGAACTCTAAATGAAACAGGGAGCTTGGAGAAAAACATTCCAAACCAAGCCCAAACCCCCCCGTTTTCCCAGCAGCTGCCCAGCACAGGGTGGTTTTGTGCCACAAGACACCTGGTGCTGCTCAGAGGGAGAACAAACCCCACCTGAACCTGCAGGACAGGTCATGAAACATTCATGGGAGTTCCTTTGGTTAAATAGCATTAAAAATTCATTGGTGCTTCACTGGAGCACCGAGCCAGCAGCTGTGGCTGTCAGGGATGGAGAAATAGGGGGGAAAAGCCTTTATTCCATGGGACAGCTCTTCCAGTCTGCTCAGCTGCTCTTGGTTTGGGGGGCTGGGGCAGCCCGAGGGATTTCTGCTCCACCAGAACAGAAAATCATCCCCTGCCCCAGCACAGCCCAGCCATGGGCTGGAAACTCCTTTTTCAGCAGCAAGAAATCACCTGGAGAGTCAGGAGCCGGCTGGGAGCTGCTGCCTGGCCCTGCTGCTCCCTGTGGGCTCCAGGCAGGCAAACCCAGCTCCTGGGGAGGTGAGCTGATCCAGGGGCACTCAGGGTGGGGAGGGCAGCCAGCAGCCCTCACCTTCCTTCACCTGCACCTGGCTGCAGGGGTGGGGATGCTACAAAGCACCTGGAGGGTTTTTTTCCCTGTTTTTTTTTCCCCTCTTTAGGAAGTTTTGACTCGGAGCTGGCTGGAGCTGCAGCCCCTCAGCTGTCCCTCGGGTTTCTCATGTGGCAGGAACGGGAGGGGAAGGGGGCAGCAGGTGGGAGATGGCTCCGGGGGCTGAGCAGCCCCACAGCTGCTGCTCTGGGCCCAGCGGGGGACAGGAGCATCCCCTGGGGACACCTGGGGACACCTGGGGCTGCAGGGCCCCGGCAGCAGGAGGAGGGGGTCTGGGGACAGGCCGAGCCTGCGGCGCATGCACAGCAACCTGAGCTGGCTGCTGCTCCTGCCGTGCTGAGCCCACAGCTCGGCCCTGCCGGGGCTGCTCCGGCCCTGCTCCGGCTCTGCTCCGGCCCTGCTCTGCCCCGGAGCTCAGCCTGAGGGTGCCGGCCCTGCCCGGGCTGCTCCGGCTCTGCTCCGGCTCTGCTCTGCCCCAGAGCTCAGCCTGAGGGTGCCGGCCCTGCCGGGTTGCTCCGGGTCTGCTCTGCCCCAGAGCTCAGCCTGAGGGTGCCGGCCCTGCCCGGGCTGCTCCGGCTCTGCTCCGGCTCTGCTCTGCCCCAGAGCTCAGCTCCTCGGCCCCGGCATGGCCGAGCCCAGGACAGGGACACAGCGCTTCCCGGGGCACGGTGGGTGAGCTGCTGCTGGCCTTTGGGTACAGGGAGGCTCTGGGTGCTGGGCTTGGGGCTCTGGGTCCTGAGATCTGGGTGCTGGGCTCTGGGCTCTGCCTCTGGGTGCTGGTCTTGGGGCTCTGGGTGCTGGGTATCTGGCTCTGGGCTCTAGGTGCTGGGCTTGGGGCTCTGGCTCTGGGTCCTGGGCTCTGTGTGCTGGGCTCTGGGCACTGGGCTCTGGGTGCTGGGCTCTGGATTCTGGGCACTGGGGTCTGGGTGCTGGGCTCTGGATTCTGGGCTCTGGCTGCTGGGTCCCAGGCTCTGGGTCCCAGGCTCTGGCAGAGCCCAGGCTCATTTCAGCTCCTCCTGCAGGAAGGGAGCAGCTGAGCCCTGGAAATCAGTGCAGGGCCTTGGCAGAGCTGGGGGAGGCCCTGCAGCCCCGCTGACCCCCTGTCCCTCCCTTGCAGACCCTGCCGAGGTGTCCCTGGGGTCTCTGTGCAGCGCCAGGAGGCTGCTGCTGCTGCTGGGGCTGGCGGGGCTGCTGGCAGCGATGGCAGCTGGGACGTGGCAGCTCGGTCAGTGCCCCAGCACAGCCCTGCTGCCCTCTGAGAGCCAGCTGGGGCTGCCAGCAGTGCGGGTTGGGGTGGCAGCCCCCTGGTCAGCCCTGCCTGGGGTGGCTGTGCTCCTGGAGAGGCTCTGCACCTGTGGCAGCGGGCAGGGCTGTGCCCAGCTCTGGGCATCTCTGGGTGCTGCCAGGCTGTGGGAGCCCACCCTCACCTGCTCTGTCTCCTGAAGTGAAGCACCTGAAGGAGCCCCAGCCCGAGCAGGGCTCCCCCCAGGAGCAGGATCTGGAGGTGACCCCAGCATGTGATGATGAGGAGGAGGAGGAGCCCGTGGTCCGGGGGGCTCCCAGCACAGGTTTGCACCTTGGATTGGTGTCCCATGTGGGGAGAGGGGAGCCCGACCTGGCAAGGGCACAAAAGAGACTCTTTAAAAATCAGTTCCTGCTGCATTTTGCAGCTTTGCTTTTCTCTGAACCCCCAGCACTGCAGCTTCACTGCACACAGGGATCCCACAGCAAAGGGAGCTCTTCCATGACTCCTTTGCCTGGGACCCCTCTGGCTGGGCTCATTTAGGGTTTCCAACTCCTCAGGTGTTTTTTTCCTGGGGTTTAGGGTGGGTTTTTGGCTGTGCATGACCCTGCACAGGGGGAGAGAGCTCACAGGTTGTCTGCAATGGAATGCCTTCAGTGTCTTTCAGGATCAGCACAGCCAATTCCTTGCTGGAAGCACGGGTGGAGGCACACCCTGGCTGGCTCCTGGTGTGCCACGGGCACTGGGACCCCTCCCTGGGCACCCTGCTCTGCCAGCAGCTCGGCTACCTCAGGTGGGCACGGCACAGGCTGCTCCTGCTGCCCCTTTCCAGGGGGATGGCCTTGGCAAAACCAGCTGGGCTTTGGCAGGGCAGAGCCAGGCCACAGCATTCCCTGGGGAAACCGGGCCTGGGATCTGCAGGAGCAGCTCCAGAAGCTCCTTCCAGCCCAGCAGGTCATTCCCAGCTGCCAGAGCTGTGGGACTGTGGCAGGGGCACAACCCTGACCCCTTCCCAGGACGTTTCTGTCGCTCTGCAGCATGACCCAGCAGAAGGGAGTGAACCTGAGGGATGTCCAGGTGAGTGCTGGGCAGCAGTTCCTGCAGGTGAGAGCCCGGCAGGAAGGCAGCCTGGAGGACATGTGGCAGGTCAGGTAAGGGCGGCTCTGGGGCAAGCAGGGCTTGCTGGAGCCTTTCCTCAGGCTGAACCCCAGAGATGTGCGGGTGCTGTGCAGCAAACACCCCTTGGGGAGCTGCTGCAGCTGCCCTGGGGCTCCCCAGGGCTTTGGCCGGTGTTTATCCTGACCAGAGCCTGCCCACACAGGAGCAGCTGCCGGTCGGGGCGCATCGTGGCTCTGCAGTGCTCAGGTGAGCGATTCCCTCCCCTCCTGAGCCCCAGGGTCTCTGCCTGGAGGCAGCAGCTCCTTCCCCCAGTGCCCCTGCTCCCCCCAGCAGGAAGGGCTGGGCTGGAGCCTCCCCCGTTCCTTGCAGAGTGTGGGCTGCAGGCAGGGGCTGTCAGGGTGGTGGGGGGCACAGACGTGTCCCCCGGGCGCTGGCCCTGGCAGGTCAGTGTGTGCCAGGGCTCCCAGCACCGCTGTGGGGGCTCCGTGCTGGCCCCCGAGTGGATCCTGACGGCAGCTCACTGCGTGCACAGGTACCCCGGCTCCCTGTGCCCATCCCGGGCTCCCTGTGCCCATCCCGGGCTCCTTGTGTCCATCCCGGGCTCCCTGTGCCCATCCCCGGGTCTCTATGTGCCCATCCCAGGCTCCCTGTGCCCATCCCCGGCTCCCTGTGTGCCATCCAGGCTCCCTGTCCCCATCCCCGGGTTTCCTGTCCCCATCCCGAGCTCCCCGTACCCATCACTGGGTTCCCTGTGTGCCCATCCCCGGGTTTCCTGTCCCCATCCCGAGCTCCCCGTACCCATCATCGCGTTCCCTGTGTGCCCATCCCCGGCTCTCTGTCCCCACCCCGAGGTCTCTGTGTGTCAGTCCCGAGCTCCCTGTGTGCCCATCCCGGCCTCATTGTGTGCCCATCCCGGCTCCCTGTGCCCATCCCCAGGCTCTCTGTCCCCATCGCCGGCTTCCCTGTGTGCCCATCCCCGGCTCTCTGTGCCCATCCCGAGGTCTCTGTGTGCCAATCTCGAGCTCCCCGTGCCCATCCCCGGCTCCCCGTGCCCATCCCGGCTCCCGTGCCCGCTGCTAGCCCGCAGCCCGGTGCCGGTAGCCCGCACTGCCGGTGCCGCGGTTGCAGGCAGCTGCCAGCCCCAGCCTGGCTGGTGTTTGCGGGAATTGTCACGCACGGCTCGCTGCGGCCGGAGGCGGGCGTGCCAGTCCGGGCCATCATCCCCCACCCGCTCTACAACGACAGCAGCCTGGACTACGACATGGCCCTGATCAGGCTCCAGGTGCCGCTCAACTTCTCACGTAAGGAAGGGGCTGTCCCGGTGTTGTCCCGGTGTTGTCCCGGTTCTGTACCAGGGCTGTCCCACTGCTGTCCCAGTCCCGTCCTGGTGCTGTCCCGGTTCCGTCCCGATCCCGTCCTAGTGCTGTCTCACTGCTGTCCCGGTCCCGTCCCAGTCCTGTCCTGTCCTTCCCCGTTGTTTTCTGTCCTACCCCCCAGTATCAATTTGCCCAACCCCAGCCTCGTCTGAGCATGCTGGCAGAAGAATCGCAGGGTGCTTTGGGTTGGAAGGGGTCTGAAGGCTCATCCAGTTCCACCCAGGGTGGCACGGACACCTCCCACTGTCCCGGGGGGCTCCAGGTCCCTGACCCTGCTGCGGGACAGCCCGGCTGGCACGGGCAGCACAGCATGCCCCGAGCTGGCAGTCCCGGGGGTGGCTCTGCAGTGTCACAGCCCCTGCGCCAGGAGCCTTTCCCGTCCCCGAGGCAGGCTGAGGGCTCTGCAGCCCGTCCCTGCTGTCCCCTGCGAGCTGTCGCTGTCGCCGCAGGTGCCGTCCGAGCCGTGTGCCTGCCGCCCGCCCCGCGGGACCTGCTGCAGGGCACGCAGTGCTGGGTGTCGGGCTGGGGCCACACCGCACCTGGCCAAGGTGAGCTGTGCCCCTGCCCTGCCCTGCCAGCCCCTCCCGTTCCACTCTCCCTGGGGGCAGTGCCACCTTCCCCTGCCATCCTTTCTGCTCCCTCTGGTTTCCCTCCTGGCTCCTCTGTGTCCCTGTCCCCAGCACAGGTGGCCGGGACGCTGAAGGAGGCGCTGGTGCCCCTGATTGGCACCCGGAGGTGCAACAGCTCCTGCGTGTACAAGGGTGAGCTCACGGCCAGGATGCTGTGTGCAGGACACCTGCGGGGACACGTGGACGCCTGCCAGGTAGGGCTGGGACACCCGGGGGTGCCCGCACCACCCTGGGGACAGCCCTGGGGAGGGACAGGGACTCCCCGAGGTGCCTGCACCACCCTGGGGACAGCCCTGGAGAGGAACAGGGACAGCTGGGGGTGTCTGCCGCCACCCTGGGGACAGCCCTGGGGAGGGACAGGGACTCCCCGAGGTGCCTGCACCACCCTGGGGACAGCCCTGGAGAGGAACAGGGACAGCTGGGGGTGTCTGCCGCCACCCTGGGGACAGCCCTGGGGAGGGACAGGGACTCCCCGAGGTGCCTGCACCACCCTGGGGACAGCCCTGGAGAGGAACAGGGACAGCTGGGGGTGTCTGCCGCCACCCTGGGGACAGCCCTGGGGAGGGACAGGGACTCCCCGAGGTGCCTGCACCACCCTGGGGACAGCCCTGGAGAGGAACAGGGACAGCTGGGGGTGTCTGCCGCCACCCTGGGGACAGCCCTGGGGAGGGACAGGGACACCCGGGGGGGCCCGCACCACCCTGGGGACAGCCCTGGGGAGGACAGGGACAGCTGGGGGTGTCTGCAGCCACCCTGGGGACTCTCCTGGTGAGACAACAGGGACAGCCCTGGGGAGGACAGGGACAGCTGGGGGTGTCTGCAGCCACCCTGGGGACAGCCCTGGAGAGGGACAGGGACACCCCTGGGTGCCTGCACCACCCTGGGGACAGCCCTGGTGAGACAGAGCCTGCCCTGAGGTTTGGGTGCTCCCTGAGCAGCTCGAGGCTGGGCTGGACGGGGCCTGGAGCAGCCTGGGATGGTGGCATCGGGCAGGGGTGGCACTGGGTGAGCCCCAGGGACCCAAAGCAGGCTGTGACTGTGGTGTTCTGTCACTCTGCCCCCAGGGGGACAGTGGGGGCCCGCTGGTGTGCTGGGATGGGTCCTCGTGGCGCCTGGTGGGGGTTGTGAGCTGGGGCCAGGGCTGTGCTGAGCCCAACCACCCCGGGGTCTACACCAACGTGGCTCAGCTGCTGCCCTGGATCCACCAGGTCACCCAGGTGAGCCCAGCTCTGTGCCCAGCCTTGCTGGTTCCTCAGACAAATCCCAGGATCCTGTTGAACTCCTTCCCTGCATGCACAAGCCTTTAGGACAACCTTTCTTATGGTACTGATTGCTTTTTTTTTGTTTCCTGTTTTACTGATTTTCTTAGATCCACTAGGAATCAGGAAAGGACAGACTGCACACAGCAACACTCTGCCCTTCCCACAAGTGAAGGACAGCCCAGGACTGGCTCCTCCTGCCTCACAGACCCACACAGACTCCCAAACGTGCTCAGTATAAATAGTTTATTAAAGAAAATAGCAAATTCCAATTCTGTGAACAATCAACAGGGGAGAAGTGTTTTTCAAAATAGACCATTTTGGATTACTGTGTGTGAAGGGACAGGGGATCCTATGAGGTGTTCTGGGAACACTTGGAGGGGGGAAACATAAAAACACAAATGTTCTGGGGTGACAGGAAAGCCTCAGCCCCTGCACAAATGCCTGGAAATGGGAACAGGAGTGGGACAGAAGTGCCAATGACGAGGAGACAACAGGAGACAACAGATTAAAACATTAAACTGGGACTGAAACTCTTCTAAGCACTACAGGGCAGGAAGGACTTTGCTCCAGGTGTGCAGCACCTTGGTCTCTGGGCTGAGCTCAGTGGATGCTCTCAGGGAGTTTTTCAATTAAAAGAAATGTACAATAATCCAAGCATCAAACACAGCCTTTTGTGACTTCATGCTGTGAGAGCACCTTTCATTCCCTTTGTGTATTGGTTTACATTTCTCTGATCACTCCTGAAGGACAGAAAATACAACACCAGAAAGACAGAGTTATGCAATGCACACCCAACACAAACAGAAAAGGAAGAGGTGAACTGGCTTCTGCACTTGGGAAAGTGACACTGAAAAGCTCTAAATCAGTTTGAGGATATTTTCCATGAGAATAGAATTTTCCTACTTGTGAGAAATCCTGTGATCAATGGTTCATTCTTTCCCCACATGCCCCTCTGAAGTGTCTCTCCCTTGAGGTCTGCTCCTCAGGGGAAGCTGAGGTGGGAAACTTTGGCACTTCCTGGAGGGATATCAAAAGCTCTCCAAGTCTGTGGGTTCCATGTGTGCTTTGGGGGACAGAAGAGGTCACAGAGGGGCTGCAGGTCCAGATGTAGAAGTGCATAGAAGAGTCCCAGCTGAGCACTGGAAAGGCCCAGCCTGAGATGAGGTTACAGGAACACTGAGCCAGGAAATGCTCCTTCCCCCAGGTGAGCTCCAGGAAGCACTTACCCAATCCCAACGTTTCCCAGACCAGTAGAAATAAGAAAAGTGAAATCAAAAAAGTATTTGGAAGTGTCAGTTTGCTCTTGCTGTGTCACAAGATGCAGGTGTAAACTGGAGTCACTTGATCTTGGCCAGTGCTGCTGCTCTCCTCTCTGTGTTCTGGAACAGGGCTCGGATCAGACTCTTCACCTCAGCTGCTGAGAATTCCTCTGCCAGAGGCCCCTTGCCATCTGCCCACCTGGATGGGAGACAGGGAGAGCTTTATGTCACCAACCTGCCAGAAATGGCACCTCCAACAAGCCTCCAAGGACCTGTGCCAGCAGCTGATCCTGACCCTTTCCTCTGGAAACAGAAAGGAAAAGGAAAGGAAAAGCTCCTGCTCCTCCTGTGAACTGCAGCTCCCTGGCACAGGTCTGGAGAAGCAGCTGGAAAGGAAAACACCTACTGATCCACGATTTCTTGGAGGTTGGCCTGCAGGATGATCATCAGCTCCTTGAATGTCATCCACTTCTGCACATAGACTGGAACTTCCTCTTGGTACTTCTTGTTTTTGTCTTCTTCAAGCAGAGGGGTGAAAACTTGGGGTCCCTCCTCCACCATGATCCTGCAGAGTGAGTACAGCCTGTCTGCATCCTCTGCAGAGATATCCTGCAATGGGGAGAACATGAACAGAGCCCAAGTGAGGTTTATTTATGGAGTGCCAAGTGAAATGAAATATTGGCATTGTGAACATTTCCCGTGGACACATGATTAGAATTTCTGTGTGGATGAACTGCTCCCCTGAAATGTGATTTTGGGGAGAGTTTTTGGAGGTGACAAACGCTGTCCCCAAGACCCCCCACGGCTGTTACCTCCAGGGCAGCAATCCTGGTGACAATCTCTGCCAGGGCTGTGTTCAGTAAGGCCCCCATGGCCTTGCAGTACACGTTCACAGGGAGCACATCCTGCCACACCATGCCCAGCCTCCTCAGCTGGTGCAGCACCTGCAAGGAACAGCAGAGTGTGACACCAGACAGAACCCTGGGAAAGGCACCAGGAGAGTACAAATGGGGAGAAACAACGGAGCAATCCTGCTAAAGACACAGCCCAGGACAAAAAACCCAAACCATCACATCAGAAAATAGGTTTTTTAGCAGTTGCACAGCTGTCAGGGCTGAGATTCCACACTGCACCTCCCCAGGATACCTGCAGGCACTGGATGCTCTTTCTCTGCCTTCCTCACCTGCTTTATGGCTTTATTTGCTGCACAGTAATTCTCCTCATCATCCATGTTGGAAAAATTCCTGGCACTCGAGAGCCTCTCCAGGATTTCTCCCTTCTGCACTCGCATCTGGGCCAGAAAACACTCCATCCCTTTAGGAGCAAAACAAGCAGAGAGAAGCAATTAAACAATTACCAAATTTGCTCTGCCTATTTATGACTGCAAGTGCTGAATAATGAACTTGCTATTATGTTTTATTTTTAATCAAATTTCCAGTCTCCAAACAGTCTCTCAGGGCCAGTTTAACCAGTGAGCTCTTGTGCAGCTTGCATTGCTACAACACTGCTGGAAAAAAGCAGAGCAGCAGAACGAATTGTGGATGACTCCTGTTAGCCCACACAAACCTACCTCTGAATTTATTTCTGTGGAATAACTAAGGAAAATATCAAAGGACTGAGCAGCAGATCCCAGAACACATCTTGCTGGATACTGAGCTCTTCTTGGGACTAAGTTCACAAGAAATACAGGTTTCAAAGAGCCAAAACTTCCTAACTCAGAAAATGTTTCTGCCACTTGTGCTAACACCACCAATCCACTGCACACACTGAGCGAGCAGCCACACCTCTGAGAAACCACTCAGCAAGCGCCAGGGTGAACTCCCAGGTGATCCAGAAGCACATCTGGAGAGGGGAAGGGGGGAGGGGAGTTACCCAGCCTCCTGAAGCCAGGCACCAGGTCCACGAAGGTGGCAGCGCCGTTGCTGAGCACGCTGGTGCTGCGGTAGCGGAACTGGTGGCCCAGCGTCAGCAGGTGGTGGGCGATGTACATGCAGTTGTTGTGGTGGATGGCAGCCAGCTGGGGCAGCTTCTGCAGGTTCTCCCTGGCCCAGCAAGGAGGGAAAAGGAGAAATGGGTTTATTTAGAGCTGGTTCTGTTAAAAAAATGCTCGCGTCTATCCTAGAGAAACGCACGGTGTGTCAGCAGGTGGTGCTGGCAAAGCCTGACTGACAGCAGAGTAAAACATGTAACGTCTCACAAACCCACAGGAACTGGCAGGAAAAGGGTCTGAAATGGCACCGAGGCATTTGAACCCTGTGTTATCCCACTCTCTTTCCAGCCATTCAAACAGGAATACATTTGTTAGAGCAAAGTCGCAGTGAGGAAAAGAGAGGGAGGGCCTCTGACAGGATTGTGAACTTTCCATCTTCATTGCTGCTTCTTCACAGCAGAAACATCCTGAAAAATCTGTGCATCAGATCTGAGGTCAAAGTTACATGGCTGGAAGCAAATACAGCTGTGTGAGAACTTCACCCACACCCTTGATCATAGACTGACGACACAGAAGCTCTCAAGCACCTGCTTCATGCAGGTATGGTTTAATTAGAGATTGGGCAGTTGATTTTTGCTGGTGGAGCTGTAGTGGACAAGTGGGACTGTTCCAACAGCAGTATTCCCCCTCAGAACAGGAAATGTGGACACACTCACCTGTGGTATGTGGGCACTACCTCATAGAAGAGCTGGAAGATGTTCCTGACGCAGTCAAAGAGCTGCACACAGCTACAAGGGCAAGAGAGCTCATGTCAGCCTGGCACCCATGCCCTGCTCACAGCTGCCCCTCAGCCTGCCCAAACAGGGCTCATGTCAGCCTGGCACCCATGCCCTGCTCACAGCTGCCCCTCAACAAGGTTTTATGAGCAGTGAAGCACTGGCACAAAGAGGGGATTGTCAGGATCAATGACAGCATTGTCAACACTCTGGAAAACTCTCAAAGGCTGTGGCGACCTTGAGGGTCAGTGTGGAAGGGAGATCCATGACAGCCCAGAACAAAGGGGACACTGTCCCTGCCCCTCCAGGTGTGCAGGAACACTCAGCCCCCTCTCTGCCCCTCGAGGGTAGCTGTTACCTGGGCAACTCTCCTGCTTCAGGGCTGTGGTTAAAGTTAAGTTTACACGGATCCTGTTTGTTTTTCCCCAAGAGCCCTGCCAGCTGCAGGCTGGAGTTCTTTGTTTTCCCCAGCACAAAGAACTCTGTTCACACTGAGGCCAGCACTTGGTTTTGGGAAAAAGAAGACGGGTTTGATTTTTCTAAAAACCTGAAGGAACAGCCTGCAGCAGTGCCAGTCTCCTGCCCAAACCCAGGCATACATCCTCCAGCCACAACAAGAGCAATGACCGAGTCTAATTTTTCAAGTTCTTTAAATCTACTACAGATGCTTGGTGCTGCTAGAGGCTGACACACAAGCTACTAAATAAATAAATACAGTTTTGATAAATAATGCTAACAGAGGAATGGCCAACAAGCCCTACCAGAGGTCTGTGCTGGTTGTGGCCTCCAGCAGGGTGTGGTAAGCCAGCTCCACGAGCTGCTGCACGGAGCAGCTGATGCGGCAGGTGGGCAGGCTCAGCGTGAAGGGGCTCAGCCTGCTCTCACTCCCCACGTGCACTGTGCCATTGTGCAGCAGGCTGGAGGCTCTGTGCAGCTTCCCGTGGTCTCCTGAGGCAGGATCAGGGAGCTCTGGGATGGCAACGCTGGAATCAGGTGTGATCTAAGGGAAAGAGAGAGGGTAAGAGAATTTGGAGCTCTGCAAGATTAAAAAGACTCAATGGCAGAGATTTTAAGACTCAAGATAAACACAACACTGCAGCACTATTAAAAAATATTTAGAGATTGTTTTCCAGATGGAAAAACTGTGTGAGGCATCCCCAGTCACCTTCACAGTGTTGTGTATTTCTGAGGTCATCAGGCTCCTGGCTGCCATGATCACATCCTGGCACTTCTTGTTGGCAAAGTGGGAATCGACATTGCAGGCGTATTTCAGCAAGGCAGTGGTGTCTTCCTTCAAAAACTGCATCTTCTTCAGGGCCTTCTCAAACTCCTCTGTGGACTCGATCACCTGAGGAGAGCAGACGTGTTCCATGTTAGCACAGTCTCCAAAAACCAGGGAACAAAGTTAAATTGGGTATAAAGGCCGGAAGCAAAGGATGAACGAGGTTTTGGAGGGCACTGACCACTGGAATGCCATCCCACTGGAGTGCCTGGGCTCTGTGTTCAAGCCTGAGGGGCTTTTTGGGACCCACCTCTTTGTACTGCTCCAGTTTGCTGCTGTTGGTTGGGATGGAGTTCACCAGGCAGTTGTGGATGAGGCAGTCTGAGAGCTCCTCCCAGATGAGCTCCCCCAGCAGCTCTGCCAGGCTGACTCTGCCTTCCTTTCTGCCTTCCCCAGGCTGCTCCAGAGGCACATCTGCATCCCAGAGAAGAAAAACAGATTTTAATACAGCTGCTTCCTGGGCCAGACCCTCGATCAGCTCAAAAGCCTTTCCTCCATTTTCCTTGCACACAATGCTGATTAACAATCAGACATTCTAGAAAACTCCCATTAAATGAACAAGGTACTGATCATAACTAACTCCAGAAGAGAGGAACTACATACTGAGCAGGTATTTGTGCAGAACTTCAAACACCAGCTTGATCTTCTCAAACACCTCCATAGGAGAGGACTCATCCAGAGCAAGCTCCTGGGACCTGAACCTCAGGATGAACACATCTGGCTGTTCCTCTGGGACTGGCTCCAGGGACGGGTGTGAGATCAGAGGCTTCAGGATGTACTGCAGCAACAAGTGGCCTGAGGAAAGGGAAAAACAGAGGTTTTCCAACAGCAGATTGCTCCAGTGAGGTCCAGCCCTGACTGTTCTGGATTTAGAGACTGCAAGGAGTAGGAGGAATAATCCCTTGATCAGCTCTGTCAGGGAATTACTAATGAGGTAAACTGTTCAAGCATCAGGCTATGAAACCACATAGTCACAGGTCAGAAGTACACTGCATTGTCAGGAAAGGAGAAATAATTCCAGGTAGATAATGAGAATAAATATTTTCCTGTTAGTAAGAGTTCCAGCATTCACCTCAGCAGGAAACACAAGCCAGGAGAGGAAGAAATTTTCCAGTGTCCTGTTGGAGTGAAGTGGATCTCACTATCCACATCAAAACAAGCCTGAAGTATCCCCCTGAGCTACTGGGGCTGTTTCTGGGGTCTGTCTTACCAAAATCTTTGAGCTTGGAGTGCAGCTCTCCCAGGACAGCCAAGGCCTGCAGCACAGCAGCCACGGCGGGGACAGCAGCATCCTTGTCCTGGGGTGGCACCGTGTGCAGGTGCAGCTCCGAGAGCACCACGGCCTCCAGGCTGCTGCTTCCTGCACACAAAGCACACCCAGGGCTGTCACAGGGCACAGCAGAAGCAGAGATCCACCCTCCCCAGAGCACGAGCTCCTTCAACCCCCTCAGCCCAACAGCTTCACTGCATGTCCCACCCTGCAGGTGACAACAGGGACTTCAGTGGGGCAGAAAGAGTGAAAAAACCCCTGGGAGCACCTTTGGAAGGGGGAAGCTTCCACACAATGAGCTTCTGCCACTCCTCCCCGAGGTGGTAGATGACGTTCTGCGTCTGCACTGTGAGCTCTGTGCTCAGGGCCTTCAGGATCTTCAGCTCAAAGCCCTTGCGGGACTCCAGGCTCCTGAGGCTGCTCCGTGCCTGGGGGAGAGCAGACACGGCTCAGCAGGCGCTGCCCCTGCCAGGAGCCATCCTCTGGAAGCCAGGCAGGGCACCCAGCACCCTGCCAGGGGCCACCGCTACCTTCTCCAGCCGCTGAGCTGCTGCCACGTACTGCCGGTCCTGCAGGGCACAGCTGCACTCCTTGACAGTGGTATCGAACTGCAAAGGCCAAACACAGCTGGTGTCACTGCAGCTCTGCTGGGACACCACAGACAGACAGCCAGACTGGAGCTACAGACAGCCAAACTGGAGCTACAGACACCCAAACTGGATCTACAGACACCCAAACTGGAGCTGCAGACACCCAAACTGGAGCTGCAGACACCCAAACTGGAGCTGCAGACACCCAAACTGGAGCTACAGACAGCCAAACTGGGAGCTACAGACAGACACCCGCCCAAACTGGGAGCTACAGACAGACACCCAAACTGGGAGCTACAGACAGACACCCTAACTGGGAGCTACAGACACCTAAACTGGAGCTACAGACACCCAGACTGGGAGCTACAGACACCCAATCTGTGAGCTACAGACACCCAAACTGGGAGCTACAGACACCCAAACCTGTGAGCTATACACACCCAATCTGTGAGCTACAGACACCCAAACCTGTGAGCCACATTCACCCAATCTTTGAGCTACAGACACCCAGTCTGTGAGCTACAGACACTCATCCAAAACAGAAGCCCAGAACAATGTCCCACACTGAGGAGCAGGATTATTTTGCTCCCCCTCCTCACCTCCTGCAGCTTTTTCAGGACGCTCAGGACCAGCGTGTCCCTGTCCAGCTGCTGCTTCAGCTCTGTGAACTCAGCAACAGCCACGTTTAGATCTTGCTGGACCTAAAACAACAGCAGCTTTCAGTTCACTGACAGCACTGGTTAGCACACACCTTTTCCTCTTAAATTTCATTTATCATTTATTTCTGTTCATAGAATAATTTGGTGAGGAGGGAAAAAACTCCATCCTTTTTATCCCTGTGTCCCACCCCCTGCCCCAGCCAAGGCTGGTCCTTCTCCCTGAAGGACACAGTGACACACTTTTCCATCCACGCCAGAGTGACAATCCCTTAATGACAGCCTTACTGTACACCCTGGTGTCACCTCAAGGCATTCTTTAGGGCTGATATCACCCAGGGATCCCAGCCACAGAACCACAGAACCTCCTGAGCTGGAAGGGTCCTGCCACAAACCCCAACATCCCATCATGAAAGCGTTTTCTGAACACTCCTTGAGCTCTGGGGTTTGGGGCTGTGACCAAACACCCCACGATGGGGCGGGGGGCTCCAGATTTGGGATGAAATGGAGCAGAATGTCCCCGGGGAGTCACCTCGTTCTCAATGCCAGCCTTGAGCAGGTCGATGTTGTTGGACAGCCCCTCCACCTGTGCCACCAGCTCCTCTGCGCTCTGCATGCTGGGCAGGAACTCGCTGTACTTCTTGTTGATCATGGTGCACACCTCTCCCTGAGGACGGCGGGACAGAGGGACAGGACAGCCGGCACGGGGTGAAGGAGCAGGGCAGGGCTGGGCACCCCGGGCTAGGGCTGGGGCACCCCAGGATGGAGAGGGCTGGGCACCCCTGGGTACCCCGGGATGGAGAGGGCTGGGCACCCCTGCCAGGGCTGGGCACCCCTGGGGCACCCCAGAATGGAGAGGGCCGGGATACCCCTGACCAGGGTTGGGCACCCCTGGCTAGGGCTGGGCACCCCTGGGTACCCCAGGATGGAGAGGGCTGGGAACCCCTGGGTACCCTGGGATGGAGAGGGCTGGGCACCCCGGGATGGAGAGGGCTGGGATACCCCTGACCAGGGCTGGGCACCCCTGCCAGGGCTGGGGCACTCCGGGACGAACCAGGATTGACACCCGGGGCTGAACCAAGGCTGGGCACCCCAATCCAGCTGACCCAGGGCTGGACACCCGGGGCTGAACCAAGGCTGGGCACCCCAATCCAGCTGACCCAGGGCTGGACACCCCGATCCAGCTGACCCAGGGCTGGACACCCCGATCCAGCTGACCCAGAGCAGGACACCCGCTCCAAACCAGGGCTGGACACCCCGATCCAGCTGACCCAGGGCTGGACACCCCGATCCAGCTGACCCAGGGCTGTACACCCGCTCCAAACCAGGGCTGGACACCCCGATCCAGCTGACCCAGGGCTGGACATCCGGCCCAAACCAGGGCTGGACACCCCGATCCAGCTGACCGAGAGCAGGACACCCGCTCCAAACCAGGGCTGGACACCCCGATCCAGGCGACCCAGGGCTGGACACCCGGCCCAAACCAGGGCTGGCCACCGAGCTGACCCAGGGCTGGACACCCGGTCCTGACCGGCTCCGGCGCAGCGCCGCCCCCGCGTGTCTCCCCGCGCCCCTTCCGTTCCCCGTGCCTTGCCTTGAGCTCCTCGACGCGGCGGGAGAGGCGCCCGACGCGGGCTCCCAGGTGCTCCTTGTCCAGCCGGCCCGAGTGAGCCAGCACGGCCGCCACCAGCGAGCCCGCCCGCGCCGCCATGGCTGCGCGCCCTACGGTGGCCGCGAGGGACACGGGACCGCGGCGCGGAGCTCGAGCGGCGGGCCGCGGGTTCGAGACTGCGCGGGGACAACTGGAAATGGGGGGATAGGGGACCGCGATTATGGGGACACGGAGATGCCGGAGGATCCGTGGGTGGCGTGAATTGTGGCTGCAGGAGGACACCAGTGGATGCTGAAGGTCTATGGCTAGCAGTGGATGCCGGGGTCAGTGGCTATGGGGGACCAGTGACCGCAGGGGGATGCGGAAATTTTGGGGACTCCCCAGCTCTGCAGTGTTTCCTGGCTGGGGGGCACCAGTAGGTACCAGGGGTCCAGGGGGACAGGGAGATGTGGGGCTCAGTGGCTCCTGCAGGGTTCCTTGTGTGCCTCCCATCCCTCCCGGGGGAGGCAGCATCAGCCCCCGGCATCCGGTGCCTGACGCAGCCCGGGCGGGAGGTGCCTTGTGGTGACAGCTCTCCCCACGTCCTGCCAGGGGGACAGAGCCAGCACCGCCGTGCCATGCCGGGGGGAACGGCCCTGAGTGCCTGGGCACTGCTGGCCAGCCTGGCCGTGGCCCCCTCGGGGGTCCGAGGTGAGTCCAGAGGTGCGGGGTCAGCGGCCGGACACTCGCCGTGGTCCCTGCTGGGAAGGAACCCCGGGGACTGGTGAGGTTTCCCAGCAGGAAAGGTTCGGAATGTCCATGGGGAAAAGGGAGTCAGTGCAGGAGGATGGGGGAGCCTGCTTAGCCCAGAGTGGTTTTGGGGCAGCCTGATGTGATGCTTCCTCCCCAGGAAGGAGCTCCGAGCTCTGCGCTGCTGGTCATCACTCAGAGGTGAAGCTCTGCTCCCTTCTCCTTGCACAGGGCAGATATTCGTGAAGGAATTCAGCGGGAAGGTGTTCCTGGAGTGTGTGAGGAGCCAAGGCAAGAACATCACGTGGTGGAGAGATGGGAGCACTGTTGGACACGAGGCACAGCTGGACCTGAGTGGGGTCTACGACGACCCCAGGGGTGTCTACGTGTGTCAGACAGGGGACAAAAGGAGCAGCCTCCAGGTGCACTATCGCAGTAAGTGCTGCACTCCTGCTTTGCCAGAGCCAGAACCGCTTGGAGTTTTCCCCCAGCCAAATCTTGAGGGAATTTTCCCTCATCTGGGAGTGTCTCCACGGGTTTGCTGCAGGTTCCTGTGCGTGTGGTGTCACTGTGACAGCCCTGCAGCCCTGTTCAGTGCCACGACCTGCTCCTCTGGCCCTGCACGGGCTGTGGGGGACACGTGGCAGCTTGTGGGTCACACAGCAAACCCAGCTGCTCTCTGTTGGACTGGCAGAGCTGGCTGAGCCCTCTGGAAGTGCCCCTGCCCTCAGTGTCCGTGTCCTTTTGGGCTTGCAGTGTGCCAGAACTGCATCGAGGTGGACGCTCCCACCATCTCGGGCATCGTCATCGCCGACGTGGTGGCCACGCTGCTCCTGGCAGTGGCCGTGTTCTGCATCACTGGCCACGACAGGGGACACACCTCACGAGGTGAGTGCCTGGCACCCCTGGGGGCTCTGTGCGGCACCCAGGCGCTGCAGCCAGCTCTTGGGTTTGTTTGGAAGTGTTCCCCACGGTGCCCGTGGCTCCCCTGAGCTTGTCCTTCTTTCTTCCTTCAGCTTCTGACAAGCAGAACCTGATCTCCAATGAGCTCTACCAGGTGAGTGTGGGGGCACCCCTCTGTGTGTGGGGACACCTTCAGCACCCCTGTGTGTGTGGGGGGACACGTTTAACCCCCACCCTGTGTGCGTGGGGACACTTTCAGCCCCTCTGCGTGTGTTTGGGGCACCTTCAGCCCCTCTGTGTGTGTGTTTGGGGCACCTTCAGCCCCTCAGTGTGGAGAGAACCTTGCCAAAGGCTGACCCAGCTCGCCCTCCCAGGGCTGGGCAGGTACAGTTTGGGCTCATCTCCCCTTTTTTCCCCCTGGCAGCCCCTGGGGGAGCGGGAGGAGGAGCAGTACAGCCGGCTGGCTCCCGCCCGTGCCCGCAGGTGAAGAGGAAGACTCTGAGACTGCCTTCATCAGCGTGCTGCCTTTGCTTGGGGGACCCTCCAGGGTGGGCTGCTTGCAGCTCTGTGCTCATTCCACCACCTCTTGCACTTCTAAATTCTTGCCATTAAAGATGAGCCTGTCCCACGGGCTCCCTGCTCCATCTGCTGTGTCCAGCTCCTGGGGAAGGGGCACAGGGATGGGGTCTGGTCACTGGGACGGGGCACAGGGATGGGGTCTGGTCACTGGGAAGGGGCACAGGGATGGGGTCTGGTCACTGGGAAGGGGTCTGGTCACTGGGAAGAAGCACAGGGATAGGGTCTGGTCACTGGGATGTGGTCTGGTCAGTGGGAAGGAGCACAGGGATGGGGTCTGGTCACTGGGAAGGGGCACAGGGATGGGGTCTGGTCACTGGGAAGGGGTCTGGTCACTGAGAAGGGGCACAGGGATGGGATCTGGTCACTGGGAAGGAGCACAGGGATGGGATCTGGTCACTGGGATGGGGTCTGGTCACTGGGAAGGGGCACAGGGATGGGGTCTGGTCACTGGGAAGTGGCACAGGGATGGGATTTAGGATGGCAATGCCAGGTCTCCACTCCCCAGCCCCAAGCAGAAACAGTTCATGTGGTCTGAGTCCCCAAAATGGGACACAGACAGGGCCAGGCAGCATCACCTCACCCTGGAAGGACAAGGAAATATTCCCCTGGTGCAGGTAAGCACAGAGGCAGGGCTGCTGCCACTGCCTCGGTGCTGATCCTGCTCTGTGAGATGGCACTGGCTGGGACAAACATTGGGACACACTCCTACATTGATGTACCCCAAAAATGGTGATAGCAGCACTGGGGTGTAGGAAAATTTAGGGGTTTTTTGAAGCAAAATGTAGGCCCAGAGCAGTGCAAGCTTCTCCCAGCCCAGTGGTGGCTGAGCAGTGCTGGCTTGCAGAAGGTGAGAGCGTGGCCCTGCGTGGGTTTGGAGCTCTGGGGGATGGTTGTGCCCTGTGTATCTCTCCATCTCCCCGCTCAGGCATGGGGCCTGCTGTGGTAAACGAGCCCAGCTGTGCCTCTAAACCGCATCCTGGAGCTGCTGGGGTGCAGCTGAACACCCCCAGCCCTGCTGCGCTGCTGCTTCCTCTGCTCAGGGCTGCCTCAGCCAGGCTTTGGGCTGGAGCAGGCACCAAAACAACCCACGGGCCCCTCTTAACCCGTGCTGCACACCCACTTGTGGGGTTTCACTGCCTGCAGGGCTGGAAACGGAGGCCAGGCTGTGAGGGGAGAGCAGGACCAGGTCAGAGGCAAATCCCCTTGAGAAGGATCCGCTCTCAGCCCAGGGAACCCCAAAAGCAAGTGGAAATACTCAAGGTAGAAAGTAAACCTGAGGGAAAAGCAGCAGGAGCAAATCCCCGTGAGGAGGATCCCCTCTCGGCCCAGGGAACACCAGAAACGAATGGGGGCACTGAGGGCAGAAATTAAGCCTGAGGGAAAAGCAGCAGGAGCAAATCCCCGTGAGGAGGATCCCCTCTCGGCCCAGGGAACACCAGAAACGAATGGGGGCACTGAGGGCACAAATTAAACCTGAGGGAAAAGCAGCAAGACCAAATCCCCCAGAGGAGGATCAACTCTCGGCCCATGGAGCACCAAAAGCAAGTGGGAACACTCAAGGTAGAAATTAAACCTGAGGGAAAAGCAGCAGGAGCAAATCCTTGTGAGGAGAATCCACTCTTGGCCCAGGGAGCACCAAAAGCAAGTGGAAATACTCAAGGTAGAAAGTAAACCTGAGGGAAAAGCAGCAGGAGCAAATCCCCCAGAGGAGGATCCACTCTCGGCCCAGGGAACACCCAAACCAAGTGGAAACACTCAAGGTAGAAATTAAACCTGAGGGAAAAGCAGCAGGAGCAGAGAGAAGTGTGAGGGGAAAAGGAGACCAGGAACGCCCAGTGAGGCTGCAGTCCTTTAATGAGAAGGAAATCTCTTGCCAATGTGCTCATTTCTGTTCTGGGCCGGCACACCCAAGCACACCCCGGGCTGGGACAGCACATCCCTGTCCTGTGGCCACCTGGCTGAGCCCAAAATGCCAGAGGCTCAGCAGAGAGCTGGGAACAAGCTGGGCAGAAGCGTTTCCCGCAGAGCTGCTGGTGCCAGGCTGCCATCACAGGAGGTTCAGAGGCCCCTGGGTGCCAGGCCTGCGTACACCTCCCGCTGGCCCTTCCGGATGGGCTGTGGGGAGACACGAGCAGAGACCCCGGGTCAGGAATCCTCACCTGAGCCCACAGGGTGTGGAGAAAAGCACAGCAGAGCAGGGGCAGTGCCCAGGCAGCTGCAGCTCTGCCCCCACATAAATCCCATGGCAGCACCAGAGAAAGGGGCTGTGCCCTCACCACCCTTCTCCCTTTTCCTGCCAGGAAATCTGGGAGCTTGGCTGGATGCTTCTTCAACGATAATTGACCTGAAACAGCCCCAGCCCTGGCTGTCCCTCCCCGGGGATGGAAAGGGACTGTCCTCACCTCATAGTCCGGGTTCGGGACAGGGGGAGGCCGCTGCATCTTCTGACCTGAAACAGAGGCACAGAGAGGGTGAATCCCTGGGGGTTCCTGCCACGAGGGGCCTCCAGGCTGATCCCAGGGCCAGGCACACCACGGATCACCTCCCATGGATTTATCCTGAGCTCCTGAAGAGCCAGCTGCTGCCAGGAGGTGCAGGGCTGGCTCCAGCACAGCGGCCAGGGAAATGGGTTCCATTGCAGCAGCCAGCCCATCCCTGCACAGAGACAGCCTGGAGAACACCCCTGGGGAGCAGGAGCATCGCCTGGAAGCTCGTGGGGAGCAGAGGATGCAATGAGAGGGTTTTCTGGGTGCTCAGAGGGCGGCACAGGCAGCAGGGATGCCTGCAATGGCTCTCACCTCGTGGCCGACTGTCCCCAGCAGCGCTGGCTCGTCCCTTCCTGCCTTTGCTGAAGTAATAGACCAGGATCAGCACGCCCAGGGTGATGAGGAGGTCTGCAGTGATGATCCCTGCCACAGTCAGGGCATCCAGCTCCTCACAGGTGGCACACACTGCGGGGATGAGGGCAGGGGATGCTCAGAGCCCAGGCCTGGCTCAGCCGAGGGTGGCACAGGGCTACGGGCAGCTGGGAAGGGGAAAAGGGCAAACTGAGGGGAAAGGGGAGAGTCCTTCTGCCAAAAATGGGCTCTGGGACTGGCCTCAGCAGCACCACATTCACCCAGCACTGGAAAATCAGTGTCAGCCCCAAAACGTGCCACTGCCACGTGCAGGTGAGGGGGCTGCGCTCACCTTTGGCGTTCAGGTACAGCTGATGCTTCTTGTTACCCAAGGAACAGCTGAGGTTGGCAGGAGTGCTGTCATGGTCCTTTATAATGAACTTCCTCTCCTTGGTGTCCTGGGTTTTCCCAAACAGGTCCCACCGGATGTCCTCGTCCTCCAAGGGACACGTGATGGTCACCGTGGTGCCAGAAATCTCCACCAGGAATTCCCCTTGGGAAGACACACCAGTGAGAAAGGAAACCGAGGGCAAAAGTCAAATATTTCTACCTGATTTTTAGTCAGTACAGTCTTTATGTCCCGCTAAATACTAAAGAATGCTGGTAAAATTCACTTACCCTCCAGTTCTTCATCTGCAAAACAGAAAACAAGAAGTGTTAAAAATCATCTCACCATTGCCTCACAGTGTTGGAAATGCCCAACACTGGTAATAATTAGGGACCAATTTCTCCAATCAGTAAGACCACTGTCAATCAATGAATTGATTGACACGAATTTTTCCTGTCCTGCAATATTTACAAAATTCAAATCTTCCTATTTGACTCTTAGTCCTCACTTTTGAGGCATATTTGGGGTTTTCAGCATGATAAATAGTCAAGGATGGCAGTAAAATACACTTACCCTGCTGAGCTGTGGTGCCAACTGCAAAAAAAAAGAATAAGAAATGTAAATTAATTGAGCTTCAGATATCACACACCTTTCCTACTCCCAGGACACCCTTTCTGAGCTCAGCTGCTCAAAAGAGATGTTTATAATCTCACATTCATGCTGAAGACATCAAACATTCTGGTGGTGAGACAGGATGTTGTTGTGAACTTGGAAGCCATTTTCAATGCAGCCTAACGCAGAATGGAAACTTGAATCATTTCCCAACCCAGCTCAGAGAAAAGGGCTGTTATTGCAAGATGCAAACCCCGAAATTCTGCTTTGTTATCATGGAGCAAACACTGCCGGGAAATCCTGGTAAGAACCTCTGTCCTCAGCAAGAGAACTCGCTGTAAACCAGTTTATCTGTGTGGGTTTTCTGCCTTGTAGGAAACAACTTTGCTCCATGAGAGGCTCTGGAGCTGGGATATAAAGAAAGAGCTTTTAAGAGGTGTGAATCATATTTGTGATTTCCTTTAAAGACATTTGTCCTTTTGCATAAAGTAACAAAAATAAACTACTGCAGATTTGAATTCCACAGCGGACCTGGCTGGAGAGAAGGTGACCTGATGGTTTTTATTTTACATAGATACATTTAAATCTGGAAAAAGAACAGGCCACTGATAAACCACATTTTCTGTCTTCAAAGATTGGTATTTGCAGCACTTTGGCAGAGTAGTTGGAGTATTGTAACATCTCTAAATGCATTACCTTGCACACTCATCTCTCCTCATTACTGGGTTCCTTAGAGCCTTTACAGGTACTCTGCACTTCATCCCAAACCAGGGGCATCCCAACTGCCACCACACCCCTGACATCCCACCAAGCCCGAATCACTTACCCAGGATCACCAAACTTGGAGAAAAGGGCAGGGATAAAGGATAAAACCAAAATTAGGAGCGTGGAACCTTGCAGCTCACACTGCACCGACCCTGCTGTCTGAAGTTCGGGGACTCACCTGCACACAGGAGGAGCCCCAGGAGGGGCAGGCACTGCTCCAGCCTCATCCTCGTGTTCCTCCTCCTGCTGCTCCTCTCCACCACATCAGACTGGCGTGGCTGTGGCAGGAAAGAACACGGTGGCTTTTCTAGAAAGAAGCCCGGGATTGTTTTTCCCAGAATTGCTACCGACCCGAACAGGGCTGGGGGACTCACTGTTTCCAGAGCAGCCAAGGCAGACCCAGACACGTGAAATCAGCCCAGGTCAGGAAGTGCAGAGGCTCAAAATGTGTTCGTGGGACGTCACTGCCAGCCAGGGGTGGCTGCTCTGCTCTGCAGCAGCTCTGCAGGGCTCGGGACAGCTCCTGGGAGGAGAGAGAAACGAGCTGGAATCAGATTTGCCATCAGGACCTTCCCAACAGCTTCTCAAAGTGAGAGCTTGAGGGACTCCAACTGCAGCAAAGGACTTCATGTGGAATCCCAGCATGGTTTGGGTGGGAAGGGACCATAAAGCCCATCTATAAAGCCCATCCCATCCCAGCCCTGCCATGAGGGACACCCTCCACTGTCCCAGGCTGCTCCAAGCCCCATCCAGCCTGGCCTTGGGCACTGCCAGGGATCCAGGGGCAGCCACAGCTGCTCTGGGCACCCTGTGCCAGGCACCCCCCACTCCCAGGGAACAATTCCCACCTCCCAATATCTCATCCATCCCTGCCCTCTGGCAGTGTGAACCCATTCCCACTGTCCTACCCTCCAGCTGCTGACCAAGAGCCCCTCTCCATCTTCCCTGCAGGTCCCTCCAGGCACTGGCAGGCTGGAAGGAAGGAACCAGGAGCTCCACCCAAAGCTGAGCACCCCGAGCCCTGCCCGGGCACAGGCCATGGCCCCCTGCCCATCCCCTGCCCATCAGCCCCTCCCAGCAGCATTTTTGGGAAGTTATCCCGCTCGGGCGCTCCCGATGGAAGTGGCTGGCCCCACTAGAGGGGGCTCCTGGCCCGGCCAGCGCCGCACCAGGGCACGGTCCGTGCCAGCCGGGGCTTGGGCACGCACAGACCCCGGGCACCGGGCCAGGGCCGCTCCGGGCTCTGCCCGCGGGGTGCTGGCAGCAATCACCGTTTGGTGATGCTGGGTAAGTGATTCAGGCTTGGTGGGACACCCGGGCTGTGGTGGCAGCTCCCACCCGGGCTGCTGGGATGCCCGCTGGTTTGGGATGAAGTGCGGAGTGCCTGTAAAGGCTCTAAAGGGACACGGGGGGAGGCTGCTGTGCCCCGTTTCCTTTATTGGGGTGCTTTCCTTGGCCGTCAGGATCCTTTTCCTCATTTATGTTTCCAAGTAGAACATCAGAGAGTTTAGGTTACTGGCGAGCGTGCCAGGGACTTGCTCTTCTCTTAAAAGTT
Organism: Onychostruthus taczanowskii; assembly: GCF_017590055.1. NCBI lineage: Eukaryota > Metazoa > Chordata > Aves > Passeriformes > Passeridae > Onychostruthus > Onychostruthus taczanowskii. The sequence goes on along the minus strand of NW_024501792.1, from coordinate 1,173,213 downwards.
TGTGTTTCGTAAAAGGATGAAGATCAGCAGAAGTCTGCAGGCAAAGGGGCTGTTCCCAGCCCTGTGCAGAACCAGGATTAGGAAGTGGCAGCAAATTGGCCGCTAAACTTTGATCGCAGCCTGAACAAAGCCCCAGAGTGGTAAATATTCACGGTGGGAGGAAACAAAAGGAGGCGATATGCTGGAATTGTAACTGAGTGGAAACCTGGGGAGATGGAGCGATGAAGGGCTAACACGGGACCAAATCATTCCAGGAAAATGGAGATCCTTGGTGTCCCGGAGGCGTTAGCACAGCGGGATTCTCTGCTCTGTTCTGGGGACAATCCAGGGAGATGATGGCCTCGGTGCTGGTTTTCCATCTCCAAATCGCTGAAGGGAACCCCAAACACGCAGAGGTTGAGGCACCTTCCCCTTGCACCCTGCAAGGGAAATCGGCAGCAGGCACAAGTGGAAGCGGTGACCTGGGATGACTTCTCGGGACGGATGGTGAACACAAACACCGCCACTCCGGGGATTTATGGCCCTCGAGTGCAAACATCCTCATTTTGCCGACACACAGCCTCTGATCGGTTTCACACTCTCACAACAGCCACGAGCCGACTGTCGGGGATTTATGGCCCTCGAGTGCAAACATCCTCATTTTGCCGACACACAGCCGGTTTCACACTCTCACAACAGCCACGCGCCGACTGCGGGATGTTTTGTGTCCCACGGAATTTCTCACTTACTGGAATATGGCCGGGCTGGGCCCATTTTCCACCTGATTTCCCCCAGAACTTCCCAAGCTTGGGAAGCTGGCTACAACCAAGGAACGTTCACATCACTTTAGGGTAGGTGTCTGTGCTTGGTGGGACGTTTCCTTCCTCTGGATGAGGGCCCGCACTGCAGCCACGGACTGTCAGTTTTGGGCGGCTCTTTTTAGGATCGTTTGCAGGCTTTTTGCCGAACAAATGGCCCTCATTCCTTGGAGCCACCTATGAACACCTCCAGGCAAGTTGTTCTTTTACCTCCCACAAGAGGGGAGTGGTTTCGGGTGGCGGCTGGGAGGAGGAATGATTGCAACACCAAAGAGCAGGGGAATATGGGAGGGAGAAGAAATTCATCTTACCTTGGGAATCGCTGATTTACGGCAGGACTGAGCGGGGCCGGGCACACCTTGGCACGGAGCGCGCCCCGACTCGGGCAGGGGAGCGCCCACCTTCCCTCGCAGGCCGAGCTGGGGGCAAGGAATCCGCCCCGTTGTGCTGGGAAGGCTTCGAGAAACTCATCTTCTACCCGGTCACGGAGGAGCCGAAGCGGATTTGCCTCCGCAGCCCGGATTTGTCGCCCCGATGCGCGGCCGCGCCTGGCTGGGCGCTGCGCTCGTCCTTGGGGCGCAGCTCCGAGGTAAGGAAACCTGTCCCGTGCTGCCGCCTCACTCCCCTCTTCCGATCCTAAATTATCCCCAAGGATGAGGCTTTCCCCCCCGTCCTCGCTGCCATTCTTCCTGCTCGGGGTTCGCTGGAAGCGGCACGAAGCGGTTGAGTTTCTTCCCCAACAGGTTTGGGCGTATTCCGGAGGAAGAGCACCGATCTCCTCCCTGATTTCCTCCTCGGCTCCGCTTTCAACTTCTTTTTCCCTCCTGCCAGGAATCTGAACTTTACTCCCAGCCTTTCTTCTTCTTCTTTCTTTTTTTTTTTTTTCTTGCTACCTTTGTTCCTAAACAGTCGGGGATTGTCCAGGAGCTCCGGCTTCAGATCCTTTACACAGCAAAGGCTCCAGACTGACACGAAACTCACCTGAATTTTCAGTGCTTTCTATCAAAACACCTGGACTTTAATAACAACACATCTTCCTGTCCCAAATGCATCAGCACACGGATGTAATCTGCCTTGGAAAAAAAAACATTTTACTCTTATTTCTCGCTTAGTTCTTTTCAAGGAGTTTAGAATGAAAAGATTTGGCACCGAATCCATGTATGAGCAACGTGATCTCTGCCAATGAGGTTTTTCACGTGTGAATACTCTCAATGCTTTGGCATTCCAAGTCTTTTTCCCTTGGAGATAAGGAATTATTTGGAAGGAAGTATTTAGTAATAAGCTATTTTAAAATACCTCTTTATTCTGAAGCTGTATTTTACAACCCTGTATAAGCTTTTTTTTTGGCTTGAATCACACTGGGGTAAGTTATCTTCTTAATGTGACAGGATATTGAGACTTTCTATTTCATTCACCAGCAAACCATTAATTTTTCTTATTTTTCATTTTCCTCCTGTCTTTTCCTTGCTCTCCTTCCTGCTGCTTGTCCTTCTTCCAGGGGAGCATCGAGTGAGCGATGCTCACTTATTTCTAAAGCAGCAGCCATGGTGGCTGTGGGGATGTTTCTGGGAAAAACAAATCCACATTTATCTTGAGGATTTCCTCTAGACCTGATTGAATTTACCCGCAGTTGCTCAGCTGGGTTGTAAAGCCTCTAAAACCGGCTCTGGATGTACCAGTAAGAGCAGTTTCACCGTGGTGTGCACGAGGCTGAGTAGAAAGTGTAGAAAGGGAAGTTCCAGCATGGGAAATAGCAATTATTGGGTGGGTCCAGTCCAGTCTGAAAGGGTTTTTCTGAATAAATCGGCAGGACCACCCCCCTTGGAATGCATGAGACACTCAGGCGATCCCTTGCCAGCACAGATAAGGCTCCCGGGGAGCTAAAGCTGATAAGAGCAGCGATGAGCTCGCTCGGGACTGTGATTTCCCCCTGTGTTTGCCCTGCAGCGCTGTGGCTGGCGGCGGCAGTGGAAGTTCACACTGCCAAGGAGGTGGTGGCCGTGAACGGGACCAACCAGCGGCTGAAATGCACCTTCTCCAGCAGCAGCCCCGTGAGCCAGCAGCTCTCAGTGAGCTGGAACTTCCAGCCCGAGGACCTGAGCGCCCACGAGCCGGTGAGTGAGATCTCCGTGCTCCCTTCCAGGGGCTCCCCTCACCCCAAAACCCAGCGCTGGGTGAGCAGTGAGTGGGTACAGGCACACCCAAACCCACAGGTACACCTGGGCCTTCGTCACTTGCGGTGATTAATCCGAGTCCTGTTTATAGACTCTGCCTAAAAAACACTCTCATGTTTAGTTTTGGGTGGTCAGGTTAAAATATTTGCGGCTTTACGAAGCTGGACCTGCTGACACCACGGCTGAGCCCTGTCTTAGGTGAATCCTGCACCTGATGAGACTCCAGGAATTTCCCAGGTCCCTTCAAGCCCAGGCCATTGGACGTTCCTGTGACTTTTGCAGGTATTTTACTACCTGAAGGAGCCCTACGAGCCCCCCTCGGGCAGGTTTAAGGACCGAGTCACCTGGGATGGGAACATTGAGCGCCACGACGTTTCCATCATCGTCTGGAACCTGAAGCCCAGTGACAACGGGACCTTCACCTGCCAGGTGACAAACTGGCCAGACGTCTATGGCACCATCGGGGAGGTGCGACTCCGGGTTGTGCAGAAAGGTGAGAGGCCAAGAAACCCCCCAGGGGCCGTGTGGGTTTAAGCAGAGTGGCATTCTTTTAGGAAAAAAATGTTTCACCGAAAGAATAATAAAGCACTGGGATGCTCTTCCCAGAGAGGTGGTGGAATCACCATCTCTGGATGTGTTTAAAAAAAAAGCTGGACATGGTGTTGTGATAAGACACGAAATGATGACACAGACACTGCTGCTCTCGAGGGGAACAAAAAGAAGAAGAAGAAGAACTTTATTTTCTGACTCCAACATTTATAGTTTTCCAAAGGTGACAGTGGATTGGAGGGTGACAGTGCCCCCTCTCCAATGCCACTGGACAGACCAAGGGTCCATCAATTCTCTCCCCCTCCATGAAAGAATGCAAAACATAAGTTATTTACAGAACTGTGTGTGAGAAAGTTTGTTGAAAGAATGCAAACATCAGAAGGCTTAACAAAGTCTTACAAAATCAAAACAACAGACATGGCACCTGGTGCTGTAGTCTAGATTCTGAGTTGAGGTGTTGGGACATAGGTTGGACTTGAAGATCTCAGAGGTCTCTTCCAACCTCAATATTCTGTGTGATTCTGTGATTCTTCCACACCTGGGAAAATCGTGGGATTTCCCACGTGGACTTCCCATGTGGAAATCGTGGGAGAAAAGGGGTGGTAAGCAGAAAGCACGAGGGGAAAAGAGGAGCCCGAGGACAGGTTTTATTCACAGATACAGGACCCCAGCCTCGTTCCTTCTCTGCTTCATTCCTCTGTCTCTCCCCACGCAGTGAGCTTCTCAGAAATCCATTTCCTGGCCGTGGCCATCGGGTCTGCCTCGGCGCTGATGATCATCGTGGTGACAGCCGTGATAATCTGCCGGCAGCGCCGCAGGAAGGCGCGAGACAGGAGGCTGGAGGCGGCAGACACCGAGCGGTGAGGCCACGGCACGGGGGAGGCTCCTGGGACAGCTTGGAATTTGGCTTGGACCCTGCACGGAGGGGAAACTGCCAACCCAATTAGCGATAATTGGCGGCGTGCAGGCAGAGCAGAGCCCCGGGATGGACAAGCTCTGGATCCTCTCTGCCTCTTGCCCTTCTCAGTGGCTCCTCACTCAGAAGGACGCAGCTGCTGAGCACCCTGTCCCCCGAGCTGTGGTCACCACTCGTGTGGCACACTCACCACGTCACCTTGGGTGTGCTGTGTGTGACTCAGGACATCCTGCTGATCTGCCTGACACTGATTTGGGCTTTTTTTCTCTTTTTTTTTTTTTTTTCCCTCCCATTTTTATAACAGTAAAGAAAAGGAGAGCCTGAAGATGGGGGAAGAAAAGGAACCCATTCCATTGGAAGATTAAAGGTCTTTGCTGGTGTGCACAATGCAGGTACCCATCCAAACCTTCTCTAATTAATGTCTCAGTGCTCCTGTGGACTCCCCAAGACATTCCCTCGGGTATTTCCCTGCTGTTCACAGTCAGAACTGAGGCCACAGTCACACTTTGCTGTTGAGGATCCTTCAGAGACAGCTGCACAATCCCTGAACAATCACAGCCTTTTCATGTACAAGAGATTTCTCCACCCTGGCGTTGAGGAGCATTTGTAGGAAAGTCATTGTTGCTGCTTTCCATGGCTTGCCTGCTTTGTAGGTGAACAGGGATGAATAACTTTCCTTTTGTCAGTGTAGAATCTGCTTTTTGATTACTTTAACCTTTATTGTTTTAAAATTGCAACAGGAAGTCTGGCACTATTTCCATATTCATTGTCTTTGCTTAAACATGTCAGCACAAATTTTACCCACACTTTCTGAGGTCAGCAGTTGCCTCTATTATTTTGGTTTTTGACAATAACCCTGAGTAATGGCTGTTTGTTTTTCTTCCAATCTTTCTTCTCAGGTTCTTCCAAAGCAGCTGGTGAAAGCTTGTAATTTGGGGTGTTAGAACAAAGCTGGATTACAGACGCCCCACGCTGCCAGTGCGGAACCTCTGCTCAACCTGAAAGTCTTGCATGGAAAGAGGGTGACTTTACATGAGCTGTGAATTCCCTCCAGTGAAGCAAAGCAGGAGGATCTTGCCCCACGAACAAAGAACTTCCCTTCATCTTCTCACCTGCGGAACGGGAGCACGGCTCCTCTGGAAGATGAAAGTGCCAAGGCTGACTGAACAGAGGGCTGGGAGGTGTTTGAGCAGATGCACTCCTGCACCTTAGAAACCACAACGTGCCTTTGTGCTGCCCTGGTTTTATTCCCTGACACTCCTCCCTGGCATCCTGAGAAGGAAGACTGAGCAGTGAAGTCTCAGCTGGTGCAACAAACGTCCTTGGAATCCCTTTTGTATGTTAGATGGACACTGTTAGAGCTGGGCAAGGTCTGCTGTTTGTTATCAGGGATGACATTCACCAGCCAGGGTGCTTTGCACATCCTTCTCTGGCAGCTTTGGGGGATGAGGGGAGTTTTCTGCCTGGGCTCAGCAGCTCCCCCCCATTCCCATTCCCACTCTTGCTATCCCAGTGCTCCCCTCTGGTCCCCAAAACTGGAACCCATGGATTTCTAACGGTGTCTAAGCAGCCCCAAACCGATCCTGTTACAGTATTTACCCAGCCCCAAATCACAGCATTGGCCTGTTTGTTTGTAGAGTGTCTTTATGGCTTTATAACCTGTGAAGTGCCAGCGTTCCCTGGCTCCTCCCTGGCTGTCTGTTTTCATTTGCACTCGCCTGTGTTGTAAATAAAGGCACCTTGCTGACAGCTGTGCTGGTGTGGAGTGGGCTGTGACCTGGGGACCCCTGACACCTGAAATGAGCAGATTTGCACTGTTTGTCCCCAAAATCAGATTTGTTACCCGGTGTGCAACAAACCAATAATGAAATACTTCAGGGAGACATTGATTATTGATTGCAGAGGAGCCCAAGCCCAGGTGCTTGGTGGTGTCCCACAAATCCAGCACATCCACTGGACTTTTACCACCATTTGTGCACAGAAATCAGAGTTAGTAAATCTCCAAGTCCAGCCCCTCTCTTACAATGGATTATTAATTCCCATACAAGTTTCCAGCCCTTCTCTTACAATTGATTATTAATTCCCATACAAGTTGTGTCACCCCAGCCAACTTCTACCCCTGCTCAGGGGCAGGCTCTTCACCTGGCCAGGGTCTCTTTGACCTGTAGCTGTGATTTTTGATATTAAAACCAAGATAGTTCAGCTCTAGGATATATAAACCTCGGGTGTTTAGCCCAGTTTGCAATGTACACACAGACACACATCAACATCTTGATTTATTGCATCCCTAAAACTTGTGTGTTCCAGGGTGTCCTTGGCTAAGGGATGCTCCCTGTTCCCCTGATTAGGTCTCTCTTTTTTTTTCCTGATTGTGCTTGAAAATCTACACAGATCTCACAGCGAGGAACATCCTGACTTAATAATGTAATCCTGACACATTCCTCGATTTGTGGGCACCCAAAAAAGCCCCCAAAGCTCAGTGAGCAGGCTGGCGGTGACAGGAGCCTCAGGGATTTGGGGACAACAGCGGTGGCCGCGCTGGCCTTTCCCAGCAGGGCTGCCCAGGTGTGCCCACCCAGGTGTTCGTACCCAGGTGTGCCCAGGTGTTCATACCCAGGTGTGCCCACCCAGGTGTGCCCAGATGCTCCCACGCAGGTGTGCCCAGGTGTTCCCTCCCAGGTGTTCCCAGGTGTTCGTACCCAGGTGTGCCCAGATGTGCCCACCCAGGTGTTCCCTCCCAGTTGTGCCCAGGTGTTCCTGCCCAGGTGTGCCCAGATGCTCCCACCCAGGTGTGCCCAGGTGTTCTCTCCCAGGTGTTCCCAGGTGTTCCCTCCCAGTTGTGCCCAGGTGTTCCTGCCCAGGTGTTCCCAGGTGTTCCCACCCAGGTGTTCCATCCCAGGTGTTCCCTCCCAGGTGTACCCAGGTGTTCCCAGGTGTTCCCTCCCAGGTGTTCCCACCCAGGTGTTCCCACCCAGGTGTTCCCAGGTGTTCCCTCCCAGGTACCATGCCAGGTGTTCCCAGGTGTTCCCACCCAGGTGTTCCCAGGTGTTCCATCCCAGATGTACCCAGGTGTTCCATCCCAAGTGTACCCAGGTGTTCCCACCCAGGTATTCCATCCCAGGTGTTCCCTCCCAGCCGTACCCAGCCGTACCCAGGCGCCGCGGCCATTTCGGGGCTGCCCCGCCCTCACCTGCGCCAGGTGAGCGCCATGTTCCGGGGCTGAGCCCGGCCGGGATGCGGCGCCCAGGGCCGGCGGGGGCCCGCGGCCGCCTCCTCCTCCTCCTCGTCCTGCCGCGGGGGGCTCTGCTGCTGCTGCTCGGTAACGGGGGGCTCCGGGGCCGGGAGGGGCCGGGAGCGGCAGTGCCCGGGGGTCCCGCGCTGGAACCGGGCCGGCAGCGCTCGGGATGCGGCTGCGACGGCCGTGGGTGGTCCCGGGGCAGGGGGAGGCTCGGGAAGGGTGGTCCCGGTGCTCTGGGGGACTGGGGAGGCTCGGGAAGGGTGGTCCCGGTGCTCTGGGGGATTGGGGAAGCTCGGGAAGGGTGGTCCCGGTACTCTGGGGGACTGGGGAAGCTCGGGAAGAGCCGTCCCGGAGCCGTGGGAGGCTCGGGCAAAGGTCTGCCCGGAGCGGCGGGTGTCCCGGGGCGGAGGGAGACTCGGGAGCGGCCGGAGTTGAACGGGACAGAGGCGGCTGCGCACCCTGGAAACAAGAACTGAAAGTATTTGCTGCTGTGGGGAGAGTTTTGACCCTGTGCGGGTGAAATTCAGGCGCTGTGGCCAGAGCCGCAGAGCAGAATTGCTTTAAGTCCCTATAAAGCTGGTACTTGGTAACTCGTCAGAGACCCAGCTGATTCCATTTCTCAGCTCCTTGTCTCCACATCCAAACACTCCCGGTGCTGCTGCCCCGGTACCTCATTTGGAGCCGGTTCCAGTCCCACGGAGAACAGGGCAGGGAAGTTTTCTGCTTTCCTGCAAATTTCAGTGCTGGGGAGGGAATCGTGACTGTGCTTTAGTCCCTGAATTCTGGCTGACCTGCACATTTTTGGGACAATTTTTGCACCTCTCAGGTAGCAAGAAATGAATTCACAGCCTTTTGTGCCTGTTCCATCAGGTGTCTGCAATGCTCTTTCCCTGGAAATTAAAGCCAGTCCTAAAGTCCGAGCTTTTGTGGGTGAGCAAGTGCTGCTGAAATGCTCCTTCAAATCCAGCTCGCCCATCACCGAGAGCCTGCTGGTGGACTGGACCTACCGGCCCCTCACTGGGGGCCAGATGGAGACCGTAGGTGGAACAGGGCCAGGCCTCTGGGCATGCTGAAAATTGGAATTTTCTCTTTGCTTTGCTGGGCTCTGCCTCGCTTTGTGGTTTGGGATGCTCGTTGTTGTCTTCTTTCCCCTGTAAAATTTCTTTGGTGTTTCTCTGGGGGGGAAAAATGTTCCATAATAATGCTAAAGTAGATAAATTCAGGGGGTTGTCACAAGTGCTGCACTGTGCACTGCACAGGATAGCTGTAAAAATTCAGTTTGTTGCTTTATTTCTCTTATATAGGAAATATTCTTCCTGACTTCTTAATGTGACATAATTCCTTTCTTTTTACAAAGCAAAATTCCTTTATTTTTGCAACGCAAAAGCAGTTCGCTCTGTGTGTTCTATTGCCACAATCCCTGCCTTTCCCTCCTCGCAGATTTTTCATTATCAGTCCATCCCACACCCCACAACAGGGGGGAGGTTCAAGGACAGGATATCCTGGGTCGGGAATGTCGCTAATGGTGACGCCTCCATCGCCATCCTGAACCCAGTGCTCAGTGACAACGGGACGTTCATCTGCAGCGTGAAGAACCCTCCAGATGTTTATCACAACATTCCCCAGACCGTGCTGGTGGTTACAGAGCGGGGTAAGGCTCCCTGCCCTCGCTTTGGCCTCACCCCTGTGACAAGAGCTGCTTTGTGGGATCTTGGAATTCTGAGCATCACGTGGGAAATGCTCCCTGGACTTCCACGCTGGAGTTTCAGCAGGGGTTGCCTCAGCCCCGCTCTCTGAGCCCAGAACTTTGTGAACTGCTGAATTGATTTGGGGCAGGAAGGGACGGGGGGAGCTGTGGTGACAGCAGAAATCAAAAGTGTCCCTTTGTTCAGAAGTTTTCAGCCTCCGCAAATTGCGGCAGAACAAGTTAAACATTGAGGAAACGCTGGCCTAAAAATAATCTCCACATCACAGAGCTGATTGTCAGTACCAATTTCCTCATCTGCCCTGCGTGCCAGCCCTGCCCCAAATTCCCAGCTCAGCCGTGCTGATGGAGCTGTGGCGTGCCTCCCTCTGCACCTGAGCCTGGGCTGGGCCTGGGGACAGGAACCCTGCAGGTTTGGGGAACACAGGGCTGGGGACAGGAGCCCCACGGCTTTGGGACTGCAGATTTGGGGTCAGGAGCCCTGTAGGTTTGGGGACTGGAGCCCACAGATTTGGGGACAGGAGCCCCACGGGTTTGGGGACTGCAGATTTGGGGACAGGAGCTCCGCAAGTTTGGGGACTGGAGCCCACAGATTTGGGGACTGGGCTGGGCCTGGGGACAGGAACCCTGCAGGTTTGGGGAACACAGGGCTGGGGACAGGAGCCCCACGGCTTTGGGACTGCAGATTTGGGGTCAGGAGCCCTGTAGCCGCGGCCGCCTCCTCCTCCTCCTCGTCCTGCCGCAGTTTTGGGGACAGAAGCCCCACAGGTTTGGGGACAGGAGCCCCACGGGTTTGGGGACTGCAGATTTGGGGACAGGAGCTCCGCAAGTTTGGGGACTGGAGCCCACAGATTTGGGGACCCCAGTTTTGGGGACAGAAGCCCCACAGGTTTGGGGACAGGAGCCCACAGATTTGGGGACCTCAGGTTGGGGGTCAGGAGCCCCACAGGTTTGGGGTCAGGCATCACACAGATTTGGGGACTGCAGGCTTGGGGACAGGAGCCCCACGGATTTGGGGACCACAGGTTTCGGGTCAGGAGCCCCACAGGTTTGGGGACAGGAGCCCCACGGGTTTGGGGACTGCAGATTTGGGGTCAGGAGCCCCACAGGTTTGGGGACAGGAGCCCACAGATTTGGGGACCTCAGGTTTGGGGACAGGAGCCCCTCAGATTTGGGGACCTCAGGATTGGGGACAGGAGTCCCACAGGTTTGGGGACCGCAGGTTTTGGGACCACAGGTGTGGGGACAGGAGCCCCTCAGATTTGGGGACCCCAGGTTTGGGGACAGGAGCCCCACAGGTTTGGGGACCTTAGATTTGGGGACCTCAGGTTTGGGGACAGGAGCCCCTCAGATTTGGGGACCCCAGGTTTGGGGACAGGAGCCCCTCAGATTTGGGGACTCCAGGTTTGGGGACAGGAGCCCCTCAGATTTGGGGACCTCAGGTGTGGGGACAGGAGCCCTGCAGATGTGGGGACAGGCTGTTTGCAGCCTGCCAGCCCCGTGTGTCACATGGGAGGGCCACCAGGCTGTGCCCTGGCTGTGTTTGTCCCAGAGGCTCAGCCAAGCCGTGCCTCGCTGTGTTTCAGGCCTGGCCTTCCAGCTGAGCTCAGCTGAGCTGCTGTCCATCCTGGTGTTCCTCCCTTCTGCCCTCGTGGTCATTCTGCTGCTGCTGAGGATGAGGAGGAAATGCCGGGTGCTGAAGGAGAAAGGAAAATGTGGCTACAAGAAATCCTCCATTGAAGTGTCTGACGAGTAAGTCGCGGCTGGAGCCTGTATTTCCACTTTGGGGTGTTGGCTCAGGCACGAGGGATGATTTCCCCACCGTCCTTCGGCACAAACCGAGTGCAGTTCAGTCACTGGTGTCTGCTGCTCACCCAGCAGGCAGAGAGCTTTGGGAGATCCCCGAGCTGGAGCACAGACCAAGGGCTGCACATCCCCTTTTTGCTGCCACTGGCGTGAGGAATGCCGCGGAACTGAGGCAGTTTGGGGTCAGGCATATTTCACTTCTGTAATGAGGTTTATTTGAGCCTGAGTCAGCAGGGTGTTTTGCATGTGTGTGCTCTGTGTGCTGCGTTTTGGGGTGAAGTCCCCACAACAGCAAAATAAACCAAATAAAGCTGTCTGTGGTGGGCTGAGCAGGGATGTCAGGTGCTGAACTCCCTTCTGCTCAACCCCTTGCAGAATATTTTTTATTTTTTTTTTACTGCAGTCTTTTAATGATTTGATTGGTGGTGTAAGATTTACCAGACAAAAAACAACTTCTGTTTGAATCTTTGTGGCACGGAAGTGCCACCTTCAAAATGAGACACCTGGCAGCTCTCAGTCCTTTTGGCTTTGCTGTGCTGACTTAAAGGCTTTTCCTCACCATGGAAAACCGTGTGGTGCCACCAGAATTCACAGTCCAGAGGAGGCACTGGAGTGTCTGGGGGGAAAGTCCAAGCTGATGCTGTGTTTTCCCTGCAGGCCTGAGCCCTCAGACACAGCTGGCTGCGGGGGGAAACTCAAGGAGTGGTGCCTGAACTGCGTGGTAAGTGAAAGTTGGTGTTTTCACAGCGCTTTTGCCAACTTGAGTGCTCAGAGCAGGTGCTGAGAGCGGCAGGTGGAGTGTCCCAACACCTCTGGGTGTCCAAGGCTGTGCCAAAGGCTCCTCGGAGCTTCCTCGGCTGCAGGGAGTGAGAGCTGCTGGTGGAACTGCTGGGGAAGCTGTCCTGAGATCCATCAAACCGATTTTTCTGGGCTTGATTGAGTCAAAGCTGTCACTTTGAGATGACAAATCAGGGCTGAAGTGCCAGCTGCTCTGGGGTTTATTCAGGGGCTCTGCCCGAGCAGCTTGGGGCTGGCGGTGCTGTGGTGGGGAAGGCAGGCAGTGACCCCCCAGCCCTCTGTGTTTCTGCAGAGCTGCTGCACATCTTCCTCCTTTCACCTCCTTCTCATCCAGCGGAGCGTTGCGAAACCCTCGCGGTTTGTTTGTTTGTTTCTGCTTTTTGTTTGTCGCGCTCTCTGAAGCCTTTTGTCTGTCGCGCCTTCTAATTCTGCTGCTTCCCTCCCCAGCCCAGCAGCAGCTCCTGTTAATCAGTGCCTGTGCTCCCGCCCCTGAGTGCTTTTGCCAGCTGCTGCCCTTGTTTTGTGTGAGTCCTGCCTGCTGGAATGGGCAGCCACATTCCAGAGTAATGCCCAATTCGAGAGGGCTTTCATTCTTTGGGTGTCCCACAGGGCACATTTCCCTCTGGGGCGCCTTTGCCTCTCATGCACACGCTCGGGACGTGAGTTAAGGAGGGTTTAAATATGTGTTGTTTGATGCACTCTCCTAATGCCAGTGATTTTAAACGTCCTAAATGCCCCAGCCTTCAGACAGGCGTGTGCTGATGGTTTCTATTAGGTACGGGATGAAAAACAGGCAATTACGTAAGTTGTACATGAAATATTTACAGTTCTGCATGAGACACGGCAGGCGCAGAGCTGGGGGCTGGGAACGAGGTTTTGGAGGGGTGAGAGAGGCAGGAAAGCTGCCTCGGAAGGTGGGAGGGCTGTGCCAGGGGATGTTCTGGAACCAGGGAGGTGCCCGCAGGAGAGAGGGGGAAGGATGGAGCCCCAGCTCGGTGAGGAAATGCCGTCAGGACATGGGAGATCTTAAAAGTTGAAAACTGTCCTCTGATCCCCTGGGAGGGGTCAGATTGGAGGGATAAAACCCTGAGAGCAGTGCTCTGTCAGGTGTGATCCTTTGCTGTCTGCTACTGAAATATTGACCTGCTCAGGTCTGAGAATGCTGCCCTCTCACTTTTAACAATTCTGCAGTTTTGAGGTTTCTCTAACGTGCTTTTTCGTGCTTCGTATGTGACCAAACAATTAAAATTGTGAAGCCAATTGAAAATCTCTTTAGCCTGCAATATCTGGGTGTCAGTGTCAGCCTTGCAGAGCTGAGGTGTTTGGGTGAGCTCCCAGCTCAGAGCTGCTTGTGGGGACACCATCAAACACCTGCTGTGGTCACAGCAACCGGGGGCTTCTAAAAGTGGCTGAAAGCCAAAAATTGGGGCTGCTCAGGGCTGTCTCTGCAGGGCTGTGCTGCACTTTCTGCCTCATCTTTAGCTGCTGCTTCCCTTAAAATGCTTTTCACCTGTGGGTTACAGCATGGTGATTGTGTCTGGGAGAGGTCAAACAGATTAAGTGCTTTTACTTATATTTATATTTATATATTTGTATGTATATAACTATATATAAACATTTTAGTTATAGTTATATTTATATTATATCTATATTCATAATTATATTCATATATATATTTATATTTCTATAGTTGTATATTTCTATAGTTGTATATTTCTATAGTTGTATATTTCTATAGTTGTATATTTCTATAGTTGTATATTTATGTTTATATTTATATTTATATTTATATTTATATTTATATTTATATTTATTTCTACCAGTGATTTTGCAAGTCCTCTGGCTTGTTCAAGCACAGCAGGATTTTTGGGAAGCGTTCAGGCTCTTGCCAGAAGCCCAGCCAGGCTCAGCCTGTGGCTGAACTCATGGTTTGGTTCATTTCTTCACACATAATCTCAGTTTCTCTCCTGTTCCCCGTTTAGGACACAGATGAGGAAGATCCCTACTGACTGAAGCTGTGGAAAAAGACTAAAATTACAGCACTGAAAATCGTGGTTAGACCCCCCAGAGGCTGCTGGCTAACCAGTGCAGATTGAAGGACGTGCTCTGCTCTTGGTGGATTGGAGGAATAATGCTGATGGGATAATTCAGTTCTATTTAAACACAAAATAACGATTTTCTAAGAATCTTTCTCATTTATTGGGGAAAAGAGAATCCCTTGCCCTCGGATCTGTGGGGCCCAGAGAAGCCCCAGGGCCTGCAGTGCCAATGTGCCTTGGTTTTCCTGCAAGCTGCTTTGGTTCACTGGTTTGGTTTTTTGGTGACATCTCTCTTTTCCTGAGCCCTGGAAATCCAACTTTTTGAAGTAAAGGCTGCTCCAGCTCTCTGGGCACTGCCAAGGTTTATCCTCAGGTTTTTGGAACATGCTGACTCACACCAGTTTGATGAAGTGATATCTGGCATCCTCTGTGCTGGAGTGAAGAGAACCTACTGCTTTTGAAGTATTTTTTTTATTTTTTTATTCAGCTGCATCACTGGCTACCGCTCCTTCTACCTGTAGAAGCGAAGCACAATTCATTAAAAACCAATTTATTTTTCTTTTTTGAAATCAGAAATGCAAATGGGGACTCTGTTTCTGGGGACACACAACCCCATCTACCTCAGCCACGGACTCAAGCACTGCCCAAAGGAATGTTCTCTTTGCAGTAGTTGTTTTCTTCCTCCCTTCTTCTAGGACCTGTTTTAGGGAAATGGTTCCCTGTGCAGCATTACTTCCCCTCTATGAAGGGCATTTCCTCTTTCAACAGCCTTATCCACCAAGGAATGGCAGAGAGCAGTGGAATTCATCCACTCAATCCCTAAAAAGCTGCTTTCTTTCTGTATCAGTCAAATATTCTCTTTTTCCAGATGTGCTCCAGGTTTACTGCTGACTTTGCTGTGCAATTACCAATAAATTGCATTATTCCATTCTGGGCTGTGGGTCTGTTCATTTGGCTAAATACAGCTGAACCCATAAAACTGCCATGCTGAGGTGTAAAAATTATAAAAATAGTTTGATGATGGGTAAAGGTTTTTAGGGAGCAGATTTAACCCTAAAGAGGACAAGTACCAGGCCCCCCTTCAGCATCTCTGCAGCTTTCAGGTGTGGTGAAGCTCTCCCTGAGAAGTAGGTCAGCTGTAGATCTGTGTCTCCAGATAAATACATTTTTCCCCTGTCTACTAAAAAAGCAATATTTCAAGTGTTTGTGCTCGCTGGTGACATATCTCTGTCAGCCAAACTTTCCTGGGAAAGGCTGCTGGGGGATCACACAGCCCGGGGGAAGTGGCTTTGTTCCCCTCTCAGCACTCACGACTTCCCCTGGGGCACCAAAGGCTCTTTTTTTTTTGCTGAAAAACGCTGCATTTCAGCTCTGCCTCCTTGGCCATGAGTGTGTGGATTCTGGGCAAATATTCCTGGTGCAAAGCTGAGCTGCCACCTTGGAGCTGTGAGTGGTGCTGGGCTTTCTCCTCCTCTGCCACCCATATGGAGATTTCTTGGTGTGGTGATGCATACAAGTAGAGATATTATAAAAGAAAGGCCTTAGAAAATCCGGCCTAAATTACCTAAAATCAGGCTAAATTACCAGCTGGCCTGATACTCCTAAGTGCAGCTAGCTCCTAAGTTCTCATAAGTTAACCAAACAACCTATTCCAGTGAGGAAAACAGGCTGCACTTGTAACAACAAGAAATTTGTCCTGTGAGAATCAGTGAACAAAATATGTAAACATTCCAAGAATAGAGAGATTTGATAGAAAGGTAAAATGCCATTTACCAACCAAGGAATGTAGCAAGGAATCTGCTAGCCAGTTGGAACTGAACACAGGGTCTGTGAAAAATGAGTTATGTGAGTAAAGAAGGGGCTTTTCTGCATGAAAAAAACTGAGTCCTGCCTGCTTTATTGCAGCAGTGTGCCATGGGAGCCACTGACACTGGAATGGAGAGAGGGAATTCTGGAATGGGTAAAAATGGGGTGCTGGAATGGGGAGCACTGGGATGCTGGAATGGAGGGAGAGAATTCTGGAATGGGGAATAGTGGGATGCTGGAATGGGGAGCAGTGGGGTGCTGGAATGGAGGGAGAGAATTCTGGAATGGGGAACAATGGGATGCTGGAACGGAACACAGGATCTGCGCTGGTGTTTCAAGGAAAAAGGAAGGGTGAGAATGGGCTTTCAAAGTGGCCAGGGGGGTTGCAGCAGAGGCAAATCAGAGTCTGGGCTGTGTTTCAGAAGGAGGCAGCTGCCCGTGCTGTGGCAGGCAGGCTGAGGGCCCTGGCAGCCCCAGGAGGAAGGCACAGCCACGTCACCCAGAGCTGCTGCCTCACTGGGACGGGATCCAGGGTGCAGCACTGACAGCTCTCTGAGCAGCTCCGGTCCCAAAACAACGCAGGAGGGAGCACAGGGTGTGTGCCAGGAACCTCTGTGTCCAGGACTGGTCATTGTGACTGGTCAGGCCAGTCCCTCAGCTGGGCCTGAGCCCCAGCTCTCCCTGTCAGGTGCCTTCTGGAGCTGCCCCATCACCCCTCTCGGGCCGATGCGTCTGCAGCTGGTTTCCCCTCTCTGTTGCACATCCTAATTTCTTGTTCTGCTTCCTCTTGCGTGTGAAAGTGACCATCAGACACAACCTGCCAAGAAAGACCTTGCATGTGCAACCTCCTGATGATTTAGCAACTGATTCAGATATTCCCAATTCAGACACTGAATCAGCTGCTGAAGAACACAAGGCGAGCTGACTTTTCCAGGCCACTCCAGGTGAGTGATTTTTGCTGTAATATTTATTTCTGGATGGTTTTTTTTTTTCATTTGTTTTTCCTGAGAAGAGAACCGGGGGAGCAGAAGTGCTGGTGACTGGGATGCCATGTGCAAAAGCAGGGGATGTGAAGGCCATGTGGTGGCTGTGCCCCTTTCCCCCAGTCTGCTTGGGAGAGGCGATCTGGATGTGTCAGCACTGGCACACACAGAGCAGCCTGGTGAGTGGGTGCTGGCTCCAGCTGGTGCCTCCCAGCACCCTCTCCCTGCTGTGTGTCACAGGGGGAGACCCTGCAAAAACGTGCTCCCAGCCAGGACCAGAAATCCTCCTCGAAACCAGGGCAATAAATCCAGCAAGGACCCGGTGGCAAATACAGCCCAGAGCCCCGGGAGCTTTGGGAGGCTCTGGGTACAGAAATCTCAGCTCTCTGCAGTCAGACAGGACTGGGTTTGAGCTGGCTGCTCTTTTGGCTCCCAGGGGGGTGGTCCTGGGAGGTGCAGCTCTGCAGGTTTTGGCAGTGGCTCTGGGAAAGCAGGGTGCTGTGCCTGGGGCTGAGCAGGAGCTGTGTTTGTAGGTCGGCTGTGCAGCCAAGTGTGTCAGGGCAGAGCTGCACAGAGCACAGCAAAGCACGCAAAAACCCAGCCCAGAGGGGTCCTGTGCTTGGAGAGGCAGATGGCAGAGAATTCCAGAAGGTTTACTGCCACTTCTCAGGATTTTTTTGTTTGTGCAAAGGGCAGGGTGATGAAGGTGCAAAGCTGTAGTGATTTTCTCAGCCTAGAACTGATCCAAGGGTCCCCAGCAGCAGATTCTGGGTCTGGAATCCCTGTCTGAGCCTCTCACTGGCACAGTGGAGCAAAACGAGAGAAGCCACCAAAATGCCAGAGATGATTCAGCTCTTGTCTTTCTATTATTTCATTTCTGCATTATTGGAAAATACCTGCTGTAATGCAGCCTCAATTGCAGCTCCACTGAGGGCTCTCGGGCAGGAGAGCTGCTCTCAGTAACCACTCACCCTTAAAAGCAGGGCACAGCCAGGAGTGGTGGAGCAGGGACAGGGCAGCAGGGTGCTGAGCCCTGCCTGCCTCGGGACACTGCCTGGCACGCTCCTGGTGGTGGCAGCCAGTCCTTCCCCGGGCTGCAGGATAAATCCAGGCTGCAGAAAGATGTCAGCTTTATCCTGAGAGATGTGGAGCAGGTCGAGCTGAAGCCAGAGATCAGACGTGGCGCTGCTCCAGCAGAGCCTGTCACGGTGTGCAGCACCCAGGAGCAAGGATTAGATCTGGAGGAGGGGGTCTTGATTTAGGACCCAGCTTCTCTGATGAGCAGAGTCAACACCTGTGAACATCTCAGCTCAGATGTCAGAGGCTTGACCACTAAACCACCGGAAAGCATCGTGACTTACTTAGAGGAAAAGATGAGGGGGCTGAGCCCTGTCCCCCATGTTCACTCTTCCTTTCCAGGTCTCACAAACCAGAGCCCTGTCCCTGCCCTCTGTGCTGTGCTGAATTCCAGCCTCCCAGCCTTGGAGGCTGCACACCAGAGTCTTCCTCTGACCTTGAGCTGGCTGCCAGTCCTCGGTGTCCTGCCCCAGGGACACTGGAGCATGTGTCACCTGTGCTGTTCTTTTCAGAGGGAGATGAAGGTGTTGCTGAGCCTGGCCCTGGTGCTGACATGGCTGGGTAAGCTCTGAGTTTTATTCCCTTCTGCTTTCCCCTCTGCCTTTGCTCTCAGAGCCATCAGTGTCTCTCCTCCTGTGGTGAGAACCCCGTGGAGCTGCTCCTCTCCTGGGTGCCAGTCCCTCTCTGGGCCTGCGTGTGCTGCAAACTGCACTGCCATCCCTGGACGTGCCCTGGATTGAGGCTCCAAGGCTTTGAAAGAAGCAGAACTGCTTCACCAAGTCTAAACACAGGGAGAGGTTTCCAAGGTATTGATTTTGGCTCTGCTCGAGGCAGGCAGCTCCCTTGGTCTTCACCGCTGGCAAATATTTGTCATTTTCAGCTCCTCACCTGGTCAAGACCAACAGAACTTGTTTGGGAAGCTGCAGCACTTTGCGTTCATTATTTACAGGGTTTCAGACAAACACTTGGTGCTTGGCCAGGGCCCAGCCCTCGGTGGTTGTGGACAGGCTGGGTGCAGTGGCTCAGCCACGAGGACGAGCCTACCTGTCTGAGCAGCTCCCCTGAGCTGAATCAGCTCAGCCAGCTCTCAGCAAACAGCACCAGAGCCTCATCCCCCCTTGCAGGGCCACTGCAGGCTGGGGCACGTGGGGCTGATGAGCTCCAGTGACGTTTTCTGCCCCAGTCATTTCAGAAAATCTTTTGGTACAGAGAAGACTTTTAATCCCCTTCTTGCCACACAGTCTGCAGCCCAGTCAGCCGCAGCTGCCTTGTGAATGTTGTCAGCTCTGTGCTCTTTGGTGTTCCCCTGGTTTGCTCTTTTCCCCACTGTCCAGCTACTCTAGAAAGCTGTTGCTACCTGGCCAGACAAGCACAAGCCCAGGTCTGGAGCCTGTGAGCAAAGGGGAAAGAAGCCAAATGGGTAGTGAGGGAGGAACTGAAATTCGTGTGAAGCACTCGAATCGCCCCTGGCCTGGTGCAGATGAGATCAGCACAGGTTCTCCCAGCCTGTGAGTCACAGGCACAGCCCTGCAGGCGCTGCAGGCTTTGGCTCCGAGGCGTGGAGAGGGCAGGGGTTGTGCTTCCCAACTCCCCTTCGGCTGCATCACCACGGGCAGCAGCCCTTGGTGTGGCGGCGGCAGGATGTGCTGCCCCACATCCCAGGCACGCCACGAGCAGGGGTCAGGCACGGGCTGGGCCTCTGCCCCGCTCAGGGCCGTGAGCCCCAGGCTTCCCTGGAGAGCAGAGAGCGATGGGGACAGGCAGGCTGCAGCTGGCCGTCCTCCCTGGGCTCATCCTGCTGTCCTTGTCCCCGGCAGGGCGGTGCAGCGGCGCTGCCGAGGTGTTCACGGAGCCCCAGCTCCGAGCTAGGGCTGGAGACTCCGTGCTGCTGCAGTGCCTCTTCCTGGACCCCGACAGCAAGGGATGGACCCTGCACAAGGTGGACTGGCTGCACAAGGCAGGAGCTGGCACGCAGGTGGGTCAGGACAGGGCTGGCAGGAGAGGGGACACGGGGCTGGTGGCAGGGGAGGGAGGGTGAGACAGCCGTGGGCAGGCTGTGGGGAAGCAGCTGTGGGGAGGCTGTGGGGAAGCCCATCGTGGTCACCAGGCCATGAGGAGAGGAAGTTTTCATGAGAGGAAGAAGGGTGCCCGTGTGGGGGCAGTTCTCACAGCAGAGGGGGAGCACAGGAGAGGAGGAGTGCATCCTGGGGCTTTCCCTGGGAGTGCCGGGCTCTGGGAGCGCACGGGACAGAGAGAAAGTGAGAACTGAGAGCTCTTGAGGAGGGCCAGGCACCTGCCATCCCGCACCTGCCATCCCGCACCTGCCCTGGCAGGAGGAGATGGTGTTTTTCTACTACAGCAACCACGGCGTCCCCGCGGGCCGCTTCAAGCACCGGGTGCAGTGGCGGGGGAACACCTCCCGCTGGGACGGCTCCATCCTGCTGCAGGACCTGCGTCTCAACGACAGCGGCACCTACGAGTGCGAGCTGCGGCTGCTGGAGACCAGCAGCGTCTTCAGGAGCCGCACGGTGCTGCTCGTCAGCCCCGCGGCGCCCAGAGGTGCGCGATGCCCCCCGCCCGCCGCCTCCCGGGGCTGCCCCGGCTCTGCGGGTCCCCGCGGTGCCATCCCCACCTCGGTGTCCCCCCCGGCAGGTGCCGAGGATGTCGCGCCCCCGAGAGACTCCGGGTTTTGGCCGGCAGTGGTGGGCTGTGGCTGCGTGGCCGTGGTGGTGGCGTTCCTGGCAGGGCTGTGCGTGAGGAAGAGGTAAAAACGCTGCTCTGGGTTGAGGGGGTGAGGAAGCAGCTCCCTGCTGCCCTCCCTCCCCGGCCAGGCTTTGCCCCGGTGCTCCCCAGGTGTGGGGTGCCAGCCTCCTGCTGCCATCTAGTGTCACCGTGCCCCGGCCGTGTCCCCTCGGCTCCCAAACCTCCTGGGCTGTGCCGGCAGCACGGATAGCCCGGCCCGGGGGTGTGCTAAGGGATGTCAATGTCCCGGGAGAGGCAGGGAGGGACAGGAGCAGCGGGTGATGCTCTGGCCGGAGGTGACACTGCCGCTGCCTTCCCTCGAGGTTCGCAACCGTCACAGCCCTGGAGAGGATGGGGAAGAGCAGCAGCAAGGGCAAAGCAGAGGTGAGAGCTGAGGGGTCACGGGGATCCCACCCTGCCCAGGCACCGGGGGTCGTTTGCTGGCCAGCTCCAGCCGTGGCTCCTGCAGTTTGTCCTGTGGCTGGGCTCAGGCAGCCCCTGTGTGTCTGCGGGCTGCTCAGTCCCAAAGAGCCTGATCTGCCCCTCGCAGGAAGCACTTTACTCCTCAATCCCTGGAGCTGAGGTGCCCAAGGCTGAGCAGGAAGCAAAGAAGAAGAGGAGAGCTGAGGACACATACATAACCATGGTGAGGAGCTGCAGCAGGCGTGGTGGGACCCCCACACCACTGCCCCCCTCGTCAGGGCCACGGCACACAGGGCCTCACTCCCTGTGCCAGGCCCCGGCATCCCGTGCCCCCTGCCCCCTCCAAAGTCACCCTGGTACCCGTGGTGAGGCTCACACCTTTCCCTTGCTCCCTGCAGCACCCATCTCACTGCCAGGACAACGGCGTCTACGTGGAGCTGGCCAAGAGGGCCATCCCGTCAGAATGGATGGCAGAGGGGGCACAGGGGCATGGACACGGCCAGGAGCCCCACAGCAGGCCAGAGGAGGCACTTCCCCAGCCCCCAGAGCGGCAGAAGTAGCTGTGCTGTGGCATGGCAGCCCTTTTCCAGGTGTGCCCGAGACACATTTGTCCCTGTGAGGACTGAGAACTGGTGACACGTCACTGTGTGCCCCGGCACTGCTGGGGCACAGCCCACCCCAGCTGTCTGCGGGGGACCAGGGGACCCCTGTCCCTCCAGCTCCTGTCCCCTGGACTCGAGAGGGTGGGCACAGCTCACGCTCCAGCTCTGATCCTGGCCCCGGGTGAGGATCCCCAAGGGGGGAGACGCAGCAGGAGCCGTCACAGTATTTTTGTGTAGATAATAAAACTCAGGGAGCCTTCCCTGATGCCGTCTTCGTTTTACCTCCAGCCTGAGCATGTGATGTCCAAGCGTGCCAAAATCTGCCTGGCCCAGGGCCTGGGAGCCCCTGAACCCAAGCGCAGCCTGGCACGGGGCACCCGCCAGCCCCAGGCGGCAGCACAGCCAAACGGGGCAATAAAGCAACAAAGGGGTGCCGTGGCAGCAGGATGGGGACTGAGGGGAGCAGCACCGAGCGCAGGGCACCGGGGTCCCCGCCGTGCGTCCCCTGCCCACGGGCGAGCCGCCGGTGAGGGGCAGCGCAGGCCGGGGGAGCGCGGCCGCCCCTCCCGGGGCCCCGGGGCAGCGCCGGGGCGGGCTCTGGCGCTGCTCCCGCTCTGTCTGTGGGAGCCGGGCGCTGTCTCGGGTGCCGGGCGCTGTCTCGGGTGCCAGGCGCTATCTATAGATGTTTGACACCTCCAGGTGCGGAGGGAGCCGGGACCCCTCAGCTCGCACCGCCGCCGCCTCACTGCAGCGCCGCGCTGCGCTCCTTGGTTCTCGTTGACACCCTGCTCTCTTTTCCCGCAGGCAGCCGCGGGACCCAGCTCGGGAGCAGCCAGCCCCGGAGCTGGGGGTGGGGGGCCGGGGGTCGCACAGGGCCTTTGGAGGGTCGTGTTAGCCGTAGCAGCAGAGCACAGCGGGCTTTTCCTGCCCAGGACAAAGGGTGGCAAAGTGCTGTGCGTGCAGTGTTTGCTGAGCAGCGCTGCCGGGACGCTGCCGGGCCTCCTCTCCCGGCTGTCCTGCTTCCCCTCCTGGCTGTGGTCAGGCAGCAGAGCCCCTCTGCATCGCTCCCCTCTGCATCGCTCCCCTCTGCATCGCTCCCCTCTGCACCCCTCCTGCCTCCCCGGCTCTGCTGCACAGAGCTCAGCCCTGGCTCTGGGGCAATCCTCGCCTCTGTGCCCAGGGATGCTGTCCCAGGAAACACGCCGTGTCCCGGGGCCTGAGCAGCGCTGTCACTGCCCCTCTGTGCTCCAGGAGGTCACTCCTTGTCTTCCTGCCCCCATCCCTGCGGCTGGAACCCAGGTGTGGGCCCAGGGCCCAAAGGCTTCCTTGGGGCTGCAAAGGGGAGCAGAGACTTTCTCCTGCCCTGTTGCTGCTGGGCAGAGCCTCCCGGTCCCGGGGCTGGGAGAGGAGAGCTGTTATCCCGGGACAAGAGGCTGCTGGAGAAGGGGAAGGAACCTGCAGCAGTTTTGGAAGCGATGGAAGCGACGGAGCTGTCCAGGAGAAGGCAGGTGACCAGGAGCACCTCCACCTGCTGCAGCCTACCTGGGGCATCCTGGCTGGGCTGCTCGGGCCCCTCTGCTGCTGCCAGCCTGGAGCAGCCCCTCTGCCCTCTGCCTGCCTCCAGGAGGGCATTTCCAACCCTCTGGAGGCCCCCGGGGCTCTCCAGAACAGGAGCTGCTGCTGTGGATGGTGCGAGCAGGGCTGGCCGCCAGCCTCCAGCAGGGCACAGGGGACACCCCTGCATGTCCCCAGTGTCCCCCGGGGGCTCAGAACCCACCGTGTGCCACAGAGCAGGGAGCTGGCAGTGCCAGGAGCTGTCGCCTGCAGTTCAGGGGAAAATTTTTCCGCCCTCCCACTCCGGCGGCTGCAATCCACCAACCACAGCATTTACTGCTTTTTTTCCCCTCAGCACCGCTCCAGCCATATTGGGCTGTGGGGAGCGAGCGGCTCTAATGTTCTATGTCACCTGCAAATAACCCGGGCAGGGCTCGAAAAAGCACCTCCACCACCTCCACAATCCACACCAACACCACGTCCTCTCCACACACAAAAGTCCGTCAAAATGAGCCCGGAAGCCTGGCTCCCGCAGCCCACCTTGTTCCTCACTGGCCTCACCTTGCTGCTCTCGCTGGGTAAGTGTCGGCTTGAGCCCCCTTGCATGTGCCCAGGTGGGGAGACAGCCGTGCCCTGGCCAGGAGCCCCTGCCCGTGTGCCAGCCCGGGTGGCACCGTGCCGCAGGGGTGGGGATGGTGGTCTGGCGTGCACCCTGCGGAGAGCCACCAGCCAGGGTGACCTGCTTTCGGGCGGGGTGGGGGCTCTGCTGCCACTGCATCTCCTCCTGAAAACGCCCTGCGTCCAGAGCACAGAGCCCTTGGCGTGCCGGCCAGGGGAGCGGGCTGCGTGGGGACAGGGCTGTGCTGCCAGGGACTGTGCTGCCCTGTGCCTGTCCCTTGGGTGCTGGCAGTGGCTGTGCTGCCCTATGCCTGTCTTCTGGGGGCTGTGCTACCCTGTGCCCATCCTTTGGGTGCTGCTAGGTGGGCTCTGCTGCCTTGTCACGGCTGCCAGGGGGCTGTGCTGCCTTGTGCCTGTCCTTTGGGTGCTGTGCTGCCCTGTGCCTGTCCTTTGGGTGCTGTGCTGCCCTGTGCCTGTCCTTTGGGGGCTGTGCTGCCTTGTGCCTGTCCTTTGGGGGCTGTGCTGCCCTGTGCCTGTCCTTTGGGTGCTGCCCGTGGGTTGTCTGCCTTGTGGCTGTCCTTTGGGTGCTGGCAGTGGCTGTGCTGCCCTGTGCCAGCCCTTTGGGTGCTGCCAGGTGGGCTGTGCTGCCTTGTGGCTGTCCTTTGGGCGCTGCAGGGGCGCTGTGGCTGTGGCTGTCCCCGGGCTGGTGGCCGTGCTGGGGCCGTGCTCTGTGCATGCCCTGCAGCAGCAGCAGCAGCAGCAGCAGCACCAGCGCTGTGTCAGCAGCTCCCTCCGCGGCCGCATCGGTCGCTCCTCTGAACACCATCCCGGAGCTCCTGCCGGGCTGCTTGTCCCCGAGGAGAGAGCCTGGGAAAGGAGGGTACAAAACCCAGTCAGGGCTGCTGTAGTTGTCCCCCGAGCCTGGGTGCAGCTTGACAGAGCGCTGGGAGCCTGCACAGCGCTGCAGGACACGGCCTGGATGGTCCTGGGGGTTCTGGGGGTTTCTTCCCCCAGCTCTGTCATCCCCCAGGGCCGAGTGCCCAGCCAGTGACAAAGTTTGGACCCACTTGGGTGCCCCTAGGTCCTGCCAGGCCGTGGTGTCCCTGCTTGGGGTGGTGACAGGTTTGCTGCTGGTGGCACCTCATCCCTCTGTAGAGCCCTGAGGACAAGAGACAAGGCCAGGTCACCCACCTGCAGGCACACAGGGCCCCGTGTCAGGGCCACTCAGACAATGATTCCATGCAGGGATCCCCTCCAACCACTCCTGCTGGGACAGGCCAGCTCCTGGCTCTTCTGTCCCATCCCTGCAAGGTTTTCTTGGAGGCATCAAAGGTGGTGGCTGCCACGGGGCAGCAAGGCTGTGACCCTGCCTCGGGACACTTCTTCCTGCCTGAGGTGCTGTGACCCATCCCCCTGCACCAGCTGTGCCCATCCCTGTGTCCCTGAGCCCTGTGGGAGCCCTCCCTGCTCTGGGGCTGGGTGTGGGGTGTCCCCATGGCTGCCAGCACAGCCAGGAGCCATCCCAGGCCTTGGCCATACCCGAGGGCACCGCTGTGCCCCCAGGAGCCTCAGGGTGCTGCTGGGTGGCAGTGGGAGCTGCTTGGCACGGCTGTGCCTGCAGCTCGGGCAAGGCTCCTGTCCCTGGCTGCAGAGCCTGGCCCCTTTCCTGCCCTGCTTGCAGGCGGAGCGCAGCGGAGCAGCCCTGACATGCGCCCAGCTTGGCCTCGGCAAGAAGGTTTGAGAGCAAAGAGCAGCAGCCCAAGGGGAGAGGTGAGGTGATCAATAAAGCACCTGGTGGCAGTGTCCCTGTGCCTGCCCTGGAGGGTGTCACGGCCCCCCCAGGACATTCTGGTCCCTCCCAGGGCTCGCTGTCCCCGTGTCCCTGTGCTCCTCAGGGCCTGGCCTGGTGTTTGCAGCCAGCTTGGCTGCACAGGAGCCTGTTCCCCTTGCCCAGCCTGGGGACCAATGCAGGTGTTGGGTTTGGGTGCTGCTGAGGGGAGCTTCAGGGAAGGAGTGGAGGAGTGAGCAGGGCACAGACACCCCATCCCTGCCCTCCCCAGGTGAGTCCTGCCCTGCCAGCTGCACCAGGTACTGCCCCTCTTTCTCAGCAAGGCCAGCGATCAGGGACGGGCCTTGTTCCCCAGCAAGTCCAGGGATCAGGGACTGGCCTTGCTCCCCAGCAGAGACCTGGATCTCCTGCTGGTCATTCCCAGCTGGAGAATCCTTGCTGGCAGAGGAAAGCATCTGCATTCCCCGGGAGCACCGGGGGCGGCCCCGGCAGATGCCAGCCCTCGCTGTGTCCTGCTGGGAATGCAGTGTGATGAGCTCAGCCGTCATTTGCCTGTGGCTGTGGCGCCGGCCCTGCTTGCTGACGCTGCAGCCTCGCACAGCGCCATCGATCCCGCAGCAGCACAGCCTCGGGGGACGGCCGGGAGCGGGGCTGGCCTGCAGGCAGCACCGGCATGGCACAGCAGGGTCATCAGCCCTGGCACGGCAGGGACGATGCTCTGCCCGTCCAGCCCGGGGACGGTGCCAGGGCTGCTCCCCTTGTTCCTGCTGAGCAGGGAAATTCCGGTCCTGGCTGGATGCAGAGTGTGTGGGTGTGCCTGGAAGGCAATGCCAGGCCCCAAGGAGAGCTCTGTGCAGGCAGGGCAGCATGGGGACGTGGGCTCAGCTGTCAGGGTGGCTGCCTGTGACACCCCCAAATCCATCTGCATTCGGCAGCGCCCCCGAGACTGGGCATGGAGGTCATGGCCCCTGCCATCATCAATGCCCTGAATGGCTCCTCTGTGAAGCTCTCCTGCACCTTCAACTCCTGCTACAAGGTGGAGAACAAGCAGTTTTCCCTCAACTGGACGTACCAGGAGTGCAGTAACTGCTCGGAGGAGCTGGTGAGTCTCGCTGGGGATCTGCTGGGGTCCTGGCACCAGCTCGAGGGGCGTTGCTTGGGGTTTCTTACAGGGCAGCACGTGCAGGGAGGGGGGTGCTGGCTGGGAAACGAGCCCGTGGGGTGCCACACGCTGCCTCACCTGCTGTCCCCACGGCTGCCCAGTTCCTGCAGTTCCGCACCAAGATCATGAACAAGCAGCTGGACCGCTTCGGGAACCGCGTGGAGTTCACCGGCAACCCCGCCAAGTACGACGTGTCCTTCACCCTCAAAAACGTGCAGCTGGAGGACGAGGGCACCTACAACTGCTACGTGCTGAACCCCCCGGACCGGCACCGGGGCCACGGCAAGATCAGCCTGAAGGTGCTCACCAAAGGTCAGTGGTGCCCGCGCTGGGGGCACCCGCGGGGGCAGGGTTTGCTCGCAGAGCTCTGGTGTCCCCACGGCCACTGCGCGCCCTGAGCCCGTGCCCTGTGTCCCCAGAGCCCCCGAAGCACGACTCGACGGTCGCCGTGATCGTGGGCGCCTCGGTGGGCGGCTTCCTGGCCGTGGTGATCCTGGTGCTGATGGTGGTGAAATGCGTGCGCCGGAAAAAGCAGCAGAGGCTCAACACGGACGACCAGAAGACAGAGGAGGAAGGGAAGACGGACGGCGAAGGCAACCCGGATGAGGGCACCAAGTAAAGGCCCCCTGCCCGCCCCTCCCTCCTGTCCCCTGTACAGTGTGCCCCTCTTGATGTGCTTCCCAGAGCAAGGATTTCTGTCTCCCCAGAGCATCCCTCCTTCCATGCAAACACCCAACCCAGCCTGGAGCAGGGCGCAGAGAGAAGGTCCCTGGAGCCTGGCTGTGCTGGGCAGGGCTGGGGAGGGGGGCTGAAGCCCCTGAGGCTGAGCTGGGACCAGCCTGTCCCCTGCTCTGAGTGCCAGCGTTGTGAGGAGGTGCTGGGGACGGGCTGGGGGTGGGTGAGGGGGGGCCCTGTGCAGCCCCCACACATGGAGGGCCTGGAGCAGGGGGTGCCAGGAGGGACAGAGGGGTCTGGCCAGCCCCGTGCCCCATTGTCTGCTCTCTGTCCCAGTGGAAAATGTGAGCAGGGGCCAGCAGTCTGCCCTTGGGGTCAGGACTTATCCCCAGGTGCTCCTGCTGTGCCTGAGCCACTGGCACTGGTGTTCCCATCATGTTCCCATCCCGAGGGATCCTGAGAGCTGCCAGTCTCCTCCTTGCAAGCTCGTGCTCCTCAGGGACTGTCCCGGGCTGCTCAGGAGTCAAGGCCATGAGCCCACCCAGTGTCTTGGAGCTTTGCAGTGTTTTGGAACCATTAACAGCCCTTGGTGTGTGAGGGACTGACCCTTCTGCCTCTCGGGCTGGTTTGGGGTCTGAGCATCTCAGCCCAAGATGCTGGGCTGACCTTTTTGTGCTCATTTCCTTCTTGGGAAGGGTGATTGTGGTGGAAAATGTCCTGCTGATGTCAAACTGGGGTGGTGGGGAGTGCTGGGGTGAGGCTGCTCGGGACAAGGAGCTGTTGAAAGGGAGAGGAGCTTTTGGGCACTTGCTGGGAAGGACTGGGCACAAGAGCAGGCCCAGAGTTAGGACAGCTCTGTCACCCTGGAGCGATGCTGAGACTGCCTCCTGCAGCCTCCCTGCAGAGCACTGCACACTGTAACTGCCATGGCAATGCACTGCCAGCGTGCCCAGCCCCCTGTGCCACCTGCCTCACCTGGCAGGTGAGCTGTGCTGGCTGCAGCACCGGGGCTTCAAGCAGGGAATGACCCAGGGCAGTGTCCCCTGTGGCACCAGGCCTGAACTTTTCTCTTCCCGTGGCTGCCAGGAGGGGGACAGTGCCCGGAGCCACAGGGGACACTGCCCAGGGACAGGTGATGGAGGTCCTGTCACCCACGAGCAGCACTGCCAGGGGAGAAGGGACACCTTTGCCACGTCCCTGTGTAGGTGCCACCGTGGCACTGCCATCAGGCCCCAGGGATGGCGGGACAGCTGTGCCCTCCCCGCTCTGCCCCATCGCTTTCCACCCCGGCCCCACGTGCCCCGTCCATCCCACTCGACCCCGCTGGGCTCCACGCTGCTCCCCTCCCATCCGCAGCAGGAATGTGCCGTGTCCCACGCCTGCCTCCCTTCCCTGGGCCCCGCTGCCCCGGGAGGGCCGGGCTGTCCCCACCCCGCACAGTGCCAGCGGTGCCGCAGGGCTCCGCGCCACTTTCCGCCAGCACCGGGCTGTCCCCGGCTCCTGGTGGGCTGAGCCAGCACCTCGGGGGCACGGAGGCCTCCGAGTGTTGCACACCACCAGTCTTGCATCTGCCTTTCATTTCTTCTCGTGCACTATCCTTGGATTGCAACTTGCCAATGCATCTGTCTGTACGTGGCTGTGCCCAGCAGAGCTGACAAATCCAGATCTGTTCACACGGGAGGGGCTGCTCTGCCTCTGCGCCTTCCCCGGGCTTCTCTGGCCGAGCACCCTGCCGAGCGTGGGATGTTTTTATTGCTCTTTGTACAGTCAAACAAACAAAAGAACAACAAAACACCGACTTTGCCCTCGATGCTTTTGTGCCGCAGCCCGGAGGGGCAGGACAGGCCCCTCACCTGCTCTGCCTGGGGGGTGAGCCCGCTCCGGAGTGGAGCTTGGTCCTGCTGGGGTGTTTTGGGTGCTGAGGGAGCCCAGGGCACCCTGTGTGTCCACAGCTCTGTCCCTGGGAGGTGGCCCCGGGGGTGGGAGCGCAGCCAGTGCTGCCCCAGCCTTCCCACAGGGAGATTCCAGGGGTGCTCCACACCCACTGTGGGGCTTCCAGGACCTGTGGCCTGTCAGCCTCTCCACTGTGCTTGTACAGAGCTGGCATTGATGGCAGCTCGTGGCAGGTAAGGCTCAGCAGGCTCCAGCAGAGCCCAGGGCACGATGGACACCCATAGCTGATTGTTCTCCCGCTCCAGCAACGCCGTGGGGATGCTCCGGAGCAGCACGACACAACTGGGGCACAGTTAATGGACACATCCATCAGCTCAGCCACCCTGGAGACACGAGGGAAGCTCTGAGAGCTGCCCTCCACCCTGCCTCTCTCTGCTGCCCTTCACTCGGGGCTCCAGTGCATCCCAATTCCTCACACAGGCGGGGTCTGGCCCCAAGGCACTGCCAGCACCTCTTACCACCTTCCAGCCCTGCTTTACCCCCTCCCCAGCCCCCCACGTCGCTCAGCCCCCTATGTCCCCAGCAGAAGTGGCAGTGGGATGAGCTCTCCCGGTGTCCCTGTCCCTGTCCCTGCCGGGCACTGCGCCCTGGGCACCTCAGCGTGGGGTCAGCGCTGCGGAAAACCTCCAGCTCCCCGTGGCACCTCTCCCTCCCCGAGGAAGGGCACCCAAATCACCTCTGCTGTCCTGCTGACACAGTCCTGCAGCGCTGGGGAGTGCAGCAAATCGATCCCTGGGAACAACTTTCCCGTGCAGGGAGGAGGACGTGGGGTTATCCCCACCCAGCTTCAGGGGTCAGTACAGCCACGGGCAAAGGGGTGGGGGACCCCTCCGCATTTTTAGGATGCTCGTTAGGATGTTGCTGGCAAAAAACTTGAGGAGAGCAGTGGGATCACAGAACAGACCCCGTGGGACACAAGGGTGAGTTCTCCTCGCTGCAGGGGACTGAGGGCAGTGACAGAACCCCCCAGCACTGGGGCTTCACAGCTTCTCCAGAACCGTGGACATTCCTTGTTACAGAACACTGAAATTCCCTGGGCCAGCTGGGATTACAGGTGTTAAAGAGCACGAGAGGGGCTGGGAGGTGGCAGGGACTTCTGCCTGGTGTTGTGCAGTCACAGGGGACTGCTGGGGTGTCTCAGGGAGAGTCCAGAGCCACGGTCCCTGCAACGCTGCCCTGCTCCCGGGGCTGGGAAGTAAACAGAGCACCTGGAAAGGGGCTGGGAAGTAAAGAGAGCACCTGGCAAGGGAACAGCCTCGGGCAGTGAGGGGTGTGAAGGGCAGCTCTGAGGGGACAGAATAGCGAGGGTTCTGTGGAGGTGGCCGCGGGCTCTGCCGGGTCAGGATCAAACTTTCTCCTGGGATACAGCAGGGCTGCCTGAGCGATTCTTGCAGATGCTCTGCAGTGGCTGCCGGGGGACGCGGCCGCTCTTCCCCTGCCTGTTCAAAGGGCCGGTGGAAGGGGGTGAGGAGGCTGTGCGCTCCGGAGGGCAGGCAGCTCCGCGGGCGGGGGCGAGCAGGCAGCGGCAGCGCAGGGAGAGGGGAAAGCACCGCTCCGAGGGAGAGCTGCGGGCAGCCGAGAGCTGGAATGACAAAAGCAGCAGCCGGGTACTCACCCGCAGTCTGTGCCCGGGACTTCTCGCTCAGCTTCCAGCCCGGCCAGGACAGTCCTGCAGAGCCTGATCCCTGCGGTGCCTCCTGCCCACCGCCAGCTGCAGGGATGCCAGGCCACTTTGTCTTTTAAAGGTCACAGCCAGAGGACCTTGCAGTAAATATAAGGTGCTGATGGGAAGCTCTGTTCCAGCGCTGCCACCTCCTCCTCCCCCTCCATCGGCAGGAGGGCTCTGCCTGATCCGGGAGCACAGCATCGTCTGGCTCGGGCGCGTTTGGGAGGAGGCTGGGGCTGTCCTCCGGGGGAAGCGGGATGCTCCAGGGCAGCCGGGGCCAGCGCTGTGCCTGCTGCGCTGGAGCTGCAGCCCAACTGCTCTGCTCAGCCCTACCTGGTCGGTGGCCACGTGGAGGGAGGCAGGAGCCCTCCTCGGAGAGCAGGCATTAACCCTCCCAGCCCCGCCAGTGCAAGGTGAGAGGGACTGAGGGTACACAGGCAGCCACTGTGCCCCCGGCAGGCTGTGAGCCAGCTGGCAGCACGCTGAGCCCTCCTTCCTGTCCCCAGAGAGGTGACAGTGCCCGAGCACAGGGTGCTCGCCCTCCCTGGAAGCAGATGCAGCAGCCTGGTGCTGGGCTCAGCAGGACAAGTTTCCGCTGAGCCGCAGGAGCCCCGGGTCCCACACCGGACATCCGTGTCCTGCCGAAATGCCAGGGCCAGCTGCTGCCGGTGCCCTTCCTGTCACAGGGCTGGGGAGAGCAGAGCCCTGCCCCGGCCCGCGGCAGTGGCAGCTGTCCCACGGGATCAGTCGGCCGAGGAGACCGGCTGGAGCTGCCGAGTGTGACAGCTCCATCAGGCTGGTGACAGCCAGCGCCCTGCTGCCAGCAGCGGGGCTGCGTGGGCACAGCTCCCCGGGCACGGGGATGCCAGGCTGCCACCCTGCTCAGCAGGGAGATGTGGCTGCAGGGCCATGTCAGCACCGAATTAGCGGGGTGCCCACCTGCCCAGTGCACCCCGCTTGTGCCATGCCCGCAGGAGCTCTGTCATGTTTACTGGCCAACCCTTGCAGTCAGGTTTCCCAGCCTTCCTGCCTCCAGAAGGATTCAGGGCTCTGCTGGCAAGATTCTCAGTGGCAGTTTAGCCAAATGCATCCCAACTTGCATCCCAAATGCAAGCGAACTTGGCAGGCACCTGAGCATCCTGGGAGGGGTATCCCTGCACCAGGGTAGGGGTGCTGCTCTTCCAAGTCCGCGTTGCTGCAGGTCCTGTGTGCTGCATGCTGGCCTCAAACTCACCTGCACCTGTGCCTCTGGCCCCAGCAGCCACCAGGCAGCCCTGCGGGGGTGACAGGCGTCCCTGCAGCCCCGAGGATCCCTCTGCCTGCCCCCTCACAATTAGTGATGCTCCAGCAAACGCTGCGCTCCTCCTCCCGTCCCCACACAGTGCCTGCAGCTCCTCTCCCCTCGCTGTGTCCATCACCTTGCTGTATCCATCCTCCCTGAATCCATCCCCTCCCTGAATACATCCCCTCCCCGAATCCATCCCCTCCCCGAATCTCTCCCCTTCCTGAATCCATCCCCTCCCTGAATCCATCCCTTCCCTGGATCCATCCCCTCCCTGAATCCCTCCCCTCCCTGAATCCCTCCCCGCCGCCCGCCAAGGCACCTTCTGCTGCATCAGCAGAGCCGCGCACGCCGCTCCCGCAGCGCTGCCCTGCCCGCTCCGCCGGTATTTTTCCTGCCTCTCTTGCCAGCTCTGCAGCCCTAACGCCTCAACCCACAGGCACTGCTGGCATCTTCTCAGGCTCCCCTGGGATGTCCCCGTGCCCTGCAAAGCCTCCTGCTTCCCCTCCTCTCTGCTGCTTCGTGCTGCGGGCCGGGAGCGCTGCAGAGGGGGCGGGATGGGGATGGGGAGCATTTAAGGGGCCCTGAAGGTGACAGGCTGTGGCATCTTAGACGTGCAGGCAGCATCGCTGCAGGTGAGCTGCTCTCACACCCAAAAACCAATCAGTCCAGTTCGGGAAAGCCATGCCCAGTCCCTGGGGTGAGCTTTGCCAGGACGTGTGCCCTGTGTCACTGCAGCCCAGAGAAAATTCAGCGCCGTTCCTGCTCCAGGAGTGCGGCAGCACCTCCTCCCCTTCCCGTCACGGCTGTTTTGGGACACGGCACGGGGCTCGCTGGCTAATGGACCTGGGCACGGAGGTGAGGCTCTGCCTGCCCGCAGCACGCCCCGGGCTTCCATTAGGGCTCCTAATGGCTGCGAGAAAAGGTGGCTGAGACGGGAACTTTTGCGCAGACCATTATCGCGGAACAAGATCACGGTGAGAAAAATAAAAGTTCTGAGTGTTCCCTTTGGCGCCGGGCGGATCCCTCTGCAGCCGTCGGGGTCTGGCTTTGCATCCCACCTGTGTCTGCCGTCTGTCCCGGGGATGGAGGGCAGGGACACCTGATGCCACACTGCTGAGGTGCCCCGAAGGAGAGAGGAGCCCCAGCCTTGTCCTCTTTTGTTGTCCTGGGAAGCCACTGGCCTTAGTGGCACTTTGGGCTCTTCCCAAGCTGGCCCAGGGCAACACCAGCCCAGTGTTTTCAGGCCAGCACTGAATCACTGAGGTTGGAAAAAAAACTCTAAGATCAAGCCCAAGTATTACCCCAGCCCTGCCAAGGCCATCACTAAACCGTGTTCCCAAGTGGCACAGCCATATGGTTTTTGAACTCTTCCTGAGTTGGTGACTCCACCACTGCCCTGGGCAGCCTGTGCCAGGGCTGTACAACCCTTTCAGTGAAGAAATCTTCCCTAAAATCCAACCTAGACCTCCCCTGGCACAGCTTGAGGCCGTTTCCTTTTGTCCTGTCATTTGTTACCTGGGAGAAAAGCCCGACCCCCACCTGGCTCCACCCTCCTGTCGGGGACTTGGCGACAGCGAGCAGGTCCCCTCGAGCCTCCCTTTCTCCAGTTTAAACCCCCCAGCACCCTCGGCCTCTCCTCATCCGACTGTTTCTCCAGCCCCTTCTCTTGACACACTCCAGCCCCTCAATGTCCTCCTTTCGAGGGGCCCAAAACTGCGCCCAGGGTTCGGGATGCGGCTTCATCAGTGCCGAGCCCAGGGGGGACCGTCCCTGCCCGGTCCAGGGAGCGCTCCCCGATGCCCCGGGCGGGCGGATGCGCGGGGGGATGCGGAGGAGAGCGGAGGGGCGCGGGGGGATGCGGAGGAGCGCGGAGGAGCGCGGAGGAGCGCGGAGGAGCGCGGAGGAGGGCTCAGCGCAGCCCCGCCCGGCTCGGCCCCGCCCGGCGCCGCTCGCCCTCCGCGGGGGCGGCCAGAGCCGGGCGCTGCGGGCAGCAGGGACCGCTCCGCTCCGCGCCGCTCCGCGCCGCCCCGCGCTGCA